>NW_022437037.1:7591235-7671855 GCF_009761245.1 Sapajus apella
AGAGTCTTGCTCTGTTGCCCAGGCTGGAGTGCAATGGCATGATCTCAGCTCACTGAAACCTCCATCTCCTGGGTTTAAGCAATTCTCCTGCCTCAGCCTCCCAAGTAGCTGAGATTACAGGTGTGCACCACCACACCCAGCTAATTTTTGTATTTTTAGTAGAGATGGGGGTTTTACCATGTTGGCCAGGCTGGTCTCGAATTCCTGACCTCAGATGATTCACCTGCCTTGGCCTCCCAAAGTCCTGGGATCATAGGTGTGAGCCACCATGCCCGGCCAAAAATGTCTTAAAAATGAGGAAAAAAGTATAAACAAGAATCCCCCATGAAAACAGAAAAATGCTATTAAAAGCTGGGTTTTTTTCTTTCAAAATTAAAATAATTGCTAAAGGTGGCCAACAATTTTTTGTAACTGAACAGGAAGCATCTTTGAGGCCTGCGAAGCTATGAATCTCAGGTATAAGGTTCCTTCCAGAAAACCATCTACCAGAAACTTTTCTGAATTCTGCTTTGCCCAAAAACGTTACTAATGAGGCTGTGTGCCAGGTGAGATGATATTACACACATGTGACGTAGTGACCACAGGAGTAAGCTAGCAGCCTGTAGTGCCCACAAAGTATTTTTCCTATATTAAAATTTCAAACTTCTAAAATCTGACTACTAAAATGCAATATAATTACTATCGTGAAAAATGTTTAATAAAATTTGAGATTTACTTTTGTATCCTAGAACTTACATTTTATGATGGTGGGCCCATTTAGCTTGGGCCTCAATAATCTGAACACTTAACTGTTTGACTTTGGGTTCAAATTCATATACAGTGGACTTCTAAAAAAGGAACAGTATGAAGTATACACAAAAACACTGAACATGAAAAATCAAACTCAGAAAACTTTCCCTACTTGTGAGAGAATGATACTTAACTTTCTTGTTAGAAAGCCTACAATTTGTATCAAGACCCTATTCATGAACTGATGTAAGTCTGTAAGACAAAAATCCCTACCTTATTTCATAACTCCTATGACAGAGGTGAGGCAGACAGTTACAGGATACAGTAAACAGCAACCACTGAACCCTGGCATGAATCACATAGCTGTCCATGTACAAAGACAGCAGACTAAGCATCTCTCCGTCTTCCTACACCCTTCCTATACACAACTCTGTTGTGCTTGGCACTATTACTGCTAAACCAAAATTACAGTTCAGTGATCAGTTAGGTCACTAAGAGGAAATTCCATGCATGGAAATGATGGCGCCTCAACATTTATGAAGGATATATTCTGAGACAGGATCGTCTAATCCCTAAAAACTACTATAGCATATAATTTATCCCCCAAAATTAATAGCCACATTAAGATGCAAATGCTCACTCGCCAGCTCAAGGGTTCTCAGCCCAGGATGTACATTAGAATCCCCGGGAGAGCTTACAGAATCCTGAAGTCCAGGGCCCCCTCTGGAACAGGTTAAGGGGTGGAATCCAGACATCACATTTGGTTTGTTTTTATAAACCCATGCGGATTTCCAAGGTGCAGCCAAGGTTAAGAACCTCTACATTAGTTAAATGACTTGTGCCAGCACACAGGCTTAAATTTAATGAAGTGGTTAAAACCAAACTTTCCTGCTAAACAGAACTGAATTAAGTCCACCAAGTACTAGCTATACATCTTTAGGAAAATTATATGCCATCTTTGAGCCCAAATCCTCACCTGTAAAATGGGGATACACTGAAAGTGGGGCTGTGAAGAAGAAAAGTAATGCACATAATGCACTTTGCAGTGTCAGGCAATGAATAAGCAACTAATCATCATAAGTAATGTGACTAATTACTTCATGCCATAGATGGTCCAGTTCCTGGCAAGTAGCTAAAACTGTAAATGTTAAATTCAATCATGGACAAGATAATTCCCTCCCATCTTCCTCTAACCACTGGCCTGGTTATACCCTTACCTGTTCTGGGGACAATTGGTACTTCGGTTTCCAGTGCTGTCAACCTGGTGTCTTTCATGGTCACTGAAGGAAGAAAACATACATACAATGAAGCAAAATCCCAGAGGCAATCAGAAGGGAGTTAGGGGTTCATCTGTCACATCCTTCTTCCTACTCTATCCCTGACAGGTGGCCACCAGGTTTCCACTGGAATGAACACTCATAATCACTGGAAGCACGTGCCTCTCCCTGTCTACATTTCTGAACAGCTGGTTGCTGGAAAATTCTTTATATTGTGCTGAACTTGTAATCTCTGTCTTTTGTTAATGTCTGTCAGAGGTATAAACGAATGGGCAGGATAGGCCCTAGAATTAGAGAGCTCCGGGTTAAAATCCAAGCTCTGCAACTTATTAGCTCTGTAACATTTGGCTATTTATCTTAAGTCTCCAAAATCTAACTGTAAGTTATCTCGTCTGTAAAGTTAGAATAACGATGGCATCAAGCTCATAAGGCTTGTGCGGATTACATGAGACGATACAGCCTACTGTACTTGGCACGGTGTGGGGCACACCGAAGTTACCAGAGGAGCCATGCGAGGCAGGTCCAGGAAAGTGAGGGGCACAAAGCACTGAGTAGGCCTGCAGGACCTCACCACCCACCACAGTCCCCACAGTCCTCACCCCTCCTCAGCCCTCCCCACCACCTTGCCTCACTAGCCTTTCAGTTCCTTGGCCAAGCCACACACTCCCTATTCCTGGGCCTAAGAGACTCTACCTTTGGCTCCTCCTAAACTCACTCTTCATTGTTAAAATCTCAGCTTAAATGCTCACTTCCTCAGAGAAGACCTCATAGGCCTCCACTTCCCTCCCACTCCCACCTCCCAGACTAGGTCAGGTCCCCTAATATACTCTTGCAGCCTGTATTTCTTGTGTCACTTACCACGATCCAATTAAATAAGCTCAATCAATTACTGGACATGTCTCCTTGACTAGAAGTTACACCCAGGGAGAGACTGCAGCTTACTCAGCGCTGTGTTTCAAGCAGCTACCATGGTGCCTGGCACTTCTTAATTGAATGACTAGGAGTTAAAATCTTTCTTTTTCTTTCTCATTGATTTTCTTTCTTTCTCTCTTCCTTTCTTTTTTACAGACAGGGTCTCACTCTTAGGCCAGAGTACTGTGGAGCCATCATAGCTCACTGCAACCTCAAACTCCTAGGCTCAAGTAATCTTCCTACCTCAGCCTCTCTGGTAGCTAGGACTATAGGCATACACCATCATGCCTAATTTTTTTTTTTTTTTTTTTTCATTTTAGAGATGGGGTCTCACTATGTTGCCCAGGCTGTTATCAAACTCCTAGCCTCAAGCAATCCTCCCAGCAAGGCCTCCCAAAGTGTCATTATTACAGAGGTGAGCCACTGCACCCAGCCAATATTTCTTAAATAAATCTGCAAAGCCTAATTGTGCCTTCATGAAGCATGACTTAAGTTTAATCCTTCTTCACAAGAAACATAAAATATTTGTGAACAGCCATCATTTTTCTGTTTTCTTCCCCCTTTCACCCTACTTTCTGTTCAAATTAACCTGTATTAAATATCCATCTTAAATATAAGGATATATAAATATATTCTAGTTTGCTTTTAAAATATGGGTCCTTCAAACTATAGGTACAATCTGATCACTAGATTATAAACTCCACAAGGAAAGGAACCATCTGGGACACCTAGGGCCCATCCTGGCACCTGGCACACAAGAGGCAAACACACCGTGCTCAGGTCAGGTAAGATTTAATCAGCTTCTTTGGCAGCCATTCCAGAGTTGAATATAGAGTATAAAAGCTCAGCCTCATATACTGTGGACAACTAATTATCCTAAACATGGAAAAAACTCTAACCAAGCTCTTAAATATACAACCATGGCCAAAGTCAAACTAGTGGATTGAGCAACTCTCTAACAATTAAAATCTCTTGCTCCAGATGGCAGGGTAATTATATTTCCACGTGGAACACATTCCAGATATTAAACTCTACTGGTCTTCAATGGCACCTGCAAGCCTGTGAAGTGCTGCAGGCAGGCTGGTCCTCCAGAAAAGAGGGATCATAATACCCTTCTGACAGGGAGTGCTTGCCTGGCCACACTCACTCCACCAAGTCAGAGGGCTTGAATTAAAGTGCAGGAGCCGCTAATCTTAGAATCTTAAAATCAGCAGTTAGTCCAGTGAGTCATATAGACTTCCTCTTGCAATTAATCCTGGTTGGATCTTTTACCTGAAAAGAAGTATCTAAGGCAAAGGTAAAGTTAGGATCTACACCAGATGAGATAGATCCTATAGGCTGCCCAGTCAAGACCCCTGTCCTACATAAAGGACCTACTCTAGGAAAGCAGAGTGGTTTTATTGCTCGTGGTTTACTTTTTTGTTTTTTGAGACAGAGTGCAGCCTGGAATGCAGTGGCATGGTCACAACTTACGGTTCACTGAGACCTTCGCCTCCAGGGCTCAAGCAATCGTCCCACCTCAGCCTCCCAAGTAGCTGGGACTACAGGCACGCACCACCATGCCCAGCTAATTTTTGTATTTTTTTTTAGAGGCAGGGTCTCCCTATGTCGCTCAGGCTGGTCTAGAACTCTTGGGCTCAAGTGATCCATCCACCTCGGCCTCCCAAAGTGCTGGGATTACAGGTGTGAGCCCCCACCCCCTGTCAAGCAAAGTGTTTTTGTCCATTACTCAATGTTAAGACTTTTAACTTCTTTATCACTATATTAAAAATGGTAATGGTACTAAATTGGCAGCAATTTTATGTTGGTGTGTCAAAGGCTACCTACTATTCTACTCTTACTTATATTTGTAAGTGTTTATTGACTTACTCATTCATATTTGGATCCTGCCGGGGGGTACTACCAAGCACAATCAGTCTGGTCAGTAAAGTGAGACGTGATTTGTGAACCTCTAGAGGGGAAGGGAGGGGTGTGGATGGAAACAGCTGGCAGAGCAGAACATCAGTCTCAACCTCTGTCCTTATCTTTGAAAGCCAAATGTAAAAAGAAACCTGCCTCCAGATCTAGATCGTTTCCCTTTCACATTTGACCCAAAAGTTGTGTTCTCACCTATGTTCATCGTTGTAACTTCACTTCTATCAGCAACCTTTTTGAAAAGTGCAGGTTTGAGGAAGAAGATAGGGGCTCTGTGTTTAAGTATTTTGAGATGAAACAGAAAGCACATAGGCCAATCTGTCTTAACTGTTCATCTTAACTAATATCATTCTTTAGGTGTTTACAGATGCACGGCTTAGAGGCCTAGGATTACACATGAACTCCAGCCTAGCAGCCATAGATAGCTGTTGTTAGCAGGACCCATATGCATTTTTTTCACGTATCTCTGCCCTAGCCAAGATGCATTATGAGCTGTGAGAGGGCCAAGAGGTACATAAACCTTTTGAAAATACTAGTGGCAGATACCTAAGATGTCTTTAGAAAGGATTTATCTGGAATTACAGGTAAATATTCAAACTTTTCAAAAACAAATGCTGTTGTATGTGGCCTAGACACTACTATCCTCTATGATTCCTCAGGACTATATGCAACATAAAATAGGTAACTGTATATCAAATTGCCTAAGATAATTTTGTACACATTTGTCTATGATGTAAAAATGCACTGCATGTGTAAATGAAGGCAGATGTCTCTTCACTATAACTTGTTTTCTACATTCAATTTTTTATCCATAAAAATTCAAGGACAATTCAGACACACCTTCAGGCAATGGATAGACTATTTCAATATCAAGTACAGTTAGAGCAGAAGCATTACACTGTTATGTTAATGTTCTGCTCTGGCTCCAGAACTCTCAGGTGATTTCTTAGAGTAATATGCTATCAAGTGAACCAAAGCGCCTTCAGCACAAATGCATCTAAAAAGAGTAAGTAAGACACTTGTTCCCATTCTATCAGTGCCTAAAAGAAAGGAGAAAAGGGTAGGAAATAACTATTTACCATGCGAGAGTAAAACAGCTGATGGTAAAACCTGCCAACACGTGTAGTCATGTGTGATTTAAAAGGTCTCGGCAGTTAGAGTCCCTCTCAAGGACAAACTGGGGGAGGAGAGCTCCAAGTTGCCAGATTCTCCATTCAGAATTTCTGCCATTGGGGCCTTGATGGATGGTTTGCTAATGCTTATATCCTATCTCAAAGGTGAAGAATCCTCTAGTAGCTTGCCTGTAAGGCCAGAGCTTGATTTTGGTAAGGTGTATCTCGTCAATAAATAATGCTTATGTTTTCACTTTCTATTAACATGAACATTATTTACCAAGAAAATACAAGCCAAACAGATACCATGTACATTTCAAAAAGTCACTACACAAAGCCTCCCCTAAAAGAAATGTAAGCAGCTGGGCACGGTGGCTCATTCACCTGTAATCCCAGCACTTTGGGAGGCTGAGGTGGGTAGATCACCTGAGGTGAGGAGTTCGAGACTAGCCTGGCCAACACAGTGAAACCCCATCTCTAGTAAAAATACAAAAATTAGCGGAGTGTGGTGGTGGGTGCCTATAATCCCAGCTACTCAGGAGGCTAAGGCAGGAGAATCGCTTGAACCTGGGAGGCGGAGGTTGCAGTGAGGTGAGATCACACCACTGCACTCCAGTCTGGGTGACAAGAGTGAGACTCCATATCAAAAAAAAACAAACAAATAAAAAAAGAAATATAAGCAAACTGTGAAATATCTTTGGGTTTCAGATTTCTAGGACCAAAATGGAAGTATTCCGGAGAAGAAAGGTATAGTTTGATAGTGTAGGGCAGTGGTTCTCAAAATGTGGTCCTGGCACCACAAGGATGAGCATCACGTGGCTATTTGTCAGAAATGTAAATTCTCAGGCCTTCCCCCAGATCTCTGAATTAGAAACTTTGGGGGTGGGGTCTTTTAGCTAATCCTGATGTCCACTAAAGGTTCAGAAACACTGTTCTAGGAAAAAGAAGGATGAAGGTAAAAAAACATTCATCCATTAATATACCTGCATTGAGGTTCAGATGGAAAAAAATATATCGTGCATAAACCTTGGGAAAAAGGCCCATTGGAATTCTGACAGGTACTAAAGGTATCAGCACAGACCAAAATGCCAAGTCTTACAAACACTTAGCAGGTTACATACCTGGGTACAATACAGAAGTTTAACAAAGTAATTTATAACCTAGACAGTACATAAAGCCACCTTTTGACTTGGGCATTTCCTACCTATTAGTTTAAAAAAAGGATTGTTTTTAATAAAGCCAAAGTCCATTTTCAGAGCTGTAATCTACCTAAAACGATCAGCTGGGTTTCAAGCTGGGTCCATAAAGTCTCTGAAGCCATATCCAGAATTCCATGTCTATGTGAAGTCTTTGGTGATGATGGGACATAATGGGACATAGAAGAGGAGACATTTGGTCCATAGCTTTCCACAGACTTTCAGAGGAGAATTGAGTCCACACATCTCCCCACCACAACCACCAAAGTTAAGAACCACTGACCTGACCTGTGAGTTAATTTATGAGATCAGCATGAGGCGGTTTATCACAGTGGAAGACTAAATGTTTGGGCTCTGGAGTCAACCAAAAAGGTGCATATCCCAGCTCAGCCACTGAATAATGGCTTTAGGCAACTTACTACAGGTCTTTAAGCCTGTTTCCTCTTCCTATCCTGCCTCTTAAGGCTGTAGGAAGCTAATGGGGAATCAGACATGTAAAATACTTAGCACAATGTTTGGCACATGAGTACTCAAAAAACATAAACTTTATTGTAACAATATTACTATTAAGGAAAATGTATTGCTGGGTACATAATGCTTAGTGGTCTATCCATTTAACAACTAGTATTTGAAACATTGATAAAACACTCTATAATGTAAAATGGATACAGTTCAAGTTTGTTACAATGCTCTGTGAACTACCCAAAGTAGCAGAGTCTTAATGCTTGCTTGCACAGTAAGGTCACTGCCTCTCTTCTCCCTGCAGCTCCCCTCTGTGTCTTCCATCACATCACCAATAGAAGGGCAAAACAGTCCTTTGTTACTTAACACTCAACACTTTACGGCCTTTACTGCCATCATATCTACTTAAGAGAGCGACCTGTGAGTTGTAGGGCAGTAACTACTATGCTTTATTTTGGACTAAAGCACGGTTTTTAAAGACATTTTACTTATCAGGTGGAAATCTGGATTCACTCAACTGTAAAAAATAGTTACCTTTTGCTGATTCCCTGTTCATAACAAAAGTTAGCACTGAACAAGAGAAAGGACAAGAAGAAACTGACAAGGTCCGGAAACTGCATATTTTATACATAGTACATAAGATTTGAATTTTTATTCTCTCCCATGAAAACAGACATAAAATTACTAATTTCTAGCAACTAGAGGCTTAAAAAATAAACCAGAGAAAGAATAATCTCAAATTGCTGACAGGTTACCTCTTTCAGATGAATTTAAATGGAGAAGAATGAGTATTTCATGCCATCCAAATTATATTAGTTACCAATGATCTGAGGTTAAAAAAACCAAACTGAGTGTTCGAGTATATACTACATACACACATTTCCAGCAAACAGCCACAGATCTTAATGCTGCTGAATACACTCTTCTTTCATGCCTTCAGCTACTTAAACGACAAAACCAACACAAAGACTAACCTGTAAGAGTTTTCTAATATGGGAAACTTACAGGGAATTACCTTTTTTTAAAAAAAATTATGATGTAAAGGAAAAGATAAAGGATAAACAGATCTTCACCCAGTGGAGCAGGCTCAAAGTCACCAATTTGCTTGGTTATTCTAACACCATTAACATGTTGACTCAATTGATTTAGTCAGAATGTTTAACTGACACCCCAAAGGACTTTAAATCACAGAAATGTAGGCCCAGAAACACTCATTAATTTACAACCCAACTCTTGCTTTCACAGATGAAGACTCTGAGGCTCAGAGAACTTAGGTGACCCACTGAAGGTCAAAAGCTATCTGACTCTTTAGAAAAGCCAGAAATGGTTGAGAGATTGCCGTGTTTGGCTCATCGGCATCCAAGAATATCCAATTAATTCCAGGAAAAGCTAATTTTAGTTCACTATGGCCCTGGAACCCAGAAATGAATATGCCTGTAGCCTAACAAACTTCAAATGAAGACAGAGCTATAAGATCAAGTCAGCTCTAATTCAGAGCCCAAAACTCACCCACCACTACACATAAAGAAGCTAGAAGATATTTTAAGAAACAGCTCTGCAATTAATAATAAATGAAAATAGCCAGATTGATACCTGAAGCCAGCAGTCCTCAACCTCTGGTGCATATCAGAATCAGTCTTTAAAAATATATATATATACATATATATATGTATATATATATATATATATGTATATATGTAAATGGTCTTCAAAGACCGAATATGTAGGTCTACCTACTACAGTGTCAAATACCTGTACATCGAGGTTCTCATGAGCACTATGGTTTCAAATCTCATTTCCAGCAATGTCATTATTCTGCAAACATTACATATATAGGTATATATTAGATTTGCCCTAGTAAGGCTGTTAAGTTTCATCTCACGAATGAAACCAGGCATGCACAGAAGGCATCATATTACACCACAACAGTAGCAGTATCAGTTTTAACTCTTAACCCGGTAAGGAAGAAGACAACTGAGTCACAGGACTTGAGGCACTCTAATTTTATGGAAACAAAAAGGCTGGTCGCCACCTGCTTTCTAACCAGGAATTTAGGAACATACCAAGTGTTTATGACACCAGGAAATGCATGAAGCAGAGAAAGTTTACATCATCTGCCCTTCTAGGCACGTGATGTAAGAGTGTTTTGGATAAGATATTAACTTTAGTAACAGGATATTTTCCGTTTACATCTTCTATAAATGTCCCTTAAGTTTACGCCAGGTGGTTACAGGAAGATTCTGCAGCTCCCCAGGGCAATGGCAAAGAATGTTGCAGTGTTTCTGAGGAGCCTCATTTGCCTGATGCATGACTGTTAAAGGTACATTTCCCTACACAACACTAAATCAGTTTTCACGTTTGCATATTCCAGGTTTACTCAGGAATGCTCAACTTAAGAATCACAGGTGGTTGCTCAGTAAATAAAAGGCTCCCCAAAGGTTAGGTTTTATAATGCTTCCTGAAATTTACAGCTCCACTTTGCCAGCCTGTTTGAATTCAGATGACTCCAAGTTGATCCCAATATTATAAATCAAAGTAACTCAGAAGAGTATTATTCTATTTTAACACTTTTACAGCTTACTCCATGCAAAGTGAAGTACTATTTCTATGCTTTCTATTAAAAAAAAAAAAAAAAAAAAATCCCTCTGCGCCGGTGTTTCCTCGTGCGGCGTGAACCTGAGGACATCATGTTATGAAGAAATGGGGGGTTTGGTGATTCGCGGGATCAGAAATTTCAACGTAGAAAACAGAGCAGAGCGGGAAATCAGCAAGATGAAGCCCTCTCCCGCTCCCAGGCACCCTTCTACATAGCCTCCTGCAAATGCAGATGCGTGTCAATCCAGAAATTAAGGGAGAGATTGCTCGTAAAGATGACAAACTACTGTCGTTTCTAAAAGATGTGTATGTTGATTCCAAAGATCCTCTGTCTTCCGTGCAGGTAAAAGCTGCTGAAACACATCAAGAGCCAGAGGAATTCAGATTGCCAAAAGGCCAACACTTTGATATAATAAATATTAAGAGCGTTCCCAAAGGCAAAATTTCTATTGTGGAAGCATTGACACTTCTCAATAATCATAAACGTTATCCAGAAACATGGACTGCTGAAAAAATGGCACAAGAGTACCTTTTAGAAGAGAAAGATGTGAATTCCCTTCTTAAATATTTTGTTACTTTTGAAATCAAAGTCTTCTCTCCTGAAGACAAGAAAGCGATAGAACCAAAATGAAGAAAATCACAAAAATTTGCTATGTGTACTCATCTTTCATCCTGTATATTTTCTCATTTTTTGCATATTAACTTATGTTAATTACCAAGTGTTTCATGCTCTTATTGTAAGAACATACTCTTAATGTTTGTTGAGCTCCCTGACTTTTCAAGATTGCCATAGCATGTATTTTGTTTTAATTTTGTAGGAATATTTCATGTGTACATGTCAGCATGACTATCAGCACATCTGTACCTTTATTATAAGTAAAAGAATTAATATGTTGTTTTAGGCACATCATGCCAACTTTTAAATTGGTCATACGACCCCTTGGGAAATGTCCTGAATCCGTCATTTAAGTTTTACTTTCCATGTTAAGTGTTTAGTTCATTCTTCATATGTGATAGTGAAAATAAAAGCTTTCATGATTCTAAAAAAAAAAAAAAAAAAAAAAACAGCAAGGATTTTAGCAGGATTTCCTTCGGCAGTAAACTCATCAGTTTTATTAAAATATCAAACACTTTTTAGCCTAATTTAGACTAACAAGTTTACATGCACAACACTGCCATCCCAAACGAAAGCTAACGTGGATAAGCCAAGTGCATCCCCCCACTTCAACATTAAACAGACATACGTGCACAAGCCTTGGCTAAATGATAAATTCTAATCACTTAATGACAGGCCAGTTTTGATCAAATAACAGATAAATTTAAGAGTCATGTCTTTGGAATCAGTCATATCCCAGCAGTTCCAGTCCTGACTCAGATACAATTGGGATGTGATCTTAAGCAAAGTACCCTGCTCTCTCTGGGCCTCAGTTTCTTCATTTGAGAAGACTGGAGGTGTTAATAGTGGTTGCCTCTTCTCTCTGTCGTGAGGACCAAAGGAGATAATGACTGCCAAGCACTTCCACAGTGCCTGGCACAGAGAGCACTCCACTAACGTTAGCTGCTGTTCTTAGGAGGACCGCGTCCCTTCCCAAGTCCCCGCCACACATCCAAAACACACAAAGCAAAACTCTTTAAACAGGAAACACAAAGAAAGAGCTTTAATTCTGCAAGGTCCCTCCGACTGCAGGCTCTGCATCCTCCAGTTCCTCAAATGAATGAATGAGCGCCTAGGAGTGGCTCTGCAAATAGCTGTCTCTTAGGAAACACCTTTGCCGACTTTAAGGTAACTGTCTTTCACCATCAATTAAACACCTACAAGTACACCCAGAGCGAGGCACAACAGTCGTGCAAATTTCAGCGGAGACACCGAGTCCAGGCGAGCCCTTCATGCCCACAGGCAACCTCCATTCATTCTCCACGCCCCTCTGCCCCAACACCTCTCTTTAAGTTCTGGAAGCAGTCCCACCCCCGCGACCCTTCCCCTCCCGCCGAGCGTCTCTACCCTGCCCTCCGCACCTCGCATGAACCTGTCACCCCACCAAGTGAGGGGCTGGCGGAGGGGCCCACCTCACCCCTGCCGGAGGGACAGAGGCCATGGGTGCAGCGGACCCTCGGACGCCCAGGAGGAGAGAAGTGCCCGGTCCGGCCCACCTCTCCTCCCCAGGGACCCGCCAGTCCCGGCCGGGCCCGCCGGAGATAGCGCGTAATATGAGGGAGGGGAGAGCCCTTCGAACCCCCCTTCTCCGGGCTCCCTACCAAGCAAATGAGCCTCTCGCTCCAGCCCCTCCGAACCTCCCCGACTGAGGTGATGGTGCTGGGACTGCCCCAGAAAGCCCCCATAAAAAGGAGGGGGAGACACCCCCATACTCACCCACCGTCTCCTCCCCCTCAGCTGTTTACCTCACAGTCCCTCCAGCCTACAGGGCGCCGCCATCTTGGACGTACAGCACCTCCCCCGTCGTGAAAGGGCCCAGTCCGACAGAGGCCTCCGCCACGAAAAAGAGTTCCCCTCCGCGCCTCGTCTCCTTCTGGAAACGAAGTACAGACGGCCGCGCTTGGCAGCCGCGCGGGAAAGAAGAGGCCCTTCCACTCATAACCGATGATGTGGGTTGGACGGGAAAAAAAGCAAGGAGGGTTTTGAATGGCAGGGGGGGCGGGGCCGGGCGGAAGGATCCCGAAAGGAGGCTGCTGAGAGATCTTGTGACTCCGCGAAGGAGGCAAAAAGAAGGGCCGGCGCGGCGGGAGGAGCCACGCGAGAGCCCGAGGGGCGGGGCGGGAGGTCACGTGACGGGCGGGCGGGAGGCACCGCGGCGAGGCGTAAACAAGCTGGCGGCGGCTGGGTGTGGTTGGAGCGCCTTCCCGCTTGCCGCTGGAGTTGTTTCTGCCCTTCGCGCGCCTGGCGCCCCCTCGAGTGTCCCTGTGGGCGGCTACAGAGCGGCGATCCTGTTTCCCGAGGAGCCCGCGTGGGTGAAGGGCCTGCTTGGGAGCCTTAGGGGAGTTGCAGCTCACCAGGGAAGGGGCGGAAAGCCGGGGGTCAGGGCAGCCTCCTTCCTGGGCTGAGCGTTTGCAGAAGCCCGCCTCCGGGATTGCGGGGGACCCCCCTGGCTTCTGCCTTCAAGTAGCTCACACTTCACACCTAGTCATGACGTCTAGAGAAAACCAGCCCTAGTAGGAGGCAGCTTTCAAATCTGAACCCCTTGTGGCGTTCCCTGCCGAAACAAAGCTTGAAGCCGTCTAAGCTTCAGTTTCTTGACATGGGCGCAATGACATTTGTGACGTGAGGAATCAAAGAGATGAAGTATAGACAGCGTTGAGCCCAGAGCCCTGCGCCTAGGAGATGCTCTCTCGCTAGGTAGGTGGCCTTTGTCGCGAGGCTGGATGTGATGAGCTCCAGCACGAACAGGAAGCGCTGTGAGAGGAGGCACAGTGCCATGAAGTCGAACTATGGGATCTGAAAGGCATTTTGAAGGAGTGGGCATCAGGCTGGGTTTTAAAGGAAAGGTAGGTTTTATGACTTATTTTGGTCCCTATCCACGAGCCCCCAACCCTCCCCGGCCCTTGAGCAGTGAACAGCCTTCATAACCATAGGTCTAGAACCATGAAGGCTTAGGAGGGAGGTGGAAATTGACCTGCTGATCCCTCTGTTTTTGCCATTAAAACCACGATGAGTTTTGCAACCAACCTAATAGAACCAGGGTAGGTGGCTGGGGAGAGAAGGCCATTCCAGGCAGACGGCACCAAAGGAACAAGAGGCTAGGGGCAAGAAAGTGCTGAGTGACTTGTGGGAATAACAGGTTTTGTCTTGGGAACTAATTGCGTCACAATGCAAGGCAGCCATGGTTAAGGAGGGGCCAGGTGTGTGAGTAGCCAGCACCGTGGGGGCTGTCAGAATACTAAGCAGACCCCGGATGGTCCAGGGTAGGGCCGCTGCTAGCCAGTATAGGGCCTTGGTGAGAATTAGAAAAATGGCACCCCTGGGCTGTATTTTGGTCCCTATCCACTGGCCCCCAACCCTCCCGGGCCCTTGAGCAGTGAACAACCCTTATAACCATAGGTCTAGAACCACGAAGGCTTAGGAGGGGGACGTGGACATTGAACTGGTGATCTCTCTGTTCTAACAGTCACTGGGGGAAGCCAAGAGTTCTAGATTCAAACAGACCAGAATTTGAATGTAGGTTTCAGCCATCATACTATACTAACTGGATGAGCCTTAGTCTCCTCACCTGCAACATAGAAATAATAATAATGCGGCCGGGCGCGGTGGCTGAAGCCTGTAATCCCAGCACTTTGGGAGGCCGAGGTGGGTGGATCACGAGGTCAAGAGATCGAGACCATCCTGGTCACCGTGGTGAAACCCCGTCTCTACTAAAACTACAAAAAATTAGCTGGGCATGGTGGCGCGTGCCTGTAATCCCAGCTGCTCAGGAGGCTGAGGCAGGAGAATTGCCTGAACCCAGGAGGCGGAGGTTGCGGTGAGCCGAGATCGCGCCATTGCACTCCAGCCTGGGCAACAAGAGCTAAACTCTGTCTCAAAAAAAAAAAAAAAGAAAGAAATAATAGTAATGCTAGCTCATGGTGATTTGGGGTGGATTCAGTGAGACGTTAAGCTCTAAGGGACGCAGAACCTACTCCAGTTAGTGTTACTCTTGTTAACTGTTAAGGGCCAGCTGTCAGCATCCATCACTCCCAGAAGCAGGTCTGCCAAACACAAAATTCTTCTGTGTCACCACCCAAGCATAGTCTGCGTGGGGTCCAGAGGTGGAAAGGTTGAGGGAGACAGAGAAGGGTCTGGGTTATCTCAGTTCTACCAATCTACAAACTACTTCACAGGAACAGACTCTTCCCTTTGCATTCACACCAAGGCAGGGATTCAGGTGTGTTCAGAGATTTCGGAGACCATCAGTGATGGGAGACCTAAGGAGGAGGGTAGCAGCAGTGCTGCTGTGGAGCTCGGACCCAGGAAGCCCCCACACCCTGACTTTCCTTGGCTCCATGACCTCATCCTGCAGGAATGCATCTGGCCACAGAGCGGAGCAGCCATACACAGAGCTCATCAATTGCTTGTTTTCCAGGGGTCATAACCACATTGTCACTGTACACTGTCTGGAAGAAGAATGGTCATTGTTATCTCAAGACAGACCACCAGTGGCTCGTGAGAAGAGGCTGGAGATGACAGGCAGAGACAGCCCTACCACCATCTCCCACCACTTAACCAGGCTGGGCTACTTAGATGTTTTCTGCTTCTCTGGGGTTGATTTTTGTCATTTGCTTAACAGACACTAATCAGACCGCTACCTTCCACACACCACCCTGGAGCCTCCCTGTGACAGGGGACTTTCTGACCAGCCTGTCTGAGCATAGAAGGGCTGAGCCCTGCATAGGCAGGTGGTACTAACAGGATGCATGTCATGGAGGACATCTGCTGCATTTGGCTGTGTGACGTCTCCCCCTTGCCTTCTGAAGAGGTGAGTCCGTCCTTCCTTCCCGGAGTATGGCTGGTGGGATTGGCCAGCACTCAGCTATTGTTACAGGTGCATGCTACTCAGGTCTTCCATTTCGTGTGCCTATTAAGCTAGGTTACAGTTTGTCCACAAGGACTCAAATATTTAAGTACGGAATCCTTCTCAGGCCATATTTAGTTCACTTTAACAAGCTGAAATGGTTGGTCCACAGTGGACCTGTGACTTGAGCTGGGTTAGAGTGCTTCTCTGGGTCTTAAAAGATAGATGTTTTGTTTTGTTTTTTTAAGTGATTTTTCTCTTTCTTCTAGGGTCATTAAACTGGGATGAGGAAGCTGTGGCCTCTCCCTTCCTCTGGCCGACAGCAAGCTATGTGACAAGTTGGGTTAAAGAGTGAAAGAGACAGAGACAGAGATGGAAAGAGAAATTCATGCTCCTATCTCTTTATTTCCGGAGTCCCTGAAGCCAGCTTTGCCCTGGCCTTCCAAGTTCCGTGAAGCAATAACTATTTTGGCCAGTGCTAGTTTCACTGGATTTCTGTTCCTCATAAACAAAAGGCCTGGATGTAGTGGGATTCAGAGACCTTTGGAAGGACACCACCAGTCAAAATACTGTTCATCCACTTGAATTGCTTTTTGGCTTTAGCTTTCAGCTATCTGTGCGGCAGCCTCCTGGCCAGGAGCCCTGCCAACAGCGGGCATCCCCAGCAGGATGGGGTCTGAGCTTTGCTGGCGGTCCCCAAGGCCTACGGCAGCCCTGGCCTCTCTAGCCCATCAGCTTCCCCTTGCTATCTAGCACCGTGTCCTCTAGTACCAAGGAGCGCCCGGAGGCTTCACACCGCCCTGCCTTGGCTAAGGCCGTCTTCTCTGTCTCCGCACCAGATGGCATCTGCAGCCTGTGCTGGTCATTCTCCATTTGCCCTTCTCTGTCTGGGCTCCCCTCTAAGCCTCACCTGCTAAGCAAGTCCTCTCCCTCCTCTTGCATTTGACCGAAGTGTGGCAGGGTCAGGGGAGCAAGGAAGAGCCTTCCCACCGGGCCTGGCCTGGCCGTGATGCACAGCTCCTGCTGCGTGGCCTGTCTTGGTGTTAATAATGGTTCCCCCAACTCACTCTTCACACTCAGAGGTGATCACGGATCCCCACAGCTCACTAGTCCTTAGATGCTTCAGCACCTCTTTTTTTCTCTGAAGCTGCTCACACCTGTCTTTTTAATTATCCCTTGCAGGGTGTTTCTGTTTCCCACCAGGATCCCAGCTGCTATAGCTACAGCCCTTTCTTAGAGAATCTGCCTTCAACCTGGGCTACTCACTCTGAACCAAGCCAAACCCACAGATGCTTACACACACACCTCTGACTGGACCTGGATTCGGGCTGAAAACCTTCCTCACACTGAGCCAGCCAGATTCTCCTTCTTGAGAATTTGCACTAAGAGACCCCAAGCCTGAGACATATGGCATTGGTCAAGGGTTGAAACTTTACACAACTGCAGGCGGACTATTCAAACTGCTGTGCTCCAGAAGAGGCAGGTCACTTAGAAAATGCCTCAGACAGGTGCCCTTGGCGGTTGTGCAATAAGAAGGGACCGTGCTGTTCCCTGCGGGGGAAGGGGGAGTCACGTGGAGTTGGATCCAGCCATGGCCACCAGCACTCTGGACAGCAGAGTTAAGCAGGAGGAGCTGCTAAGAGCCTTGCTGAGGAAGCCAGCATGCCCAGACCAGCAAGGAGCAGCTGTGGTAACGGAGAGGAAGGAGAGCTGCAGGACTTGCCCATTGCCCAGGAGGCCTGCTTAGGTCTGGAAGATGCCCCTGTGTCTTTTCAATAAATTCCACTTTTTCATGCCTGTAATCCCAGCACTTTGGGAGGCTGAGGCAGGAAGATTGCTTGGGGGCAGGAGTTAGAAGCCAGCCTGGGCAACATAGCAAGACCCCATCTCTACAAAAAATAAAAATTAGCCAGACATGGTGGCATGATACTTGGGCGGGTCAGACAGGAGGATCACTTGAGCCCAGAACGTTGAAGCTGCAGTGAGCCATGGTTGTACCACTGCATTCCACCCTGAATGACAGAGTAAGACACTGTCTCTAAAAGATGAACACACGCACAGACACACACCACTTTTACCTGAGCTAGTTGTTCGGTTCTGTTCCTGGCAACCAATGCCACAACCGAGGCCAGAGATGGCCAAGAATGCTTTCCTTTCTTCTTTATCCAGATCACACTTGTTCCTCCAAGACTCAACTCCAATGTGATCTTCACCAGGAAGTCTTCTTGGGACCCCCAAGATGGAATAAAGGCCCCTGACCTGACTCCACTACTGCTGCCAAATGCACACCTCCATTCCTTCCACTGAACCACCTGCTTACTCAGGTTGTACTATGGGCCAGTCTCCCAAGTTCTCAAGAACTCTGCTGCCCCCAGGAGGTGGGGTGGATAATAGGGCCCTTGAAACGTCTAGTTCAAGGTCAAAAGACAGGAACAGAGTGGGACTGGTGGCTCACACCTGTAATCCCAGCACTTTGAGAGGCCGAGGCAGGTGGACCACTGGAAACCAGGAGTTCAAGACCAGCCTGAGTGACATAATGAGACCCCCATCTCTACAAAAAAAATTTAAAATTTAGCCAGGCATAGTGGTACAGACCTGTAGTTCCACCAACTTGGGAGGCCGGGGTGGGAGGATCACTTGAGCCCAGGAGTTGGAAGCTGCAGTTAGCCGTGATCCTGCCACTGCACTACAGCCTGGGCAACAGAGTGAGACCCTGTCTCAAAAAAAAAAAAATTCAGCCAAGAACAAACCTTTCAAGACTAAGGCTAAGTAGGAGCAGTATGAGGGGCCAAGAGCTATTCTTGCTGCATGGATTGCTGTCCATGGCAGCTGAAGTGCCCGCAGGACTGGCGCCATCTTGGTTGGCTGTTATTTCAATAAATGGAGTGAAATGTATTGTCTCACGGTTCTAGAAGCTAGAAGTCCAAGATCAAGGTGTTGTCAGGGTTGGTTCCTTCTGAAGGCGTAGAGGGAGATCTGGTCCATGCCTCGCCCCCAGCCTCGAGTTGGCTGGCCATCCTGAGGCTCAAGCCCTCTTCCTGCCTCGTTCGTTGGCTTGAGATGCATCACACTGTTCTCTGCCTTCGTGTTCACATGACATTCTCCCTGTGAGCTTTCTGTGTCCAAAATTACCCCTTATTGTAACTACATCAGTAACATCGAATTGGGGGCCCACCGTCTTCCAGCATGACCTCAACTTAACTAATTACACCGGCAACGACCTTATATATAGTCACATTCTGAGGAACTGCAAGTAAGGACTTCAACATGTCAGTGTTTGGGGGAATTAATTCAGCCCATAACAGGTACCAAGGGCTGAGTTTGTCACATCATTATCCGTGGTTTGTGAAGGGGCCCTCTCTAATTTTTATACTTGCATTTGTTTGTTACCTTTTTTTATTTTTAATTTTTATTTTTTCTTGAGTTGGAGTCTTGCTCTGTTGCCAAGGCTGGAGTGCAGTGGCACGATCTCGGCTCACTGCAACATCTGCCTCCCAGGTCAACCTCTGCCTGCCTCAACCTCCCAAGAAGCTGGGATTACAGGCGTGAGCCACCACACCTGGCTAGTTTTTATATTTTTGGTAACAATGGGGTTTCACCATTTTGGCCAGGCTGGTCTTGAACTCCTGACCTCAAGTGATCCGCCTGCCTCGGCCTCCCAAAGTGCTGGGATTACAGGGGTGAGCCACCCCGCCCAGCCCCCTTCGTTCCCTTTTATCTTCGTTTTCCACAACCAGTTTCCCCCTTGCACATAAGCAACCATTGTCATGTATATCATGTGTATCCTTTTGTCTGTATGTATCCTTGCAAAATGTGTATTTTTAATTTATGTAAGTGGAATTATATTATAGGTGGCAATCTGTTTCTTACTTTTTCTCCCCATTCAGCATCATTTTGAAGCTCCATCTAGCTGCTGAGAATTATTCCGTGATGTGAACCTGCCCTAATCTGCTTTCCATTCCCTCAGGGATTAACTGCAGTAGCGCCAGAAGCGACTTTGTGATGAGCATCACTACAGACCTTACACTATGCTGTTCCCTTATGGATCCAGCTCAGAATTTATTTGGGATACACAACCAGGAGTAAAACTGATGGCTCATAGCATACATGGACTTACTCTTTTTTTTCCTTTTCTTTTTCAGACAGGTCTTGCTGTTGCCCAGGCTGGAGTACACTGGCTCAAACACAGCATATGCAGCCTCTACCTCCTGGGCTCAAGGGATCCTTCCCTCTAAGCCCCTGAGTAACAGGACCACAAGCTTGTGCCACCACGCCTGGATTTTTTTTTTTTTTTTTTTTTTAGAGATGGGTCTTGTCATGTTGCTCAGACTATACTTTTTTTTTTAGACTTACTTTTTTTTTTAAGTTCCAGAGTACATGTGCAGGATGTGCAGTTTTGTTACACAGGTAAACGTGTGCCATGGTGGTTTGCTGCACCTGTCAACCCATCACCTAGTTATTAAGCCTAGCATGCATTAGCTTTTCCTGATGCTCTCCCTCTCCCTGCCGGCCGACAGGCCCCAGAGTGTGTTGTTCCCCTCCCCAGGCTCCAGTGTATGTTATTCCTCTCCCTGTGTCCATGTGTTCTCATTTTTCAGCTCCCACTTGTAAGTGAGAACATGTGGTGCTTGGTTTTCTAGACTTACTTTTAAGATACACCACCGAATTATTCTCTAGGAAGCCTGCCTCAGCCTACGCTTTCACCAGAACCATGCAAAAGTATCCGTATCCCTGTCCACACTTGCTATTGACTAGCTCTTTAATTTTTTCAGTGTAATGGGCTAAAGTGACATGTTCTTGTTTTAATTGGCTTCTCTTTGACTTAATGAATTGGAGCACTTTTATATCTTTGTTATGAGTCTGTGGGTTACTTTCTCTATAGGTAGCTGGTTCTTATCTTTTGACCATTTTCCCAGTACAGTTACTATCTCTTTCTTGATTTGCTGAAGTGCCCTGTGTATTCTATACAAGTGTTCCTTGTTGGTTATAGATATTTCTTTTTTATTTTTATTTTTTGAGACGGATTCTCGCACTGTCTCCTGGGCTGGAGTGCAGTGGCACAATCTCAGCTCACTGCAACCTCCACCTCCTTCCTCTTCAAGGAAATGCATATATAAATTTCCTACAGTAGGTATAATGTTTTCTGTAAGACTGGTATATGACTTTTACCAAATTAAAGAATAGATGTGGACCTCATCCATTGCTTTTTCTGCATTCATCGAATAGTCAAAAATATCTTTATTTTAGCCTATCATGTGGTGAAGTACACAGATATGTTTTTTAATAGTGATTTATCTTTGCACTTCTAGGACAAGCACAACTTGATCATGATGTATTTTTTTAAATGCTTGTTGGATTTGGTTAATTCATGTTTTATTAAGGATGTTTGCATTTATTTTATATGTTTGCAGTTCTTTTAATTGGAATGTATAGACCATTTACATTTAATGTAATTATCAGTGTAGTTGGCTTAAGTTTACCTTCTCGATATTTGCTTTCTATTTTTCCATCTGTTCTTTGTTCCTTTCTTTTGTCTTTTTCAGTCTGCTTTTGGATTAATTTAGCATTTTTTAGAATTCCATTTTACCACCACTATTGGCTTCTTTGCTATACATCTTTGTTTTGTGTTTTTAGTGATTGTTCTATGACTTATAATGTGAATCTTTAACTTATCACCATCTATATTCAGTGGCTACTATACCATTTCAGGTATAATTTAAGAACCTTGTGACAACATACTTCTGGCCAGGCATAGTGGCTCCACACCTGTAATCCCAGCACTTTGGGAGGCTGAGGCAGGCAGATTGCTTGAGTCCAGGAGTTTGAGACCAACCTGGGCAAAATGGCAAAACCATGTCTCTACCAAAAATACAAAGCTTAGCTGGGCCTGGTGGCAAGTACCTGTAGTCCCAGCTACTTGGGAGCCTGAAGCAGGAGGATTGCTTGAGCCTGGGAGGTGGAGGTTGCAGTGAGCCGAGACAGCACCACTGCACTCCAGCCTGGGTGACAGAGTGAGACCCCATCTCAAAAATAAAATAAACGATACATTTCTATTTCCTTCCCCTATTCTTTGGACTATTGTTGTCATAAATTTTACTTCTACATAGGTTATAAAACCCTATGTAGGGGTTTATATTGTAAAAATATTGTTATTTTTGCTTTAAAGAATCAATTTTTTATTTTTTTAGACAGCTTCTTGGTCTGTCATTGAGGCTGGAATTCAGTGGCGTGATCTTAGATCACTGCACTTCCACCTCCCAGGGCTCAAGTGATCCTTCTGCCTCAGCCTCTTGGGTAGCTGGGACTACAGGCATGTGTACCACCACACCCGGCTAATTTTTGCATTTTTTTGTAGAGAGAGGGTTTTGCCATGTTGCCCAGGGTGATCTCAAACTCCTGGGCTCAAGCAATCCTCCTGCCTTGGCCTCACAAAGTGCTGGGATTATAGGTATGAGCAACCACATCTGGCCAAATATTTTTTAAAGAAATAAAAAACTGAGAAAAAATATTTTATATTTTCCCACATATTTACCATCACTAGCATTCTTCTTTTCTTTTTGTAGATCCCAGTTTGCATCTTTTATTATTTTCCTTCTACTTAAACAACTTCCTTTAACATTTTTTATAAAATGAGCATGCAATAAATCCTCTTGACTTTTGTCTGCAAAAGTATTTTACCTTTATTTTTGAAAGATATTTTTGCTGGGTATAGAATTCTAGGTTGACAGTTTCTTTCTTTCAGCTTTTTTTCTCTTTTTTGACAGGGTCTTACTCCATCACCCAGGATGGAGTGCAGTGATGTGTTAATAGTTTACTGCAACCTCAAACTCCTGGGCTATAGCAATCCTCCCATCTCAGCCTCTCAACTAGCTGGGACTATGGTTGCACACCACCATGACCAGCTAATTTTTAAAACTGTTGGTCTTTTGATCTACTCAGGCCTTGAATTGATTAGATGAGGCCCACCCACATAATGGAAGGCAATCTGCTTTACTCAAAGTCCACTTATTTAAATGCTCATCTCATCCAAAAACACATTTGACCACACATGTGGCCACTCTGTTCCAGACAAATTGAGACATAAAGTTAGCCATTATACTGAGTGTCTAGAAAAGCAAGTTTCTTAGCCTCTCTAACTGTGCTTTTATTGTTGTTTTTTAAACCATTCTAAGGTAAAACTTTCTTCTTCCAAAGAAAAGCCACTCTCATACCCTTTTCCCCCACCTCCTTTTTTTCCCCCAAAGAAAAGCATTGATGTAGATTCGAGAACTGTCATTTCCAGTCATTGTCTTCTAAAAAGCCTTGCTTGGCAAGTAGACCAGAAAATGTAAAAATCCTGTGTCAGCCTAGGATATGAATGTTCGCAAAAGTGATAGGCTGCTCAGTAAATCCCAGGAAATATCCTAAAGGTGTCAGCCCCATACAGAGATTCCAGGAACCTGTGGATGCTCTTCCATTCTTCCCTGCCAAAGTACAGCAGTTTGACTTCTCCAAGTGCACCCTTTAAAATGTGTACCACCTGTTGCTTGATTCATTCAAAACAACACATATATTTCAAGCCTTCTCTTTTGTGCTTCCTGTGACCAAAGAATGTATAAAGAGAGTATTAGTTGTCTATTACTGTGTAACAATTCTGAAACGTAGAGTTATTAGAAACATAGAATTGAAACACCACCACCTATTATCTCACATTTCTGTGGTTCAGGAATATGGGTGTAGGTTAGCTGGGTCCTGTGACTCAGGGCTCCTCACAAGGCTGCAGTTCAGATGTCAACTGGGGCTACAGTCATCCCAATGCTTGACGGGAAGGATGCACTCCCAAGCTCACACACAGTTATTGACAAGATTCAGTTCCTTGTCATGTGGGCTCTTCCGTAGGGCAGCTCACAATGTGGCAGCTGGCTTCTATCAGAGACAGTGAAAAAGAGTGTAAACAAGTTGGAAGACAGAGTCTGTCATAACCTAACCTTGCAAGTATGCCATCCCATCACGTTTTCTATCCTGTTCTTTAGAGGGAAGTCACTAGGTAGTCTTGGTGTGCCTACAGAAGTTATTGCTCACACCCAATGGGAGGGGACCACACAGGTTGCAAATTTCAGGACTTTAGACATCATTGGGGATGATTTGCATCCAATGCTTAGCACACAACTTGCATGGCCTGGGAAACACCTTTCTCTAACTTTGGCTGCCCTGACACCTTCAGACAAAGTAGCAGATCCTTCTCTGGTCCTCATAGTACTCTTCTGTTCATACATCTACCATCCCAGTTATCACAGTAATGATGTAACAGCTAACACTTAGTGAGGAGTTGCTATGAGCCCATACTGTGCTAAGCACTCTACATGTATTAAGTAAAGAGTATGTAGTCATTTATGTGTCAATGCAGAGAAGCACTCATTCATTCAACAGTGATGTATGAGCGTCTCCTCTGCACTTCTTTGCCAGGCATGGGGGAACTTAGTAGTGAACAAGAGAGTCCCCAGACTCAAGAAACTTATGTAGACCAGAATGGGAGATGGAGAAGTGCAGGCACAGTTATGCTACAACCCAGTACATGTTGTTATAGCATAAATAACTTCAGCAGCAGACACCCAGATCACTTTTGTCAGCGGTAGCATTTTTAATTCAGATATGAAGAATAAGTAGCAGTTAGCTAGGAAAAGCAAGAGAAGGTTAGAAAGCAAGAACATGTAATAATAACAGAAATGAGGAAAGCAGGAGCAGCTGGGAAGCAACTAGCATGGCTGCAACCAAGCATGTTGGGGAAAGAGAGGCAAGAAATACTGATGTCAGCCAACAGGCAACATATATTGAGTATCAAGCAGTTTCTTATGGTTTTGCATGCATATATTTACCTTCAGAATAATCCTGTGCAGTAGAGGTAATTTTACAGGTAAGGAAACTGAGTCAGAGAGACTTGCCCCAGTCACCAGATAATGAATGCCTGAGTTATAATCAGTGGTGACACAGCAGGGCAGACATGAGGGGTCATGTGAAGGTGTTTGACCTTGATTCTGAGCTCAGTGAGGAGCCTTGAAGGATCTTAATTGGGTCGATATCTGCTGGAGTGTGGAGAATGGAGCCGGGAAAAGGGGCAGGGAGGGGCTGTTTAGAAACGGGATGCAGTATTCTAGGGGAGTGGTGATGGCAGCCTGGATTAAGATGGCAAGACAGGAGATAAGAGGAGAAGGAGGATCTGTTAGGCCGTCTTGTGTGCTATAAAGAAATATCTGAGATTGGGTACTTTATAAAGAAAACAGGTTTTGGCTGGGCGTGATGGCTCACGCCTACAATCCCACCACTTTGGGAGGCTCAGTCAGGCAGATGACCTGAGGTTGGGAGTTTGAGACCAGCCTGATCAACACGGAGAAACCCCATCTCTACTAAAAATACAAAATTAGCCGGGCATGGTGGTGCATGCCTGTAATCCCAGCTACTCGGGAGGCTGAGGCAGGAGAATCTCTTGAACTTGGGAGGTTGCAGTGAGCTGAAATTGCGTCATTGCACTCTAGGCTGGGCAACAAGAGTGAAACTCCATCTTAAAAAAAAAAGAAAAAGGAAAGAGGTATATTTGGCTCACAGTTCTGCAGGCTGTACAGGAAGCATAGCAGCGTCTGCTTCTGAGAAGACTTCAGGAAGCTTCCAATCATGGTGGAGGGCAAATGGAAAGCAGGCACATCACATGGTGAAAGCATGAGCAAGAAAGAGAGATGGAGGAGGTTCCACACACTTATACATGACCAGATCTCACGAGAAGTCATTCACTATCAAGAAGATAATAGCGAGAGGATGGTATTAAACCATCCATGAGAAATCTGCCCCCATGATCTAATCACCTCCCACTGGACCCTACCTCCGATGTTGGAGATTACGTGCCAACGTAAGATTTGGGCAGGGACACAGATCCAAACTATATCAGAAGGTGAACTCGGGATTTTGGCTGAAATGTGAGTAGTGCCATTCCCTGAGACATGAGGTGGGAACTGGGCTGTGGAACGTGGGCTGATGTCACTTTGGGACCAGCTCAATTGAGATGCCAGAGAGACAGGCCCAATGGACATAGATTTGGAGTTTAGACTTGAAGGCAGAGGCCAAGGTTTGGGAAGTTCTGGTATTCAGATGGTAAATGAGGCCAGGAGAATTGGCCATGGCAGCCCAGGGTGTGCAGTGTATGAGCTGGGCCCTCTGGTGAGGACAGAGAGGGGTGGCCTACTGGCATCCTGGCTCTGCAATCCAGCTGTGTGGTTCTGGGTGAGTCTCCAAGCCTCAGTTTCTCCATCTGTAAAATGGAGATGACACCACTACCTTAAATCCCCAGCTCAGAGGGTTCCCAGGACGGTGATATGATACGGCTGTCTCCACCCAAATCTCATCTTGAATTGTAGTTCCCATAATCCCCATGTGTCTTGGGAGGGAACCTGTGGGAGGTAATTGAATCATGGGGGTAGTTATTCCATGCTGTTGTTGTGTTAGCTAGTGAGTTCTCACGAGATCTGATGGTTTTGTAAGGGGCTTTTCCTGCTTTGCTCGGCATTTCTCCTTCCTACTGCCATGTGAAGGTGTTTGCTTCCCCTCCTGCCATGATTGTAAGTTTCCTGAGGCCCTCCCAGCCCTGAGAATCTGTGAGTCAATTAAACCTCTTTCCTTTATAAATTAACATGCCTCAGGTGTTTCTTCACAGCAGCGTGAGAACAGATTAATATGGACAGTCCAGTGAGAGACATGTGTGAATACCTAGCAGAGTGCCCGTGCAGAGTGGGCACTCAGTAAATGTTGTTGTTGATGCCTGCTCTATTCATTTCCCAGGACTGCCATAACAAGTTACTGCAAATTACTACAACAGTGGAAGATTATTTTCTCACAATTCTCAAGGCCAAAAGTCCCAAACCCAAGGTGTCAGTCAGCAGGGCTGTTTCCTTCTGAAGGTTCTGAGGGAGCATCTGTTCCCTGCCTCTTTCCAAGCTTCTGGTGGTTGCCGGTCATACTCGGTGTTCCTTGGCTGTGGCTGCATTAGCTGAGTCTCTGCCTCCATCTTCATGCAGCCTTCTCCTCTGTGTTTCTCTGTGTTCACTCCTCTTCTTAAGAGGAACCCAGGCATTGGATTTAAAGCCCACCTCAACCCAGTGTGAACGCAACTGAACTAAACTACATCTGCAAATACCCCCTTTCCCAATAAAGTCACATTCTGGGGTTCCAGGTAGACATGAAGTGAGATCAGGAGAGAATTCAGTCCCCTATACCTGCTATCAAGGAGCACAGACCCAGCAGATGACATGGGAGGGACCAACCCTGCCATGATCAAGGCCGGGTCCAGCCTAGAACCAACCTACAAAGTGCTGCAGGAGAAAGAGGTCAAAAGCAGAGTGATGAGGTCAACTTACTGGTGAGGGTGAGACTTGAACTTTCTTTCTGGTTTCATCAGGAATTTGATCAACGGTGATGGGGCAGATGGGCTTTACAGCAGTAGGACCCAGCTTGAGCAGAGGCATGGAAGCAAGACCGCAGAAGGCTTGCTTGCTTTATAAATGGTCAGGTGTAGGGAATAGGAGGCAAGATAGGCCATGTATGAAGGACCCTGGGCTAAAGAAGCAGCCTGGACTTTATCTATTGGCAATGCAGAACCCCTAGAAGTTTGTGAGTTCAGGAAAGAAGGAAAGAGTTGTCTGTTGAATGTTGGCAAAGGCTTAATCTTGACATTGATGCCTGCCAGTTTTGTTTTATTAATTTATTGTTTGAGACATGGTCTCACTCTGTCCCTGGTTGGAGTGCAGTGGTGCTATCAGAGCTTACTACAGCCTCGAGCTCCTGGGCTCAAGTGGTCCTCCCACCTCAGCCTCCCAAAGAGCTAGGATTATGGGCATGTACCACTATACCCGGATACTTTTTTATTTTTATTTTTTTAGAGATTGGGTCTAACTATGTTGCCCAGGCTGATTTCAAACTCATGGTCTCAAGAGACCCTCCCACCTCAGCCTCCCAATACATTGGGATTACAGGCATGAGCTACTGAGCTTGTTTCAATTTAACTTTAAAATTTGGGGTGTTTTGTCTCCTTAGGTAGGCCACCTTCTCTCCCAAATCCCCAATCACATCTCTACACAGCCCCAGCAATAAATTGTGCAGGGCCACAGTCCACAGCATGTTGGCTCTTAGACTCTGTTTCATGGTCACCATGAGACCACTTCCCCTCCCCCAAGCAGCAGCATTCACAACTAGAGGTTTTATTTTAGCTGTGTCGCCCCTGAAGCATATGCAGTGACCATTTGGAAAAAGATAAAGTTAGATCCCTCTTCACACCCTACACCAGAAAAAACTTTAGGTGTCAAAAGTGAAATCATACGTCTGCTAGAAGAAAACATGGGTGAATTTTCTGTAATCAGGAGTGAAGAACACCTTCCTAAAAATGGCTAAACAGTCAGAAGCAATAAAAGACCAAGAAGTTAGGCGACCTCAAAAATCCAAAGCAAAGCAAAACAAAACAAAACAAAAACATTTTGCCTGATAAGAAGAACACAAGCAAAGCAGAGTTGGAAGATAAATGATAGATGGAGAGAAACATCTGCAACTTATATCTCAAATGGCCTCTCCAATATACAGAGAACTATCATATCACAATCCTAATTATGAAAGGTCTATTATTTGATAGAAAAAAATAGGCAAAAGGTATGAATGGAAAGTTTGCAGAAAAATGTAAGTGACCCTAAGACATGTGAAAAGACTTAGCTGGCCTGTAATCCCAGCCCTTTGGGAGGCCGAAGTGCGTAGATCATGAGGTCAAGAGATCGAGACCATCCTGGTGAACATGGTGAAACCCTGTCTCTACTAAAAACACAAAAATTAGCTGGCTGTGGTGGTGCATGCCTGTAGTCCCAGCTACTTGGGAGGCTGAGGCAGGAGAATCTCTTGAACCCGGAAGATGGAGGTTGCAGTGAGCCGAATTGCGCCACCACACTGCAGCCTGGCAACAGAGTGAAACTTCATCTCTAAAGAAATAAATTAATTAAATAAATATAATAAAAAAGACTTAGCCTCACTCATCATAAGGGAAACACAAATTAAAACTACCCTGGGATGTCATTCATTCCTGGCCTGTCAGATTGGCTGAATTCCTCAAATTGGACGACCCAACCTGCTGGCAAGGCTGCGGGAGAAATCTACTCTTATGGGACTGGGAAGGCAGACTAGCACACCCTCTCTAGATGGGAATTTGGCGTATCTAAGGCCATTATGTGTGCATTCTCCCTTTGCTAGGCATCTTCCCTACACACCTACACACATGCACACACACACACCCCTATACACACACATGCATGCATGCAAGGTTGTTTCTTTTTTCTTTTTTTTGAGAAAGAATCTCACTCTGTCACACAGGCTGGAGTGCAGTGGCACCATCTCAGCTCACTGCAACCTCCACCTCCCAGGTTCAAGCAATTCTCCTGCCTCAGCCTCCCAAGTAGCTGGGACTACAGATGTTAAGTCACCATTCCTGGCTAACTTTTTGTATTTTTAGTAGAGACAGGGTTTCACCATATTGGTCAGGCTGGTCTCAAACTCCTGACCTCAGGTGACCCACTTGCCTCAGCCTCCCAAAGTGTGGGATTACAAGCATGAGCTGCCATGCGCAGCCCATGCAAGATTCTTTCTTCTCTCTTTCTTCCTCTCTCTGCCATTGTGGTGTGTGTTTCACTTGGCTTCTTGTCATGTCTTGTCACAAGACTTTCAGGATTAAGTGATTCCTGGCCAAGAAACAGAAGCAAAATTGCCTCATTTCCCAGTGGAATCAGATGAAAACCGGTAATAACATGAGGTCCAACTCCAACAGGAGATATTGAAGAAGAACCAAGCTGGATCTATAAGGAATTACACATGAGATGATGGACATATTTATGTTGTATCAAGGTCAACATCATCACCACATCAAGCTGAAAATGTCTGGACAGTCGGACATGTTTTATTAGGAATATATTTTTGACCAGGTGCGGCAACTCATGCCTGTAATCCCAACACTTTGGCAGCCTAAAGTGGGTGGAACACTTGAGGTCAGGAGTTTGAGACCAGCCTGGCCAACATGGTGAAACCCCATCTCTACTAAAAGTACAAAAAAAAAAAAAAAAAAAAAGCTGGGCATGGTGGCACAGGCCTATAGTCCCAGCTACTTGGGAGGCTGAGGCAGGAGAATCTCTTTAACCCAGGGGGCAGAGGTTGCAGTGAGCCGATGTGGCACTATTGTACTCCAGCCTGGGCAACAGAGTAAGACTCCATCCAAAAAAAGAAAGGAATATATTTTTTCTCTTTGTTTACATGTTCTGCACTAGTAGGGTGGGTTCAGTAATACGTATGTGAGAACTTTCATTTCAAAAAAAATTATTTTTTTTTTTTCTCTTGAGATGGAGTATCAATCTGTCATCCAGGCTAGAGAGCAGTGGCGTGATCTTGGCTCACTGGCACCTCTGCCTCCCTGGTCCAAGTGATTCTACTGCCTCAGCTTCCTGAGTAGCTGAGATTACAGGCATGTGCCACCATGCCTAGCTAATTTTGTATTTTTAGTAGAGATGGGGTTTCACCATGTTGGCCAGGCTGGTCTCAAACTCCTGATCTCAGGTGATCCGCCCACCTTGGCCTCCCAAAGTGCTGGGATTATGGGTGTGAGCCACCATGCCCAGCCAAAAAAACATTTCTTATGGGATTATCTGCAAAAGTTGAATATTGAGACAACCCAATTGTCAATTACTAGGGGACTGATTTGTATTACAGTTCTTTTAGAATTTGTCTAGCAGGTTTTCTGGGTTTTGCCCAAAATCCTCTACAAATGGTTAAAAAAAGAAAAAAGAAAAGAAACAGGAGACTGATTGAACAAACTATAGCGTAGAACAATGCCGCGGTAAGAATGCTAATGTTGTCAAGGACCGAGAGTTCCAAAGTAAGAGGAAAGAGACACAAATATAAAACCAAAGATTTTTAAAAAGCTGTAATGCAGGCTGGGCACGGTAGCTCACACCTGTAATCCCAGCATTTTGGAAGGCCAAGGTGGGAAGATCACCTGAGGTCAGGAGTTCAAGACCAGCCTGGCCAACATGGTGAAACCCCATCTCCACTAACAATACAAAATTAACCAGGCATGGTGACGCATGCCTGTAATCCCAGCTACTTGGGAGGCTGAGGCAGGAAAATCTTGAACCCAGGAAGCAGAGGTTGTAGTGAGCCGAGATGGTGCTGTTGAACTCCAGCCTGGGCAACAAGAGCGAAACTCTGACTCTAAAAAAATAAAAACAGCCGGGCGCGGTGGCTCAAGCCTGTAATCCCAGCACTTTGGGAGGCCGAGGCGGGTGGATCACAAGGTCAAGAGATCGAGACCATCCTGGTCAACATGGTGAAACCCCGTCTCTACTAAAAATACAAAAAACTAGCTGGGCATGGTGGCACGTGCCTGTAATCCCAGCTACTCAGGAGGCTGAGGCAGGAGAATTGCCTGAACCCAGGAGGTGGAGGTTGCGGTGAGCCGAGATCGCACCGTTGCACTCCAGCCTGGGTAACAAGAGCGAAACTCCATCTCAAAAAAAAAAATAAATAAATAAAAAATAAAAATAAAAATAAAAACATAACCTATAAGACTGAGAAATTACTTAATGAGTATAATATACACTATCTGGTGATGGATACACTAAAAGACCAGACTTCACTACTAAGCAATCTATGCATATAATGAAACTGCTCTTGGACCCCTTAACTGTTTACAAACAAAACCCTATAATGCTAAATTCAAACTGAGAATATCAATAGGAACTTGTGGAAATTGTCTGAATCAAAATGGAGTCACTTGTATTAAAAACCCTGACAAAAAGAGCCGGGGAAGGCCATGAAGGGAGGGTTCTCATGCTTCAATGCCTGGTCACAATCACTATCACAAAAGATTTTGCAAAAACCACAGCCTTGCACAAAGGCTGTCACAATTCTGCACACACACAAATACGTCCTCGAGGACATCTGCCTGGCAACTGCCCATCCAGCCTAGGACTGTGCTATCCTTGTTATTGATCCTTGTAGCCAAGGATAATTATCTCAAAACAATAATGGTAATCCTCATCGTTTTTTCTTTCTTTTCTTCCAACGGAGTCTCGCTCTGTCACCCAGGCTGGAGTGCAGTGGCGGGATCTCGGTTCACTGCAACTTCTGCCTCCTGGCTTCGAGTGATTCTCCTGCCTCAGCCTCCTGAGTAGCTGGGATTACAGGCACCCGCCATCATGCCGGGCTAATTTTTGTAATTTTAGTAGAAACGAGGTTTCGCCATGTTGGCCAGGCTGGACCTCATTTTTTCTTTAAAATCCTTTGCCTTCCTCAGAGGTTGCAATGAGCCGAGATTGCGCCACTGCACTCCAGCCTGGTGACACAGCGAGACTCCGTCTCAAAAAAAAAAAAAAAGCAACAAAACAAACAAACAAACAAAACCTTTGCCTTTCTTTACCTCCCAGAATATGTACATATTAATAATTTACTATGGCACACATATTCCCATTGCAATGCCTATTCCTGAATAAACATTATTTTCTTCTAGAGAGTCTTTCTCTGTTTGTTGTTTAGATTGACAAAATCATAACTACAAAAATAAATAAAAAAGAATCAATTTCCTAGTTCCGAACACTGAATCAGCTTAGAAGCAGGTGCCCAGTAACAAGAGCTCCTGCCTGCCGGGCGCGGTGGCTCACGCCTGTAATCCCAGCACTTTGGGAGGCCGAGGCGGGTGGATCACGAGGTCAAGAGTTTGAGACCATCCTGGTCAGCATGGTGAAACCCCGTCTCTACTAAAAATACAAAACATTAGCCGGGCATGGTGGCGCGTGCCTGTAATCCCAGCTACTCGGGAGGCTGAGGCAGGAGAATTGCCTGAACCCAGGACGCGGAGGTTGCGGTGAGCCGAGATCGCGCCATTGCACTCCAGCCTGGGTAACAAGAGTGAAACTCCGTCTCAAAAAAAAGAAAAAAAAAAAAACAAAAAACAAGAGCTCCTGCCCATGGCTTTAGACCCAGCTCTCACTAAATAGAACTAGGCTGAAAGAAATGGCTGCTTCCAGAAATGCAGCAGAGGAAGCTCACGTGGGTCACCTTCTCGTATCAGAAAGCAAGGACATGCTCAAAGACTGATGGGGAGATGTGGCCGGGCGCGGTGGCTCATGCCTGTAATCCCAGCACTTTGGAAGGCCGAGGCGGGAGGATCACAAGGTCGGGAATTCAAGACCAGCCTTGCCAACATAGTGAAACCTCGTCTCTAATAAAAATACAAAAAATTAGCCAGGCATGGTGGTGGGTGCCTGTAATCCCAGCTACTTGGGAGGCTGAGGTAGGAGAATAGCTTGAACTCAGGAGGCGGAGGTTGCAGCGAGCTGAGATCATGCTATTGCACTCCAGCCCAGGCAACAGTGCCAGACTCTGTCTCAGAAAAAAAGATTGATGGAAAGATGTCAAAACCATACGGAAACCAGCCTGGATGTGCTGTCTGTGACAAAATTTGAGGAAACTGTAGTGGATTGAATAGTGGCCGCCCCTCCCCAAAAAGGACCAAATCCTAACCCCCAGTACCTGTGAATGTGACCATGTTTGGAAAAAGGTCTGTGCAGACGTAAGGAATTTTCTCAGAATGACATCATCCTGGACTAGCCGGCTGGGTTCTAATTCAGTGTCCTGTTTCCTTACGTAAGACAGAAGGAGGAAAGACAGACACAGAGTGGGAGGCCCCATGAAGGCAGAGGCAGAGATGGGAGTGGTGTAGCTGCAGGCCAAGGAACGTGAAAGATTGCCAGTAGCCAGCAGGCACCGGGAGAGAGGCCTGGGTCAGATCGTCCCTCGGAGACTACGGAAGGAACTAGTCCTGCCGACACCTTGATTTCCAACTTCCAGCCTCCAGAATTGAGGGCAATCAGTTTCTGTTGTTTAAGCCATCCAATGTGTAATTGTTATAGTATCCACAGGGGTCATAAAATACAATTTATGTCAGCCGGGCGCGGTGGCTCAAGCCTGTAATCCCAGCACTTTGGGAGGCCGAGGCGGGTGGATCACGAGGTCAAGAGATCGAGACCATCCTGGTCAACATGGTGAAACCCCGTCTCTACTAAAAATACAAAAATTAGCTGGGAATGGTGGAGTGCGCCTGTAGTCCCAGCTACTCAGGAGGCTGCGGCAGGAGAATTGCCTGAACCCAGGAGGCGGAAGTTGTGGTGAGCCGAGATTGCGCCATTGCACTCCAGCCTGGGTAACAAATGTGAAACTCCGTCTCAAAAAAAAATACGATTTATGTCATTTAATGTAAAACGTTGAATAAATAAAAATCCATGAGTTCCAGCACATTTACCTATGTAACAAACCTGCATGTCCTGCACATGTATCCCAGAACTCAAAATTAAATTAAATTATTTTAAAAATCCGTGAGTTCATAGTGATAGTGAAGTTTAAGGGGAAAAAGAGAACAGACAAGAAAAATAGGCCAGGCACAGTGGCTCACACCTGTTATCTCAGCACTTTGAGAGGTCAAGGCAGGAGGATTGCTTGAGGTCAGGAGTTTGAGAACAACGTGGGCAGCATAGTGAGACCCCATCTCTACAAGAAATAAAAAAAAAAATTAGCCAGGCATGGTGGCATGCATCTGTAGTTCCAGCTACTTAGGGAGCTGAGGTGGGAGAATCACGTTAGCCCCAGCAGCTTGAGACTATGGTGAGCTGTGATCACACCACTGCCCTTCAGCCGGGGCAACACAGTGAGATCCTGTCTCAAAAAGAAAAGAACAAGAAAAAAGAAAAATAATTCCATCATCTTGCTATGAACATCAGCAATTAAGGAGAGAAGACAAATCACTTACACTCTCACTTTATTTTTGTTTGTTTTTGAGATGAAGTCTCGCTCTGTCCCCAGGCTGGCTTGCAATGGCGTGATCTCGGCTCACTTCAGCCTCCGCCTCCTGGGTTCTGGTGATTCTCCTGCCTCAGCCTCCTGAGTAGCTGGGATTACAGGCACCCACCACCACGTCTGATTAATTTTTGTATTTTTAGTAGAGATGGGGTTTCACCATGTTGGTCAGGCTGGTCTTGAACTCCTGACCTCAGGTGATCCACCCAGCTCAGCCTCCCAAAGTGGTGGGATTACAGGCGTGAGCCACTGTGCCCGGCTACAACCTCATTTTTTAGAACTGTGGTTCAACCCCAGTTAAGGAGAGAATGCTCTTCTTTACAGATGATAAATGTAGATGGAGCGATAGAATTGGAAGAATAATAGTTTTGAAGCCATCAGTGGCATAGTTGATTACAGCAAGAATCTGCAGTGGATGGTGAAACCAGCAGGGGAGGCTAAGGAGAAGACTATATTTGCTTGGCAACAGAGTGTAACCCACAGATTGCTTCTTAATTCACTGTTATGATGGAGAGAACTGGGGGTCACCACTTTAACCAAACTCAGCGTGATTAAGATGGGATGACCTCCTGACGCAGTGAAGCCCACAGCATCACCTGTGAAGTATCCGTGCCTAAAACATCTCATCTGAATCCAATCAAGCCTAGGACCTGACTTCCAAGACACAGTGAGGTCTTGAAAATGATGTTTATTCAGGAACAGGCATTGCAGTGGGAATCTGTGTTCCAAGACACAGGGTGCTAGGGTTTGAATGTCCTCTCCCAAACTCAGGTTGAAATGTAATTGCCATTAGGAAGGTATTAAGAGGCGGGGCCTTTAAAAAGTGATTGGGCCTTGCCCTCTTCATTATATCAATTGTGTTGCCGTGGAGTGAATTTGTTCTTTGGGGAGGGAAATTCGGCCTCCACTTGTGGTCTCTCCGTCTTCCCAGTTCTCCCTTTCTCCATGGGATAGCGCGGCACAAAAGCCCTCACCAGATGTGGCCCCTCCGTCTTCCCAGCCTCCAGAGCTTCGAGGCAAATAAATGTCTTTTCTTTATAAGTTACCCAGTCTGTGGCATTCTGTTATAGCAGGAGAAAATGGACGAAGACACGGCGGGCAGAGGACGAGGTTAAACGGCACCATGAGGAAACAATGAGAAAATCCCCAATGGCGAACCTTCTGCTGGACTGGCCTGGGCTCTTTTAGGGGAAAAATCATTATCAAAAGGAAGGGGCAGGGGGTGCGGTTCCATCTTAAAGGACGCTAAAGACATAACACACTCATGCAATGCTTGCAGCTTGGCTCGATCCTGATTCTAAAAGAGCAACTACAGAAGAAAACTGGGGGAAACTGCAAACATGTGCATGTGGACTGCGCATTTGACAATATTTGGGAACTATTGATAATTTTCTTGGGTACGATAATGGCATTGCAGTTGTGTGATTATGCATGAAAGGAATATCCTTATGTTTAGAAGATACATGCTCCAGTGTGGGTGAAATGTCATGTCTATTATTTTTATATATTTTTTTCTTTTTTTTTTTTTCTCCCAAGATGGAGCCTTGCTCTGTCACCCAGACTACAGTGCAATGGCACAATCTCGGCTCACTGCAACCTCTGCCTCTGGGTTCAGGCAATTCTCCTGCCTCAGCCTCCCAAGTAGCTGGGATTACAGGCATGCACCATCAAGCCTAGCTAATTTTTGTATTTTTAGTAGAGATAGGGTTTCGCCATGTTGGCCAGACTGGTCTTGAACTCCTGAGCTCATGATCTGCCTGCCTCGGCCTCTTAAAGTGCTGGGATTACAGGCATGAGCCACCGTGCCTGGCCATTCTTTTTTTTTTTTTTTTTTTTTTTTTTAATTTGAGACAGAGTCATGCTCTGTCACCCAGGCTGGAGTGCAGTGGTGATCATAGCTCACTGCAGCCTCTATCTCCCAGAATCCTGAGTAGCTGGGACTACAGGTGTGCACCACCACGCCTGGCTAATTAAAAAAAAGTCATATTTTTAGTAGAGACAAGGTCTCATTACATTGCCTAGGCTGGTCTTGAACTCTTATGCTCGAGCAATCCTCCGAGTTCAGCCTCCCAAAGTGCTGGAATTAAAAGTGTGAGCCACCACCCTCAGCTGCAATATATGTATTTTTAATGTTTTATCAAGCAAAATATATTTACACATACTTACTTATGCATGGAGGACAGAAAGCATATTTGGCAGATGCTAACTATTGTTGAATATAGGTGGGTGTTCATTAGATAAGGTTAATTCACCTTTTTGTTTGAAATTTTATATAATATAAACTTTAAAACATATTTGAAGGTCAAAATTAATTAGAATATTCAGTAAGGCCAAGCACGGTGGCTCATGCCTATAATCCCAGCACTTTGGGAGGCCGAGGTGGGTGGATCACGAGGTCAGGAGACTGAGACCATCCTGGTTAACACGGTGAAACCCCGTCTCTACTAAAAGTACAAAAAATTAGCTGGGCGTGGTGGCACACACCTGTAGTCCCAGCTGCTCAGGAGGCTGAGTCAGGAGAATCACTTGAACCCCAGAGGTGGAGGTTGCAGTGAGCTGAGATCGCACCATTGCACTCCAGCCTGGGCGACAGAGTGAGACTCCATCTCAAAGAAAAAAAAAAATTAGTAAGAAAAGTCTGAGATCCTAATTGCAATGTAGGAACATTCCCTGGGTTCTAGATCTTGGTTCACCTTCCTGGACCTCTGCTTTCCCCATCCGTGAAAATGAACACCTTAGAGGCATGGGGGTTTTGTGGATTTTATCAATTAACTGTGGTAAAGTACACAGAACATACAATTTATCCTCCTAACCATTTTTAAGTGTGTAGTTCAGTGGCATCAGCTTATGTGCTTTCATATCATTCCACAACCACCGCCACCATCCGTCTCCAGGACTTTTTCATCTTGCAAACCAAAACCGTCCCCATTAAACATTCACTCCCCAATCTCCTGTCCCCCAACCCCTGGCAACCATCATTCCACTTTCTGTCTCCATGATATTTTTTTTTTTTTGAGACTGTCTCAGTCTGTCTCCCAGGCTGGAGTGCAGTGGTCCAATCTCAGCTCACTGCAACCTCTGCCTCCCGGGATCAAGCTACTCTTGAGATTCAGCCTCCTGAGTAGCTGAAACTACAGGCACGCACCATCACGCCTGGCTAACTTTTTGTATTTTAGTAGAGACCGGGTTTCGCCATGTTGGCCAGGCAGGTCTTGAACTCCAGACCTCAAGTGATCTGCCTGCCTCGGCCTCCCAAAGTGTTGGGATTACAGGCGTGAGCCACTGCGACCGGCCTGTCTCTATTATTTTGACTACTCTAGGTAATTCAGGTAAATGAAATCACACCGTCTTTATCTTTTTGTGACTGGCTTAGTTCGCTTAGCATAATGTCCTCAGGGTTCATCCATGTTGTTGCCTTTGTCAGAGCCTCATTCATTTCTAAGGTTGAATAATATTCTGTTGTATGAACAAACAACATTTCACGGATGCATTCATCGGTCTCGGACATTGGGTTGCTTCTACCTCTTGGCTAATGTAAATAACACTACTGTGAACATGGGTGTGCAAAGATCTCTCCACGTGCCTGCTTTCCGTACGTTTGGGTCTATATCCATACGTGGGATTGCTAGAACTGGATGAGATGATTTGTAAAGGACTCTTTCCTGTTTTCCACATGAGCTTATTACAATGTCCTTTTAAAACTGCAAAACACTCACCTTGCAGAACTGTGCGACAGACCGCTTTCACAAGCCCACTCTCCCCAGCATCTCCATCGTCCTTGGTTAAGAGAACCTCTTTTTTTTATCACCCTGACTCTCATGGGTTGCTAAAAAGCAGCAGGATGAGAACAATGTTCATCCTTCAGGAGAATTCTCGTAAAACACTTAAAATCTCTGAAGGCAGCCAGTACATGCAAAATATATGTAAATTGCTTGCAAATCCTGGCTGCTGGAAGGCACCCTGGTGTTGATTTCCCACCTTCCAGAACATTCCTAGTGCTGATCAGTGTTGAGATGGAACCCCATCAATGGGAGAAGAGAAGGATCTTTCTCAAATGGGTTTTTTATTTCCAAGTGTTCTGCAAAGGGGTGCACATTCTCTGAAGTCTTCCCTTCCCAGGGCTCTTCATTTCCTTGTATGTTCCTTGGAGGTGTTGCTTCCTGGGTCTGGAGACTGAAGCTAAGCCCTGGGTCGAAGGCTCCCTGACCCAGACAGGAGACAGGGCCTCTCCGCATTGGTAGCCACAGCAAGGTCCTCTGTTTGCAGAAACTGCCCAGACATCAGGCCAGCTCATGATCTGGTAGCACCTTCTGGGGGTGCTACTCGAAGGGGCTTGACTAGGGAGGTGAGGACCCACTGGGAGATTTGTACCCTCCTAAGTCTGGTTAATGAACACACACACACACACACACACACACACACACACACACACACACACACGGACACTGCTTGTTGGGAGGAGCACAGAGTCACCTGCATCCATGGCCACGCTTCCTGATCTGTGATGTGCGGTGTTGGCGGGGGGAGGGGGATGTGTGTGAATGTGGAGGGGGGAGGAGGGTGTGTCTGTGTCCTACTGGACCAGGCAGATTGCCCCTACTTATGTGGCCTTGGCCCTGGTGCCAGCCCTGCCTGGAGGTTGGCTCTTGGTTTTCCATCATCTGCTCAGGAATTTCCTGGGGCAAAATGCTCCAGAAGACTCAGAGATGAGGCGTCTAAAGCCCTTCTACCCTCTCTGGCCACGGTAAGCTTCAACAGACTTTTATTCGCTGTTCCTTCATCTCTGCAGCCTCATAGCGGGAGTTTTGTGAGTCTCTAGGGAGAACAGCAATGTGGAAGTCATCGAGAGTTTATTGGGCAGTAACCAAATGTCAGGTGTTTTATTAATAATCAACCTGCCATGTAAATTAGCAACACTCACCTGACAAGAATCAAGCCAATATCACCTACCCCTAACCCTGCCGCAACTAAGACTGCTCTTAACCATCCAATTAAAGAGAGAAAGGGCAGAGTTTTGTAGTCAGCTGTTGAATATTTCTGCTGAGCAATCATAACTCACTACGTTGCCCAGGCCAGTCTTGAACTCCTGGGCTCAAGTAACCCTCCCATGTCAGCCTTCCAAAGTACTGGGATTATGGGTGTGAGCCACCGCGCAAGACCCAAATAGACTTCTCAATCTTCTTGTTATTTCCTAAACCTAGAAGTGGGGCCCATGTGTTTGATGCCCCTGCTAGGGTTTCCAGCGGGTGTCAGGCAGGCCTGTGGCCTGAACGCTCTCCGGTACTTGGCCCGCGCAGAGAGTCGCTGACTCCCACCCAAGTTCCCTGTGTCCCCCCCACTTACTCCTTCCATGCTCCCCTGAGGCACACCAGCCCTCTCAAGAAGCAGATGCATCCCAAACCTCACCCCATGGCCTCCCATCCGAATACTGCCCATCCCCATCGGAGGTTCCCTAAGGCAGAAGGGCTGAAGGGTTGAGCTTCCAGGCTGGGAGAGTTGTCATCTGCCTGTGTGGTTACTCAAAGCAAAGGGTCAGTGTGGATTAATTTGAATTGAAAATATTATAAACGTACAAGTGGGAAAGAGATGGAGACAGGGAAAGGGAAGCGGGGAGGGAAAGAGGGCAAGAGAGACAGAGGGAGGGAGAGAGAGAAACGAGAAAAATGCACTTCAAGAATGTTATTGTTGGCCGGGCATGGAGGCTCCCATCTGTCATCACAGCACTTCGGGAGGCTGAGGAAGGCAGATCCTTTGAGGTGGGGAGTTCAAGACCAGCCTGGTCAACATGGCAACACCCTGTCCCCTCTAAAAATATAAACATTAGCTGGGCATAGTGGCACATGCCTGTAATCCCAGCTACTAGGGAGGCTGAGGCAGGAGAATCACTTGAACCAGGAAGGCAGAGGTTGCAATGAGCCAAGATCATGCCACTGTACTCCAGCCTGGGCGACAGAGCAAGACTGTCTCAAAAAAAAAAAAAGTTAATGTTGAGACCAGGTGTGATGGCTCATACTTGTAATCCCAATACTTTGGAAGGCCACAGCAGGAGGATCTTGTGGGCTCAGGAGTTCGAGACCAGCCTGGACAACACAGCAAGACCCCATGTCTATAATTTTTTTTTTAATTAGTCAAGTGGCCAGGAGTGGTGGTTTATGCCTGTAATCCCAGCACTTTTGGAGGCTGAGGTGGGCAGATCACTTGATGTCAGGAGTTTGAGACCAGCCTGATCAACATGATGAAACCCAGTCTCTACTAAAAAATACAGAAATTAGCTGGGTGTGGTGGCGGGTGCCTGTAATCCCAGCTACTTGGGAGGCTGTGGCAGGAGAATCACTTGAATCTGGGAGGTGGAGGTTGCAGTGAGCTGAGATGGCGCCACTGCACTCCAGCCTGGGCAACAGAGCTAGACTCTGTCTCAAAAAACAAACAAACAAAATTAGCAAGGCGTGGTGGCACGTGCTTATGGTCCTAGCGACTTGGGAGGCTGAGGCAGGAGGATGGCTTGTGCCCAGGAGGTCAAGGCTGCAGTGAGCCATCACGGAGCCACTGCACTCCAGCCTGGGTGACAGAGTGAAACCCTGTCTCAAAGGGAAAAAAAAGGTTAATGGGGGTTGGACAGAGGTGCATATTCTTTTTCTTATTTCAACTCTGATCATTTATTACCCTTGTAATTTAAACAGCATGTATCTGTACACAGATAATTATTTTCACTTTTTTCAGGCGTTTGTTCGAGGAAAGGTAGGCAGGAGTGCCACCGCGTGGCGGCACGGTGAATTGCTTCCCATGTGAAGCGGAGGGCCTGGGTCGCAGGGTGGGGAGTCTGAGGGCAGTGCCAGCCTCGATGACAGGCTGGGTTTGCAAGCGGGGCTCCCGCACCTCTGCTGCCTGCAGTCCCTGGCGAGGAGCCTGGGCCTGGAAAGAGGCCGTGGCCGCCGATGACCAGGTAGATGTTTCCTGCTTGGCCTGCTGCCCACTGCTGTCCACCCTTCAGTGCACTCGCAGCAGGACAGAACCAGTAGGCACTTTTCTGGCACCAAGATGGACACAGAGCAGACGGGCCCCAATGCCCAGCCGGCTCTCTGGGAGGCCCTGGAGGGCAGGGACCACCGGGCGCACCATCCCACTCCCAGGGCTGTTGGGTTCAGTTCATGACCATCACATTCTGTGGCTGTTCTGAGACAAGGCCAGAAGCTGCCCAAGTTCACACAGCTGATGCCTGGGGGTGCCGTAGAACCGATGCCACCCAGCACAGAGCATTCACCCCCAAACCCCCATGACCCCGGCCCAGAGCTTCCCCAGCCCACCTGCACCTGCCAGAGCTGTCCTTATAGAGGGCCCGTGACCCGGCCTTGGCAGTGGTGGTTCAGCCCTGATACGACCCTGTAGGCCAGCGCGTGCTGAGGCCCGGCCCACACCCACTGCACACAGACAGAGGACCCCATGACGTTCCTACCCTTAAGGAGCCACCGGTCTCACTGAGAAGCAAGTGAGGCCCACGAGTAACCGAGCAAGACAGGAATCCAAGGGATGGGTGGGCCAAATCCTGTAGACAACAGGCGACTCCCTGGATTGTGGGGCGTCTAGGAGGGCTTCCTGGAGGCGTTGGGAGCTGGATTGGGCTGTGAAGGAGGAGGCCAAAGAGGAAGAACCATTCCAGACAAGCGGAAACAGATGAGGCAAGATGAGGCAAGAAAGTACACAGCACATCCAGGTGATAATGAGAGGGTTAGAAGGTAGACGCCATGGCCCCAAACGCCTCTCTGGCCTTATTCTGGGTGGTGACAGCTGTTGTTCCCGCTCAAACTCATCCCTTTTGCTTTTCTGAGATGGAGTCTCACTCTGTCGCCCAGGTTGGGACGATCTCGGCTCCCTGCAACCTCCACCTCCCAGGTTCGAGCGATTCTCCTGCCTCAGCCTCCCGAGTAGCTGGGACTACAGGCACACACCACCACACCCAGCTATTTTTAGTAGAGACGAGGTTTCACCACATTGGCCAGGCTGGTCTCAAACTCCGACCTCGTGATCTGCCCTCCTTGGCCTCCCAAAGTCCTGGGATTACAGGTGTGAGCCACTGCGCCCGGGCAAACCCATCCCTTCCTCTACACTTAGTCCTAGTGGTTTTGGCAGGAAAGTCTGCCAGCCCTGGCCAATGAGAGGCCCATCTCCCGCCCCCTGGCCACAGTGATTGGTGCTGGGGTGTGCTTGTGACCAGACTGGGCCAATCAGAGTCAAGCCTAGCTATCTTCCTGAAGCAATTGGGAAGAAATTTCCCTTTCCCCTGGGGCTCCTAGGCTCATAGATGAGAGCCGGATAAAGTGGGTGGAGATCTCCGCCTGAGGCTGAGGCCAACACAGAGGGAAGCGAAGCCGAGAGACGGAGAGAGAGTCATTCATTCATTCACTCTGCGAAGATATCATTAGTGTCTCCCACAAACGGTTCTAAGTCCTGGAGAGTCCAAGCCTTGAGCTGTGTACCTGGAAAAACAGTTCCTGCTCTCGTAGCATGGACATTCCTTGTGGGAAGTCAGAGCAATAAATAAATAAACTAAAAGATAGGAAGATGGCCGAGTGCGGTGGCTCATGCCTGTAATTCTAGCACTTTGGGAGGCCAAGGCGGGGGATCACCTGAGATCAGGAGTTTGAGACTAGCCTGGCCAACATGGTGAAACCCCATCTCTATTAAAAATACAAAAAGTTAGCCAGGTGTGGTGGTGGGCACCTGTAATCCCAGCTACATGGGAAGCCTGAGGCAGGAGAATCCCTTGAACCCGGGAGGCGAAGGTTGCAGTGAGCTGAGATTGGGCCGCTGCACCCCAGCCTGGACCACAAGAGCAACACTCCTTCTCAAAAAAAGAAAAAAGTTAGGAAGACAAGCAAGATATTTCCAGACAAGTGTGAATGCTAAGAAGAAGAAAGGGGGCCGGGCGCGGTGGCTCAAGCCTGTAATCCCAGCACTGTGGGAGGCCGAGGCGGGTGGATCACGAGGTCAAGAGATCGAGACCATCCTGGTCAACATGGTGAAACCCCGTCTCTACTAAAAATACAAAAATTTAGCTGGGCATGGTGGCATGTGCCTGTAATCCCAGCGACTCAGGAGGCTGGGACAGGAGAATTGCCTGAACCCGGGAGGCGGAGGTTGCGGTGAGCCGAGATCGCGCCATTGCACTCCAGCCTGGGTAACAAGGGTGAAACTCTGTCTCAAAAAAAAAAAAAAAAAAAAAAAGAAGAAGAAGAAAAGGAAGGGTGAAGGACTAGACAGTGACTAGGGTGGACAGGTCCTACTTTAGTTGAAGATCAAGGAGATCTTTCTGCTGAAGTAATATTTCCGCTAAGACCTGGATGACAGAAAGGAGACAGCGTTGGGTAAATCAGAGAGTTAGGCCATCCAGGCAGAGGGCAAAAGAAGTGCCAATGACCTGAATGAGTGAGATTCCAGACAATATCATTTGAGCATCTGGATCCAATCATGTCAGAAGCTGAACATTTTCTGTGACATGAACTAATTGTTTGATTGTTGTTATTAAATGAGTTTCAGTTGGGTTTCTGGGCATGGTAGCATGTGCCTGTAATCCAAGCTACTCAGGAACATGGGAGGATTGCTTGAGACCAGGAGATCAAGACCAGCCTGGGAAACAGAGTAAGACCCCATCTTTTTGAAACTTTCTGCAACTCACATCTGGAAAAGTGCTGTTATTTGAAAGGGAACTGACATTTTGAAAAACATGGAGTACCTATCTCTGAAGCTGAGATTTTTGTCCTAAAGGTAAAGGGAAATTAGTGAAGGGTTTTGTTTGTTTGTTTTGTTTTGTTTTTTGAGACAGAGTCTTGCTCTGTCGCCAGGTGCCAGGTTGGAGTGCCAGGGCACAATCTCGGCTCACTGCAATCTCCACCTCCTCGGTTCAAGCAATTCTTCTGCCTCAGTCTCCCGAGTAGCCGGGACTACAGGCGTGTGCCACCACGCCCAGCTAATTTTTGTATTTTTTAGTAGAGACGGGATTTTACCATTTTGGCGAGGATGGTCTCAATCTCTCGACCTCGTGATCCGCCCGCCTCAGCCTCCCAAAGTGCTGGGATTACAGGCCTGAGCCACTGTGCTGGCCTATTGAAGATTTTTAAACCAGGGAAGAATCTTCCTGATCTTTGTTCTTTTTCTCTCTCTAGACTCATATCTCAAATGTCCTAACCTTCCCTCCCCTTCCTTCAGTCTCTGTGCTTCATCCCTAATGAACTTGTCTGCTGTCAGTTCCCTTCGGGACCTCCTGCTCTTAGCACATGCTCTTCTTCTTCTTCTTCTTTTTCTTTTTCTTTTTTTTTTTTTGAGACAGAAACTCGTGCTGTTGCTAGGCTGGAGTGCAGTGGTGCGATCTTGGCTCACTGCAACCTCCAACTTAAACCTCACAGGTTCAAGCAATTCTGCCCCAGCCTCCTGAGTAGCTGAGACCACAGGTGCATGCCATGATACCCAGCTAATTTTTGTATTTTTAGTAGAGACGGAGTTTCACCACATTGGCCAGGATGGTCTCCATCTCTTGACCTCGTGATCTGCCCACCTTGGCCTCCCAAAGTGCTGGGATTACAGGCGTGAGCCACCGCACCCGGCCCATGCCGTTCTTTTTTGAGACACTGTTCCCTACCTTCCTTCTCCTAACTAACTTAGCCTAGGCATCAACTTAGATATCACTTCCTTCACCAACCCCCCCAAGCCTGGGTCCATTTCCCAATGCCCCAGGATTCTTTTGTTTTTTATTTTTTTTATTCTATTTTTTTTTTTTTTTTTTTTAGAGATGGGTTTTCACCATGTTGGCCAGGCTGGTCTTGAACTCTTGACCTCATGATCCACCCATCTCAGCCTCCCAAAGTGCTGGGATTACAGGCGTGAACCACTGCGCCCAGCCTCTCCCAGGATTCTTTTGTATACCATGTTTATATCACAACCCTTGTCACCCCAAATTGTAAATTTCTGCTTGCTCTTTCCTGCCCTCTAGACCGGGAGGGAACGTGTAAAGTCTGGCTCTTGTTTGAAACCCCAGCATGTGGTGCCTTTTTGTAGGCACTCGATACACACATCTTCGATAAGGGAGGGAGGGAAAGTCCGGATACCTGAAAGGTACCCAATGGTAACTGTTAGATGAATGAATACACCGATAAATGGGCACAGGGATGAGGAAGTGATTTAGCTCTCGGGAGAGACTAAATGAAGGTGTTGACTCCAGGGCTGCCCACTAAGGGAAGTGCTGGTAGCTTTTTAGGCAGCCCTCGGAGGGGACACAGAGCCTGGGAGGTCCAGTGCTATAGGGGCCTGGGTGAGGCTGGCTGGGGACCTCTGGCTTCAATTGCTATGCCAGGGGACTGGCAGCCTGGCTGCTGCTCTCCCATCCAGGGGAGCCCAGGTGGCTTCATCTGCAGGCTGTATCCCTGGTCTGGTCTGAGAAGGCTGTCCCTGAGTCAGTTACTCAGTGGGGAAGGTCGGGGCTTTAAAGAGGGATTACCACCTTAGAACAGCAGTTGAACTGCAAACTCCTGATATAGCAGCTTCCTATTAGAAAACTCCCCAAACAAGTGGAGGAAGCGTTTGGTGAGATAACCCATGAAACACATGAAACCATTAAAGATGTCAATAGAGGCTGCAAAAGAATTTAGGAAGTACTTAAATGCAATCACATTTCATGGAAAATGACACGCTGGTTTACAGTAGCAAAATGTGGATGTGTGTGTAGAATGAAGTGAGAACATGGGGAAACTAGGAACTTGTTGACTTGGAGAGAATTTAATTTTTAAAATTTCCTTTTCTTTTTTTTTTTTTAGATGGAGTCTCGCTTTGTTGCCCAGGCTGGAGTGCAGTGGCGTGATCTCAGCTCACCGCAACATCTGCCTCCCAGATTCAGGCGATTCTCCTGCCTCAGCCTCCCAAGTAGCTGGGATTACCGGCATGTGCCACCACTCCTGGATAATTTTTGTATTTTTTTTAGTAGAGATGGAGTTTCACCATGTTGGCCAGGCTGGTCTTGAACTCCTGACCTCGTGATCCACCCGCCTCGGCCTCCCAAAGTGCTGGAATTACGGGTGTGAGCCACCGCCCCCAACCAATTTTTTAAGTTTTCTGCATAATGACAAACAGTTCTAGCTGATTGTTGGCAATGTGCAACACCTGCAGAATACTTAAGATGTGTCCCCTGGCTGGGTGTAGTGGCTCATGCCTGTAATCCCAGCACTTTGGGAAGCTGAGGCAGGAGGATCTCTTGAGGCCAGGAGTTCAAGACCAGCCTATTGTGAATAGTGCTGCTATATGAGTGTGCAAATATCCCTTCGAGTCTGCTTCCAATGATTTTGGGTCTATACCCAGAAGAAGATTCACTCACTTTTGACGTTGCATTCTCTGAACTTTGGAGAAGACATTTGAGAACTTCTAATTTCCAAATAAACAATAAAGATTTAGACCAGCCTGTCAGCATAGTAAGGCCCCATTGCTACAAAAAATTTAAAAAGTAACGAGGTGTGGTGGTTAGCCTGGAGTCCCAGCTACTCAAGAGGCTGAAGCAAGAGGATCTCTTGAGCCAGGGAGGTCGAGGCTGCAGTGAGCTATGATTGCAACACCACACTCCAGTCTGGTCTACAAAGCCAACCCCTGTCTCTAAGAAATAATAATAATATTTTTTGAGACAGTTTCGCTCTTGTTGCCCAGGCTGGAGTGCAATGGCATGATCTGGGTTCACTGCAACCTCTGCCTCCAAGGTTCAAGTGATTCTCCTGCCTCAGCCTCCTGAGTAGCTGGATTACAGGCATGTGCCACCGTATCTGGCTAATTTTGTATTTTTAGTAGAGATGGTGTATCTCCATGTTGGTCAGGCTGGTCTCAAACTCCCAGGCTGGTCTCAAGGCAGGTGATACTTGCCTGCCTTGGCCTCCCAAAGTGCTGGGATTACAGGCGTGAGCCACCACACCTGGCCAATAATAATTTTTAAAAAAGATGTTTCTCTCCACTAAGAGAGGCCAAGCAGCTGAGAGCAGCGGTCTGCTGTCTGTGGCCTGGGGCTGGGTCTGACACCCCAGCATTACTGAGGCCTGGTGACCACAGGGTTGTGGCCTCCTGACTGGAGGCCAGCTCCAGGGCTGGCCAGCAGAAAGATCTTGCCTGAAACAGCCCTTTCTCTTCACCTTGAACCTTGAACTTGCAGTTTAAATCGGGGCTTCCTGTCACCAGACTTGTTTTTTTAATGAGGGAAACAATCTTTCCAGCACCCGGGCTGGACGAGCAGGCAAAGCAGCCTAACAGTACTGTGTTGTGCGTTCTCATCTTATGCAAAACCTCCTGAAATAAATCAGTCATTCTGCAAGCGGGAGGAGGTGGGGGCCAGAGGAGGAGGGAGAAGGTGGGGGGGCCAGGGGATGGGACTCCCTGCCAAATGGGAAGAAATGCCCCAGCCTGCCCAGCCAAGCTACCCTCCATCCAGCTACCGCGCCCCCGCCATCAATGGGACACCCCAGAGGCCCCCAATGGCCTCCCCATCACTTTGGCTGCCACCAGAGGGCGGCACACACGGGCCTTGGCAGCTTCAGCAGGCGAGGGTCTCCTGGTACCCAAATTGGAACTCACTGCCGTACCTCCAGGGTGCCTCTATCCGCTCAAGGGTCATATCTGGGGAAATGCAAATTTGATGTTTCTTCTGAAATGTGACCTCTGCAAGGACAAGAGGGGCCTCTATGAGTGTGACCAGCTCAGGAACTAGGGGCTTTGCAAGCATACCCTGGCTCTCACAAGCCTCATGATGCTGAACTTGAGGGGGAGGAGATGGGAGGAGGGAGAGGGAAGGAGGGAGGTATAAACGGGGAAAAGAGGAGGGAAGAAAGGAGGAAAGAGAGAGGAGAGGAGGAGAGTGAGGGAGGGAAGGAGGAGGCAGGAAGAAGGAAAATAAGGAACGGAAGAAAGAAGGAGGGAGGGAGGAAGAAAGAATGGAAAAAAGAGGGAGAAAGGAACGAAGGAAGAAGAAAGGCAAGAAAAAAGAAAGAAAAAACCAAAGAGCTATGACTTCTCTATGCAAAGTCCAGTTTTACAAGTAAATGCTTTATTTTAACTTTAATTTTTAAAATTTAACCATTACTTCCTTTTCGTGCAGAAGTAATTCAAAATTTCCAGCGAAATTCTGAATTTCTCTGCAGAGAGAATGCGTCCCGTTTCAAGTGTCAAGGGTTAGAAATGAGAATTTGGAGCCTTGCGTCCTGGAAAGTTTTGATAAGCAAATACGGCTTTGCTCCCGCGCTCTCTTCATTGGCTGTTTCTTCACCGCCAGATTTTGACACAAATAATCAGATTGAAAATCAGGGAGGGGAACAGAAGAGGAAAAACACACAGAGAGACAGAGAAAAAAGGAGAAGTATCTATTTGTGCAAAGAGTCACACGGTTGACAGAGTCGGGACCAGTCCCGGGGAGAGGCTTTGCAGTTCCCAACTTGGGAGGCTCCGGCAGAACCCAGGCGAGGGACAGCTCCGGGCAGGTGAGTGCTGGAGGATGCGTTTGTGCACTTTCTTTTGAAATGTACCCGTGCACCGCAGGTGGTTTCACAGCAGGCTCCCTGGCTCCTGCTGAAGGAAGGGTGGAAGGGTGAGGTGGGCTGGGAAAGCTCTGGATGGCCAGGAACCAAGGGAGAAATGGGGTGAGGGCCGTAGCCTCATCTGAGGCGCTCTGCTAGGAATTGTGCCTTTGCTGGCTGTGCAGAAACACTTTTCAAAACTCGATTTTAGACTGACAGATGTCACCTTCGGGCACAAAGTCATACCTACACCCAGCTGTCCCGGGACTTTGGGCGGTGCTCAGGGCGACACACTTCCAAGTGCCTGAGCTGTGTTCCCCCTCAGAGACAGTCCCAGACTATGGGAACTTCACTAAATTTCCTAGGGACCCCCCTTTTTTTTTGAGACAGAGTCTCACTCTGTCGCCCAGGCTAGAGCACAGTGGCTCGACCTTGGCTCACTGAAACCTCCGCCTCCTGAGTTCAAGCGATTCTCCTGCCTCAGCCCTCTGAGTAGCTGGAATTACCAGCATGTGCCACCACACCTGGCTAATTTGTGTATTTTTAGTAGAGGTGGGGTTTCACCATGCTGGCCAGGCTGGTCTCGAACTCTTGACCTAAAATGATCCACCCGCCTCAGCCTCCCAAAGTGTTGGGATTACAGGCATGAGCCACCTCCAATTCCCGGGGCACTTTGAGCCAATTCCCAGGACACTTTGAGAGGCAGGCACTCTCTCTTTCAGAACCTAGTAAGGGGAGACAACAGGGCTGCCCCCTTCTGTACACCGCCCGGCCCTGGGAACAATAGGACCCATCCTGGTGAGGTACTGTTTCAGCTCTCCTCTCCCTGCGACTGTTGTTTGCCCTTTCTGCCTATTTTTGGAGGAGAAACAAGTGTGAGTGTCGAGGCTTCTGGGGAGAGACATTCCCTCTAAAACAGGACTTGTGAAGAGGAGGTCTGCAGAATTGCCGTGGATATGCACCTGCGTCCATTTTTCTGGGGAGAAAGTCCACAGCTTTCCTGAGTACTTAGGGAGCAAATTCAGTTACAATCTGTGGCTGTGCGTCTCATAGATATTAGAAGCTAGCTGAGCTGCACCTGACCGCCGGGACGTGCCTGCGTGTTTCTTAGTAGGCAACAGGTAGAATATTTCTTCCAAGTCCAGCAAAGTGGCAAGTTTCTTATCCTCTGAAGTATTGCAGAAGGAATTCTTTGGACAAGAAAATGCGTAATTCTCCTTGCTCTTTCTGTCAGATTGTGGTCTTCCTAAAAGTTCTTGGGGGACACTGGAATGCTATACCTGGTTTAGGTTTGATTAATGGAGTCACTCAAAACCAGCACAGACCATCTCCCCAGGGCTTTTAGGAGGGCAAGGTCAGAATCTTATATATAGGACAGTACAAGGATTTTCAAAGGCTCCGGGACCAGAGAGCTCCAGATCACCCAGGGAAAACAGCCCAATCAAATGGGGTTCTTCACTGCCTGTTCCACAATATCCAGAGCTGGTAGAAGCAAAAGCAAATGCTCCCCCTCCTTAGTCCAGAGGGCGGCTTTTTTTGTTCCTTTCCAGGAATTCAAGCCAACAGGAGCTGCTTTAGTCTATACTGTGATAAAATACACATAACATAAAATTTGCCATTTTCGCTATTTTCTTTTCTCTTTTCTTTCTCTTTTTTTTTTTTTTGAGATGCAGTTTTCCTCTATCACCCAAGCCAGAGTGCAATGGCGCAATCTCAGCTCACTACAACTTCCACCTCCTGGGTTCAAGCAGTTCTCCTGCCTCAGCCTCCCAAGTAGCTGGGATTACAGGCATGTGCCACCACGCCCAGCTAATTTTGTATTTTTAGTAGAGACGGGGTTTCTCCATGTTGGTCAGGCTGATCTCGAACTCCCAACCCCAGGTGATCCGCCCGCTTCGGCCTCCTAAAGTGCTGGGATTACAGGCGTGAGCCACTGTGCTCGGTCTATTTTAGCTATTTTCAAGTGTGCTGTTGAGTGGTATTAAGTGTATTCACATTGTTATGCACCCACCACCGCCATCCATCACAGAACTGTTTCATCTTGTAAAGCTGAAACTTCATACCAATTACACAGTAGCTTCCATTCCCTTCCCCTTGCCCCGGCAACCTCTGTCTGTTTCTGCCTCTATGAAATTGCCTATTTTAGGGACTCATATAAGGAATCACAGGCCGGGCGCGGTGGCTCAAGCCTGTAATCCCAGCACTTTGGGAGGCCGAGGCGGGTGGATCACGAGGTCAAGAGATCGAGACCATCCTGGTCAACATGGTGAAACCCCGTCTCTACTAAAAAAAATACAAAAAATTAGCTGGGCATGGTGGCGCGTGCCTGTAATCCCAGCTACTCAGGAGGCTGAGGCAGGAGAATTGCCTGAACCCAGGAGGCTGAGGTTGTGGCGAGCCGAGATCGCGCCATTGCATTCCAGCCTCATGAGTGAAACTCCGTCTCAAAAAAAAAAAAAAAAAAAAAGGAATCACACAGTGTTTGTCCTTTTGTGGCTGGCTTATTTCACTTAGCACAAATCCTCGAGGTCCATCCATGTTGTAGTATGTGCCAGCATTTCCTTTCTTTTTAAGGCCAGATAATGTTTGTCTGGCTAGTCCGCATTCTTTTTTTTTTTTTTTTGAGTTGGAGTCTTACTCTGTCACCCAGGCCGGAGAGCAATGGCACGATCTGAGCTCACCGCAACCTCTGCCTGCCGGGTTCAAGAGATTCTCCTACCTCAGCGTCCCGAGTAGCTGGGACTACAGGCTTGGGCCACCACCACACCTGCCTGGTTTTTGTATTTTTAGTAGAGACAGGGTTTTGCCATGTTGGCCAGGCTGGTCTCGAGCTCCTGACCTCAGGTGATCTGCCCGCCTCAGCCTCCCAAAGTGCTGGGATTACAGGCATGAGGCACCGCACCCAGCCATAGACCACATGTGGTTTGGGCATTCATCTGCCGTGAACACCTGGGTTGCTTCCACATTTTGCCTATTGTGAATAGTGCTGCCATAAACGTGAGTATGCAAACATGTCTTTGAGTCTCCACTTCCAATGATTTTGGGTCTATACCCAGAAGTAGATTCACTTACTTTTGACTGCATTCTCTGAGCTGTGGAGGAGACATTTGAGAGCTCCTTCTAAATTCCAAATAAAAATAATGACTTAGACCAGCTTGGACGACATGGCGAAACCCCGTCTCTACAAAAAATACAAAAATTAGCCAGGTGTGGTGGCGCATGCCTGCAGTCCCAGCTACTCAAGAGGCTGAGATGGGAGGATCGTGTGAGCCTGGGAGGTGGAGGTTACAGTGAGCCAAGATCACACCACTGCGTTCCAGCCTGGGTGACAGAGTGAGACGTTGTCTCAAAATGATGATGATGATGATGATGGTGATGAGGATTGCTTTCTGCTGAGGCCCCCGGGCCTGACCTGGGCTCATTTCCCCCTCACTCCTACATGTTGTTTTCCTCTTGAGTCTTATTTTATTTTTTTGGGGGGGACAGAGTCTTGCTTTGTCACCCAGGCTAGCGTGCAGTGGCTCCGTCTCAGCTTACCGCAACCTCCGCCTCCCAGGTTCAAGTGATTCTCCTGCCTCAGCCTCTCGAGTAGCTGGGATTACAGGTGCCTACGTTTTGTATTTTTAGTAGAGACAGGGTTTCACCATGTTGGACAGGCTGGTCTCAAACTCCTGACCGCAGGTGATCCGCCTTCCTCGGCCTCCCAGAGTGCTAGGATTACAGAAATGAGCCACCGTGGCCGGCCTCCCTTGAGTCTTTAAACATAAAGGAAGTCAAAAGGGTCCTCTGTAGCTGACCCTGAGAACCAGCTGAGTCTTACCCAACCCTCCCAAAAGGGGAACCCGAGTGACAAGTCTCTTAGTCAAGGTGGTTCAATCTCTCACTGAAGGTCAACGAATTCTACGTGGGATTTTAGAGCAAAAGGGAAGTTTAGAAATCTCTTAGCTCAACCGTCCCTGTTGAGAGATAGGAAAACCAAGCCCCAGGTTGGTGGCTGATGTGGTCACAAGTTCTAGGACCCCAAATCAGACTCAACTCTTTGGGGGACAAGAGGAGCCTCATTACAGGGACATCACAGTCCTGTTGACCCGAGTCCAGCTGGAATTTGGGGTGTGGGCTCCCCAGGGTGCAGGGTTACCTCTCTTTAAGAGCACTAGCTGAGATTCTGACTCAGGGAAGGGGCACTCTATCAGGACCGGGGGTGATGAAGCGATATGAACTGTGGACCTCTTTCCGGAGGTCCGATACCATCGAGGCCTCTGTTTTATGAAGAAACCCTGAGTTTCTTTCATAATCTCTGCTCTTAGCTCTTTCTCAGAACGGAGTTTGTGTGAATCAAAACCAAGTGGTTGTTCATTAACTACAGTATAGGTGATTGGTTCCTGTTTTTTCTTTAAAAAAACACACTCTCCTAACAGGGGCCAAAAGGAAGTTCGCTGTGAACCGGAGGGCTTGGCCATGGCGTTGGCTGTGTCACTGTCACTTGCCAGATTCAGGGAGAGCATGCTGGGGCTGAGGCAAGAAAGGGGTTGTGAGGCTCAGGGGAGGTCACTAGAAAAGGCAGGAGAATCACTTTCCTGTGGCTGGAGAACCCAGAAGCCAGCCCCCGCTTACACCGTGCCTGGGTGGAAATTGCTTGGCCAGGACTCATGAGCACTAGAAAGGGTCCTTGTTATGGGGTCTGGGGCTGGAGTCAGTTGACCTGGGGTCTCCATGGACCCCGAGCCGAAGGGAAGACCAATGCTTCCTGAAGGGAAGTCTGTCCCCAGCCTGGCCCCACCGAGACTCTGCTGGAGCCATGTGGGTCTTTTAGGAACCTGGAAAAGACTTGGGGGTCAGAGGGTTTGATTTTTCTCCCCTCTTGCCCCAGTACCCTGCATTTCTCCCTGTGCTGCAGGCCGTGTTCACCAGGTGCTCTGAGGACCTCTGACGGTACCGGGTGGCACAGTGGCTTCAGAGTGAAATCCTAACAGGCCAGGAGCCCTGGGCTTGAGTCACTTTCCTGTCTACACCTCAGTTTTCCCACCGGCAACCCGGGAAGACACTGCTTGACATAGGCACACTGGGGAGCTTCAAACGGCTGTTTTCATCCTTAGCACATCCGCTCCATTCCCTCTGCGGAGAGACAGCCGTGCCGGGCACTGCCCAGTGCTTCATACCCATGCTGCACGGAGTAACTGCCCACCTCCTGGGCTGAAAGTCAAGAGCATGGAGGCCTGGGGGCCAGCCAGACAGACCCCAGTCCTGCTCACTCTGCCCTGGGGTCCTGAGTCCTCCAGGCCTCAACTCCTCCTGTATAAAGTGGGACAGCAGCGGGAGTCAGCGTCACAACCATGGTCAGGGTTAAAGGTGTAATAAGCAGGGCAGGCTAAGCAGCCCCCTGCCAAAGGCATTGGCCAGCGCCTCTTATCACAGAGACCTCAGCCAGTACCTTTGGTTCCAGTTGATTTCCTCATAAATATTATGTGTAAAAAAAGACCATCTTTTGACGGGCAAACCGTGGCCCTCACAGCCCCCCTCAAAACAAAGTGCAAGCCCCCAGCCCTTCCCCTGCTCATGCGGTCCCCTCCTCTCCACCCAGGGTCTGGCCTCCCCAGGGGCTTTCCTGAAGCAAAGAAGAGTTAGAAGCTGGCAGGAAGGTGGGTGTGGGGAGCCCTGGTGAGGGAGGGGGAGGAGGCAGGAGGAGGAAGATGTGTCCCTGGGAGATAAGGCCGTGGGCTGCCCCCAGCCCGAGCCTGTGTTCAGAAGGCTGAGAATCTGACCGCGGGAAGGGACCCCAGAGGCCTTCAAGGCCCTTTTTCCTAATTTTAGAGCTTAGAGAGTACAAGGCCTTGAGTGTGGCCCTGGCTTCCGGGGGGCTGCTGCAGCCCCTGGAGTGGGGCTCACCCTGTCCTTTGAATGCACCTGCAGCAGGCTGGGTGCTGGGATGCAGGGGCCACGTGCTGAGCACCTCCCATACTCGCTCCTGATGGATGAAGGTCCTTTCTCGCTCCCTGAGATCCCATGGGTTTGAGTGGGATCCCCATTTAGCAGATATGAACACTGAGGCTCAGCAGTGAGCCTTACAGCCGGGAAGGGCTGGCTGGGCCTGAGCCTGGGCCCCCATGTGAAGTCCCCACAGTTCAAACTCTTGATGCCCCCAGGCTCTGGGGCAGGGGGAAGCAGGCCTGGGCACAGTCAGGTCCCTCTTCTGCCTGGCTCTGGGTCATCCCCTTGGGGAAGGGGTGAGTCCCTGGCCCTTTTCCAAGCTGCATTCTCTAATCTCCCACCTCCCACCCAGTCCCTGGCTGAAGCCTTATCACCTAGGCCCTCACTGCTGTTCTGAAGCAGCTGGAATCCCTTTCCCGCCTTCTCTGGGCCCTATCAGCCCTGCAGACTTGCATGGCGGCTGGCCCAAGGGGTTGGGGGTGGGATTCCTCCAAGGCCTCAGGCATGGGCCTGGCATTGGCCAGGGTACCGCATGGGGACAGAAAGGATAGAGGACCACCAGAAGATGTTCTCAGGAGCCCCCAGGAGAGCCTCACAGGCTGAGTGCAGGGATGTGAACCATTCTGGGGGCCAGGCAGGCTGTCAGCTCCATGGGCTCTGCAGGGGAAGCCAGGAATCCCGGGGTGGTCAGGATGGTCCAGCCCTGCCACTTCCCGGCCCTGCCTGGGATGGTCCCTTGACTGATGAGGTCCTTGGTTTCTTCCCCCACTCCCTGATCGGTGGGGTGAGTGGTGATGCTGGGCTGGGCTGCCCACGGAAGCTGGGGGATATTTGCCTCTTCTCCTTCGTCCATGAAACCTCAGGCCTCCAGGTGCAGTGAAGTGGGGGGTCCTTTCAGGTCTTGAGTCCCCCTACCCCACTCCCCAGAGACAGAAGGCCCCTGTCTCTCTAGGGACCAGACTCTGGGCCAGGGCTGTGGACAAGGCGCAGCCCTGCTCTGGCGGCAGTGGTTCGCAGCTTGCAGGAGCACACGGATTGGCAATGTCCCCTTGCTCACTGCAGCCTCTCTGCCAGGGCCCCCTGTGATGGACACTGAGCAACTGCAATGCACTCATCAGCACTACAAGCCTGGACGTCCCCCCTTACAGCAAAGGGAATAGGCCCAGAGGGGTTAAGTGTCTGTCCCAAATTGCACAGCAAGTGAGCTGAGATTCTAACTCATGAACTCTGATTCCAAAACCTAAGCTCAGGCCACCTATGGCCTCTGAAGGTGAATCTCACTGGGACCCATATGTGGCTTTCTAGACGTGGGTTCTACCATGTGTCACAGAGGGAGACCCTGCCCCTGCCTTTCCTTTTCTGCTCCAGTGCAACCCCGAGCATGTCAATGGGAGCAGGCTGGTCTGAGAGTTTTCCAGGGGGTGATGTGTTCGCTTCCTGGTGACGGAGCAGTGAGGGAAGTTAGGATTTGTAGCTGCCTAACAAAATGACGCAAACAGGTGGCTTAAAAACAGCACACACGTATTCTTTCACGGTTCTGAGGTCTAGAAGTCCAAAATCGAGGTGTCAGCAAAGTGGGTTGTTTCTGCAGACTCCAAGGGAGAGTCTGTTCATGTGCCTCTCCCAGTTCTGGTGGCTCTGAGCCCTGCTGGCACTCTCCGGCTGATAGAAGCATCACGCTCTGCGTCTGTTGTCACATGGCATTGTCCCTGGGTGTCTGTGTCTCTGGGTCCAAATTTCCTCCTCCTCCTCCTCTTCCTCCTCCTCCTCCTCCTCCTCTTCCTCCTCCTTCTCCTTCTTCTTCTTTTTTGATACAGAGTTTCACTCTTGTTACCCAGGCTGGAGTACAGTGGAGCGATCTTGGCTCACTACAACCGCCGCCTCCCGGGTTCAAGTGATTCTCCTGCCTCAGCCTCCCAAATAGCTTGGATTGTAGACGTGCGTCACCATACCAGGCTAGTTTTTGTATTTTTAGTAGAGGCAGGGTTTCACCATGTTGCCCAGGCTGGTCTTGAACTCCCGACCTCAGCTGATCCACCCGCCTTGGCCTCCGGAAGTCCCTCTTATTATGACACTAGTCCTACTGAATTCAGGGCCCATCCTAACCCGGAATGACCTCATCATAGCTTGATTACATCTGCAAAAAGACACTATTTCTAATAAGGTCACATTCACAGGTTCTGGGTGGACATGAATTTTGGGGGCCACTATTCAACCAGGTATAGCTGGTGTTTGATCTCTATACCCAGTTGAGGTTCTGAGATACGGAGGGGTATTGTTCTCTTGTCCTTCCTCACTGCTCCCATCCCTCCCCCTTGCAGGTGTAAGGTGCACACAAAATGCCACGCTCCTTCCTGGTGAAGAGCAAGAAGGCTCACACCTACCACCAGCCCCGTGCACAGGAGGATGAACCACTCTGGCCACCTGCCCTTACCCCGGGTGAGTCAGAGCCCAGCTGGCCCCTGTTGCACCCACAGGGGCTCTCTGCTCTGCGTGATGGGAGTGCAGTGGCGTCCCTCCTGCAGCAGCCTCTTCTTCCAGGTCTGGAAGCAGGAGTGCGGTAAATGCGGGTTGCAGATGAAAGGATGCCCTCATCCCTTCTGCCCTGCTGGGAGAGGAAAGGCTTAGTTTGGAGCTAGTGCTCAGTTACTGACACGTGGGGCCTCACTGGAGACCCAATCTAGGGCTGGAGTAGGGTTGCTCAGAAAAGCGGACTGGTCTAAAGTCTTCCCCAGGGTCTCCTCTTGTTCTTCCTGCCCCGCTGCTCTGGGCAGAGCCCCGGAGTGTGAGTGGCCGGGGGCGGCGGCAAGTAGGTCTCTCTCTGGGCCTCCTCCTCCTAGGAAGAGAGTGCCCTCCTTGCCCCTCTGGGCTTCCCAGAAGCTTCAACTACTGATGCCAATGGTCCTATCTCCCCACAGCGGCCAGAGACCAGGCCCCCAGCAACAGCCCTGTCCTTAGCACCCTATCCCCAAGCCAGTGCCTGGACTGGACCAGCCTCAAACTAGAGCAGGAGCTGGAGCAGGACCAAAACTTGGCCAGGATGGTCCCAGCACCAGGTACCCAGCCAGCTGCGACCCCCAGTCATTCCCCTGGGAGTGCCAAGGGGAGGAAGGAACCCTTGCAGCAGGTCCCTTGGGGCCCTGGAGTCAGGAAGAACCCATGAAGTCACTGGATGCAGCCCAGGCTCTGTGGCTTCTGCTTGGACCTCCCTGAAAGGGAGCAAATCCCCAGATGTGAACTTAGGTGGGGGAAGAGGTCAGAAGCAGCGGCTGGGCTGGTCCATGCAGGGGTGAGGTGGGCACTCTGGATTGAGGGTGGGGGTGTTTCTGGGCTGGAAAAGCTGAGGAGCCACGGTGAGGACACAGACACCCCCAACAGTAAGTATTTGGGTTGGCACCCTGAAACCCGTCACGTGAGGTCATGAAGGGGTGGGGGGTGGTGTGGAGTGGGCGCCCTGTGTTTATTTTATTTCATTTTATTTTTTGAGACAAGGTCTCCTCTGTTGCCCAGGCTGGAGTGCAGTGGTGCGATCTCAGTTCGCTGCAATCTCCACCTCCCGGGTTTAAGCAATTCTCCCACCTCGGCCTCCCTAGTAGCTGAGATTACAGGCGTGCACCACCACACGTGGCTAATTTTTGTGTTTTTTTGGTACAGACAGGGTTTCACCATGTTAGCCAGGCTGGTCTCAAACTCCTGACCTCAAGTGATCCACCTGCCTCAGCCTCCCAAAGTGCTAGAATTGCAGGTGTGAGCCACTGCACCCGGCCCCGTGTTTAAATGAGTAACCAGGCATGTGCCCCTATCTCCACAGAGGACCCTATTGTGCTGTCCCGACCCCAGGATGGGGACTCTCCACTGTCTGACTCACCCCTGTTCTACAAGCCCAGCTTCTCCTGGGACACCCTGGCCTCAACCTACAGCCACAGCTACCGGCAGGCCCCCTCCACCATGCAGTCAGCCTTCCTGGAGCACTCCGTCAGCCTGTACGGCAGCCCTCTGGTGCCCAGCACCGAGCCCCCCTTGGACTTCAGCCTCCGCTACTCCCCGGGCATGGAGGTGTACCACTGCGTGAAGTGCAACAAGGTGGGCCGCGGGGGTGTGGGTGGGCACACGGCCTGCTCTCTGCACCCGCTCTCCAGTGCCCTGGCAGCTCTGGGCATTCCCTGTGCTGTGAATGTTGGGACTCTGGTGGGATTAAGGATTCAGCACGTTCGTCCTCATCACCAATCACGGAGCTCCGACCATGTTCCTGGCCCTGTGCGAAGCAATTGGCAGGCATGAGTGCCAGGAGGCAGTGAAGGACTAAGGTTCAGAGAGGTTAGGTCATTTCCACGATCAGGCAGCAAGTAGATATCAGAAGCAGCACTCAAACCTGGCTCTGGCACGCCCAGCTCTTAACCACGAGGCTATTCAGCCTTTAGATGAAGCCAGGAGGTGTTCCAGATTCCCTCTCTCACATCCAACTTTGCAGATGGGAGACTGAGCCACAGAGAGAGAAAAGGACCTCCCCAGGACACACAGCAAACAAGCAGCAGAGCGGGCAGTCCAGTGCCCCTTCCCCTGTGCACGCAGCCTTGGCCAGAGCTGGGCAGGGAAGAGACCACGGGACCCCAGGCCTGTCCCCCTCTCTGCAGTCCCCAGTGGCCTCACACGCTGCCCCTGTTCCCAGGTGTTCTCCACCCCTCACGGGCTCGAAGTGCATGTGCGACGCTCCCATAGTGGGACCCGGCCCTTCGCCTGTGACATCTGTGGCAAAACCTTCGGCCACGCCGTGAGCCTGGAGCAGCACACGCATGTTCACTCCCAGGTGGGCACCTGGCCCAGCGCAGGACCCCCAAGCCCCCTTCTCTGAGCTTCCCCACGGAGCCTGGGGGCTGCGGCTGGGTCCCTCTCCCTGCCCCTGTGAGTGACACGAATTGGGGGAGGTCCCCTAGAACCCACCTCCCTGAGTCTGGGCCTCCAACACCTGCCCTTAACAGACTTCAGACTCCTAACTAAACCTCTGTGCAGACCACAACCATCCCTGCCTCAAGGAACTCACTCTGGATTAATGGTCATGAAATGTGAACCCCTAAAAAACCTCTCAGATCAGTCAGTCCATCAGGCAATCAACAGACATTTATCGGGGTTTATTTTGAGCGGAATACTGTGAAAATTACAAGGAAAAAGCCCACAGGAGACCAAAGAGGCTCCAAGCCCCAGTTCCTCCTGAGAGGCATAGATGAGGGGTCCCTGGTCCTGCCCCTCCAGGCCCTGTCCTCGGGGCGCCCCCAATGGACTGTCCTGTTCCACAGGGCATCCTGGCTGGGTCCAGTCCTGCGCCTGCACCTGACCCCCCGGGGCCTCGTTTCCTCCGGCAGGAGCGCTGCTTCGAGTGCCGCATGTGTGGCAAGGCCTTCAAGCGCTCGTCCACGCTGTCCACCCACCTGCTCATCCACTCAGACACGCGGCCCTACCCCTGCCAGTTCTGCGGCAAGCGCTTCCACCAGAAGTCGGACATGAAGAAGCACACCTACATCCACACTGGTGAGTGAGGCTCACCTGGCTGGCCGGAGTCCCCTGGGCGGAGCACCCGCATCTTTCACTGAGAGATGCACCGAAGGCCCCCCGGCCTGAGGTTGGGGGTGGGGTCTAGTTACAAAGTCGAGGGCCACTGCTGTTGGAGAGCTGGCTGCCTGTGCTACTCAAGTGCACTTCATGCCTGGAAAAAATACAGGCGGAAACAGCAAAATCTCAACACTGGTGATCTCATGGCAGAAGTGAGACTAGCAGGTGAATTGCTAATTCATTTATTCACTCATTCACTCACTCACTCAGTCATTCATTTGTTCACTCATTCATTCATGTGTTCACTCATTTGCTCATTCATTTGTTCACTCATTTGCTCATTTCTTTGTCCACTCATTTGCTCATTCATTTGTTCACTCATTTGCTCATTCATGTGTTCACTCCTTCATTCATGTGTTCATTCATTCATTCATTTGTTCATTTGCTCATTCATTTGTTCACTCATTTGTTCATGTGTTCACTCATTTGCTCGTTCATTTGTTCACTCGTTTGCTCATTTCTTTGTCCACTCATTTGTTCACTCACTCATTCATATGTTCACTCATTTGCCCATTCGTTACTCATTCACTCACTCATTTGCCCATTCCTTTGTTCACTCATTTGCTCATTCATTTGTTCACCCACTCATTCATTTGTTCACTCATTCATTCATTCATTTGCTTATTCATTCCCTCCTCAATATTAGCTGAGTGCTTCTTTTGTGCCAGGTGTACCAGGCTTGGGGATGTGTTGATAAGCAAGATGACTCGGCCACTGCCCCTAACCACCCTATAATCCAGTAGGGGTGGGAGGGGAGTCGGAGTTGTATCTTTGCTTCTCTCTCTTTTCTGATTATTTTCTAAAGTGAATGTGAGTTGGCCATGAGAGAAAACAGAGAGAGGTATTGGAAAATGCCCCTGGGGGTGGGGCCGGGGAGTGGCAGGCCTGGTGAGGAGGCCCTGACCCCGCCCTTGCTGTGCCTCGCTGCCCTCTCTGCAGGTGAGAAGCCACACAAGTGCCAGGTGTGTGGGAAAGCCTTCAGCCAGAGCTCCAACCTCATCACCCACAGCCGCAAGCACACGGGCTTCAAGCCCTTCAGTTGTGAGCTGTGCGCCAAGGGCTTCCAGCGCAAGGTGGACCTGCGGCGGCACCGCGAGAGCCAGCACAATCTCAAGTGAGGCTGCGCCAGCTCCCGGCTCCTGGCCAGCCTGCCCTGCAGTCCTGTCACCTGGAGGCCAACCTCACATGCCCAGATCTCCGGTCTCCTGGAGATGGGACTGGATGGGAGTCTTCCAGCTTGTTTTGAGACTCACCAAATTGCCGTGTGACCTTGGGAAAGTCACTTTCCCTCTCTGGATCAACATTTCTCCTGCTGCCAAGTGTGGGAGCCTGCCTGGGTCTTTCTGAGCAAAAGTTGTTTCCAGGTGTGCTCAGGTGCCTTCCTCTAGCACAGCACAGAAAGCTAGAATACCCGCAGGGAGACAGGGATGCCGAGAGCAGACCAGAGCTGGGACCCACGGGGAGGCCTGCTGCCCACCGAGCTGGGACCTGGTCACCCTGGGTTTTAGTGGACCTCTTTCTGGCTGCAACAGGCAGAGAGTCAGAGCTGACTCCCGCCCCAGTCAGAGGCCCAGCACCCGCTCTGCTTCGGCCAGATGTGCTGACTGTCCCCTACTTCTGACCAGCACTCAGCTGGCCACTGGGGATTCCAGTTCTACAGCCAGGCCATGAGGCTGGAGAAACTGGCAGTTACTGCTGTCGAAAGCCTGTCCTTTCAATTGCTGTCAATAAAATTAAAGACACAGATTTGCTGCCATGTGACCAGCATGTATTAAGTGCCTGCGAGGTTCAGGGTGACTGCACGAGGCTTCGCGGAGCGACTGGGGGAGGCTTGAGGAGCAGAGAAGGCTATGGAGGTGCTCACAGGCACGTTGTGGAGACCTGTACCCGGCCCCCATGTGCACAGACCCACTGACGAGCCGGTAGCAAGCATAAGGGGCCGTGCGACCAGACCACAGGGGTGGGCAAGGCTAGTGCCGCTGGGGCAGTATCTGTTTCCTGTGGCTGCTGTGACAAATGACCACAAACTTAGTGGCTTAAAACAACACACATTTATTCTCTTATAATTCTAGAGGCCAGGAACTCAAAACGAGTCTCATGGGCTAACATCAAGGTGTTTGCAGGACTGCGTTCCTTCCCCTGGGAGGCTCCCAGGAGAGTCTGTTTTCCTGTCTTTTTCTCCTTCTCCAGGCCGTCTGTACTCCTCTGTTCTTGGCCCCTTCCTCTGCCTTCAAAGCACGTCACTCGGACCTCTGCTTCTGTCATCGCGTCTCTGTCTTCTGCCTTTGACCTTCTGGACTCTCTCTTAGAAGGACCCTTCTGATTACATTGAGCTCAGGTATACTTTGTCCCGTCTCAAGGTCCTTAACATAATCACCGTGGTCAGCTGAATAAGGGCCCCAAAGATGATATCCACATCCTAACCCTGGAACCTGTGAACATGACCTTATATGGCAAAAGGGACTTTGCAGGTGTGCTGAAGTTAATTAAGCCTGGTGCTGCACCTGACTAGCTGTGTGACTTCAGGTGAGTTCCTGAACCTCTCTGGGGCTCAGCTTCCTCCTCTGTAGAATGGCAAACGCAGCAGTCCATTCTTACAAACTGGCATGTAGGGCCAGCCCAGCACGTAGTAAGTGCTGCTGAGTTGTGAACATCCCTTTCTGAAGTCCTGTCCATCCTGCAAGGCCTACTTAGCTGTCTCCTCCATGAAGCCTTCCTGGGTCATCCAGCTAGAGGTCTCCCATCTCCTTTGATACCGAGCAACTCAGTCTCCTTGCTTACAGCTTAGGAACCATTGAACATGGAATGGCAGTTATGTGTGGATAACTTTCCCCTCGGTAGAGGGTCTTCTGTCTGAGCTCCAGCTGCCCCCCTGCTCACAGCCCACAGCCATGGACATCTCTGAATGAACTTGCAGGTACTGAGCTAAGCCAAGAGTTTCCATACATTGCCTCTAATCCACACAACCCTCTGCCATGGAATGCCACTCTCTCATTTTCCAGAGGGGGGCAACTGAGGCTCAGAAATGTCAGCCATAAAAATAAATAAATAAATACTAGGGATTATCCTTTCCTAGAGAAAGAAGGATTCTTTCCAAAGAAATGCTGCTATTGTCAGGTGGCTTCTGTGGATGGTGTGATTGAGCCTGGGTTCATGAACCGACTCGTTGAATGCGTGTTTGAGCACATGTCAACTTGTGAGGCTCAACGTGTCATGCAATGGCAGATGTCCCATGTGAAGGCCCAATTCCCATCCACGGTGGACAGCTCAGACATGGGTCACACTAGAAGCTGTTCACATTGATCGTCAGGGAAGGGAATGACAAGTCCACAGACGCATGTTCGTGATTGCAGAGAGGCCCACGGAGCTGGCTGGACATACTTCGGCCCCGTTCTGGTGCTCCCCAGGCACACACCACCAGCCTCCAAGCGTTCGTTTGCTTCAGATGGAGTAGAGATCACATCGCTCAGATAACTGGGAGGAACTCTGGGTTCATGTTCAGTGAAATCCTTTATTGAAAATGCTTCTTAGAGCCTATCATGTGTAACACACATGTGTCCATCCCAAGGGGAGGACCTGGGTATTCAGTGTTTCCCTAAGGTTAATTTGGGAACCAGAGAGAGCGGGAGAGGTTGGCCTACTTGCCCAAAGTCACGCAGCAGGCAAAGGCAGAGTTGGGATCAGAAAACTGATTCGGAGTGGAGGCTCTCTTCTTGGAGTGGGAGCCTCTCCCACTGAGACCCAAAAGTGTTTCTTCCAGTTCTCTCCTCTGGTGTGCCAGGGGCTTGGAATTCTCACCCACCCCCAGGCTCTGCATTTGGCTGGGCCGAACCCTGACATCCATTTCCTGCCAGAGGCTTTTCCCGTTTCCTTTAGCCAGAATGCCTCTAAGCAAACCTGTCAGGTGTGCGGGTGGGTTTGGGATTTGCATGGGAGGGTGGTCTAGCCTCCTCAGCTGGCTCCCTGTGGGTATCCTGTCTTGAAATCTAGCTCTTGAAATCAGGATAAAAGGGACCCTGGTGGCCAGAGCACCAGAGCCAGCAAAGCCTTAGAGACCACCTGTTCCCATCTTTCCTCCAGTCCAGGACAGTGAAGCCCAGAGAAGGAAGGGCCTTGCCCAGGGCCACACTTCTGGGCCCAGGTCTGGAATGGGCTCCTGACTCATCTTCAGTGCACATGCACACACACGGATTGAGAGCTGCTTTGCATACTCCCTGTTTGCTAAACAAAACCAAACCAATATCAGGATTTCAGCCACTTCTGCAGCAGGGTAGGGCAAGATGGAGTTGCCGAGCTGTAAGGGGAAGCCAGACAAGGTTCCTTCTTCATAGACTGAGGTTTGGTGAGATCCAGATTAAGCTTGTCGGGCTCCTCCAGTGAGTGGGTGTGTAGGGTGGCACCAGAGGGAGGCCACAGTAGCCTCAGGGCCATGGGGGGCTGGAACCTCATTTGCATATAGCCGAGAAAGAGGGCAGGTGGGGGGGAACCACATTTGCATATAGCAGAGAAAGAGGGCAGGTAGTCACAGCTGCTTCTATGGGAAGATTCTGCATTGGCTGGGAAGGCTTGGCTTGGGCTCCCTGGCCCTGCTGAGGCAGTGGATTGGGGCTTGGGGGTTGCACTGAGCCAGAGGGCAGTGCGGCTGCCCCTTCCTCAACCTTGAGAAGCCGCTGCAGGATGGCTTCATATGCAGAGCTGGGAGCTCCCAGAAGGCGGCCCTGGAGAAGACTTGCAGACGGGCACCAGTGGGAACAGAGCTCCCTGGAGGTTCTGTCTCCTTCTGGATGCAGAGGCTGTGCCTGTGACACTGGGGCAGGGAGGTGACCCAGGAGGTGCTGTGGGGCACCACCCACCTGCAGTTTGTGATTTGAGGGGAGTTCAAGCTCCCCCCACTTCTCATCGGCTCCCTGTGGCTGATCACCTGGCCTGCATTTCCTGCCACTGGAGTTGCAATGTGACCTGGAAGGCACTGTCCAGCCATGTGGAGACTGTCCACAGCTTCCATGTGCCACACAAGGAAACAGAGGCCCAGAGAGGAGAGCTGCTAGCCCCAGGTCGCATTGCTATTAATGACAAAGTATGACAGAATCCAGGTTTTCCAGCCCCAGTCTGGTGGCCTTCTCACCAGGGCCTCTGGATTGCATGACTCCAGGGGGCTCCTTGTACAGAGAATATGGTGGGGTGGGTGGCTGGGTGGAGTGGGAGGGTTCCTTAGGCTGTGGCACTGATCCCCTGCTGCCCAGGGTTGGATGGGGATGCGTGAGACCTCAGGATGCTTGTGACATAACCCGGAATATCAGCTTACTCGCTGGTAATTAACAAAACCAATATTTTAATATCAAAACTAAGCAGCCACGTTAGGGAGTGGAATGCAACATCTGAATTAATTTTCAGATAAAATGTTCTGTTCGTGGTGACAGCTTCAGGCTACACCTCAGTCCCTGCACTCTGCATTGCCTCCAGATGCAGGAGAAGCCCCTCTTTCAAGCAGGCCACATCTCCCAGGGCAACCAGGCCCAGGGCCAGGGCCTCCTGAGGGACAGACTAGGAGGTGCCCAGTGAGCCCGCCATGGAAATCACTGATAAGGATGGAAATGCATCTCCCAGGGTGAGCCCGGAGATTTGTGCGTGTGTGCACTTGCACATGTGTGTCGGCCCCAGCCTGTCTCTAGCTGGCCTGGAAGCAGGGGTGGACAGACCAAGGCAAGGAGGCAGGGACTGGGCGCTGGGGCAGTCGGGAGGTGGAAGGAAGCAGGGTTCTGCATGACCCAGAAGATCAGGACCTGTCCTGAAGTTTCCCTGGAGATCAGACATCCCTCATCCCGTCACCTAGAGAACTGAGCCCCAGCCCCAGCTGCTCACCATGACCTGGCCTTCAGGAGTCCTGACTTCAAAGCCCTCTCTGCAATCCCTGCCCTACGGGGGTTCCCACCCAGTTTGGTGTGGGGGAAGGCTGTTCCGTGGGAAGGAGCCGAGACATTAGAAGAATCTAAGTTGGCCAGAAGTGTGCAAAGGGGACAGGAAGGAATGCAGGAAGCAAGCAGAGCATGGCGCAGGCTGTGCGTCAGGGGAGACTGAAGGCCCCCCGGAGTTCCTAAAGGCATTGCAGCCAGCCATTGTCTTATGGGACCAAGCCCCAGGGGAGCTGATGTGACATGGGCTGAGCTTTAGAAGGAAGACCCAGGTGGGTTTGCAGAGTGACCTGAGGGCACAGAGCAGGGGCACTGGCTGGAGGCTTCTTGTCAGTATCAGGAGCACCAGTAGCTCCAGCCTCAGCGTCAGCCTGGCCTGCGCTTCCCCAACTCCCGGGTTGTGGCTGCTCAGGGAGGAGAGGGCGGCCCTGGATGGAGGGCGGGACCCAGAACAGTGAGGCCCCACCCCACCCCGCCTCCTGGGGTCGCTGGACAAGCAGCAGGGCCCTTCCTGCTATTTTCAAATGGCCTTAAGAGAACTCTCAATGCCGTTTCCCACCCTGGAGCTTTTGCCCCTGGGGTTTCTTCTGCCTGAAATTCCCTCTTCTTGTTCTGTACCCTCTCAGCCTTAAGTCAAGTGCATAAGAAAAGCTTTTGAAATGCGACTCCCTCATGGCTCTCCACTCCACTCCTAGGAATGTATCTTCAAGAAATAGATATGGGCTGAATCATAGCACTTTGCAAGGCCAAAGTGGGAGGATTGCTTGAGCCCAGGAGTTCAAGACTGGCCTGGGCAACGTAGACAGACCCCATCTCCACCAAAAAAAAAAAAAAAAAAAAAAAAAGTTGGCCAAGCATGGGGCTCATGCCTGTAATCCCAGCACTTTGGGAGGTCAAGGCAGGTGGATCATGAGGTCAGGAGTTCGAAACCAGACTGGCCAACATGGTGAAATACTGTCTCTACTAAAAATAGAAATAATAAAATAAAATAAAAAACTTAGCTGGCTGTGGTGGTGTGCACCTGTAATCCCAGCTACTCAGGAGGCTGAGGCAGGAGAATTGCTTGAACCCCAGAGGCAGACTGGGAGGGGGAGGTTGCAGTGAGCCGTGATCACACCACTGCACTCCAGGCTGGGTAACAGGGAAAGCCTCTTCTCAAAAAAAAAAAAAAATTGAGAAGTAGTTACAGATGGGAACGCAGATTCAGCTACAAGAGTATCTTTGCAGCCTGTTTATAATGAGAGCAAAAAATAAAAAATTGGAACCATTCTAATGCCCCTGGGAGGAGGCTGGCCACGCAGCTGGTGCAACAGATGACCACACGGCCAGGAAAAGGAGCAATCTGCTTTAGACGGCCTGCCTGGGGAGGAGCTTATAAGGCTTCTGTGAAGCAAAGAATACATGTGGCATGCCGGTGTGCAGGTTCTGGGAAGCATCTGTCTGTGTATCTTACTAAAGCACATCTGAAGAAAGTCCACAAAAACACCGATGGCAGTTGTTTCTGGGGGCTGGAACAGAGGCTTAAATTTTACTCTCAATGCCATCTTTAAAGAGACTTGCAGCAGGGCGGGGTGGCTTCACGCCTGGAATCCCAGTGCCTTGGGAGGCCGAGACGGGCGGATCTCTTGAGGTCAGGAGTTTGAGACCAGCCTGACCAGCATGATGAAATCCCATCTCTGCTGAAAATACAAAACTTTGACAGGCAACTGTAATCCGTTACTCGGCAGGCTGAGGCAGGAGACTCGCTTGAACCCCGGAGGCAGCGAGCAGAAATTGCGCCACTGCACTCAGAGTGGGAAACAGAGTGAGACTTCATCTCAAAATTTGAAAAAAAAAAAAGAAAGAAACTTGCATTTGTTGTAGTTTTTTGGCAAGTAAATAAATAGAAGAGAAAATAATTTTGTAGAATAAATTCTATTGATATCTTAAGTGAAAATGTGGTTTAAGAAATCAGTATACAGCCCAGGATTCCATTTTGTTAATTACACACACACACACACACACACACACACACACACACACACACACGGAAGGAACTGCGTAAGGATAAAGGGTAGTGTCTTTCTTCTTATTATTTTTTGGTGTGTATGTTTTATTTTTCTGTATTGGGCGTGCATGATAACATTACCACTGACATGACAAAAAAGACTTTCTCCACTGAAATAGAATTTCCTGGCCTTGAGGTTTGTGTCTCTGTCCCCTCCCTCAAAGCTGCAGGCCCCTTTGGGCCCCTGTAGTGCAATGCAGAGTCTTGCAGGCAGGTGCCTTTCTGCTTTACAAGTGCTGGCTGCCTGGCCCCCGCCCTGCTACTCCATGGGCCACCTCCCTGCAGATGCTGGGTCCCATCCTTTGGGGCCAGCACCTTTAGGTCCCCACTAAGTTTAGGATGGGTGTGCAACCACCCAACTCTTTCTTAGCAGCTGGGGCAGGACTCCAAGGTAGAGTGAGAGCCTGCCTTGGGAACAGCAAGGTGGACACCGGACCCGTGACTCCTCACAGGGTCCCCAGCTCTTCCCCTGGCCTGGGACGGGGGCCACCCGGGACCACCTCCATGGGTGTCTGGCTGGAGCTGGGCCTGGCCTGGAGCCAGGCAGGACCTAGGTTCCCGGCAGATGGGGGCTGCAGGGATGCTGTAGCAGGGAAATCTGGGGCAGGGCGTGTTCCCACCCGGCGTGCTCAGGTTTGGCCTGATAAGTTTATCACACGGTGCCGGGTGCCAACTGTCAGTGTGGAGCAGACCCACGGGCCAGGCGGGAGGGTGCTCCTGGGCCGATAGTGCCTTCCAAGTGTTATCAGGGGCCTGGTGGCCCTGGAGCGGGAGAAAGGGACCGGAGAAGAGAGGGAGAGAGAGAGCGAGAGACTTCCAGCCACTTCACTCAAAAGACAAGCTGGGGAGGAAGAGGCTTCCGAGGTTCCTTGGGGTCCTTGACATCCCAGCCTTGAGCCTGCAGCAGGGAATCAGCCCCGGGCACGCACAGGCTGAAGACTCCATTAAACCCAGGCGCAGCCTTGCAGACCACCAAACCGTGCTGCCGCTGCTCAGTTCTTCTACAAGACCTAGAGGAAAAAAATCTCCCTTTCTTGGAAAGGGAGCTTTCTGGAAGGTCCTGGGGCTTCAGGAGGCACGTGGAAAGCAGTGGGAGCAGGAGGGCCAGGCTGCGGCGGCTGCTCCTTTAATTACTTGAGCCCATTCCTTCTCACTCCAGCCCTTTTCCTCCCTAACCCCAAGCCCGGGGTCTCGGGAGAGAGTCAGGCTTCGTTTATCTTTTGTGGGTCCCTCTGGGGTGTCCAGCCTGGCCCTTGTCTCCATCCAGGGAGGAGCAGCTTTCCAACATTATGTCCCTTATCATGATTGGGAAAACTGAGTTTGAGACGAGAGCAGGAAGGGGGCGGGGCAAGGACCCAGGAGACCAGGGGGAAGAAGGGCAGGAGGAGAAGGGAAAGCTGCAGCCTGGGAGGCCCCACGCCCACCCTGAGGTCTGGAGGCCCAACGAGTGATTCATGATCTGCACGGAGAAGTCACACATGAGGCAATGCCTCCCAGCCCCAAGCGCAGCCACACGGCAGGCTGATCCTCAGCCGTGCATAGTCACCTGGCAGGGGGAGGCAGGTGCCGGCATCCACAGGGTTATCTCTGGGTGGGGGGGGGTGGATTTTTAAGTCTGTTTTCATTTTGTTTTGTTGAGATGGAGCCTCACTCTGTCGCCCAGGCTGGAGTGCAGTGGCGCCATCTCAGCTCACTGCAGCCTCTGCCTCCTGGGTTCAAGCGATTCTCCTACCTCAGCCTCCCTAGTAGCTGGGATTACAGGTGCCCGCCACCATGCCTGGCTAATTTTTGTACTTTTAGTAGAGACGGGGTTTTGCCACATTGGCCAGCCTGATCTCAAACCCCTAGCTTCAAGTGATCCGCCCGCCTTGGCCGCTCCAAGTGCTGGGACTACAGGTGTGAGTCACCGCACCTGCCTAAGCCCCTTTTACATACACATATATAGTTTTCCCTGGTTTCTATAGCAACAATGTTTTGGGGGAAGGTGTAGGGGGAAAGAAAGGTGATTTGTTCCTTTGTTTTAAGAGGCAGAGAAAGAAAAGGCATTCCCACCAAGGCTCTCTGGCCTGCTGGGAACGGTCCCAGTCCAGGATGAGTCTGCAGGCACCTACCTCTGCCAGCTTGGGGTGCAAGCAGGGGGCCATGCCAGTGTCTGCAGAGCCCGCAGTGTGTCCCCTGGAGTCATGTGTGAGAGTTGCACCCAGGACCCTCACAGAGGCGCAAAGCCCACCCTAACGGGTCAGAAATCTTTCCTTCATCGACTCCTATATCTTTTGAGTGCCTGCCGCAGGTGGTGAGGATAGGGCTGAGGGGAAGACAGACAAAATCCCTTCCCTCTTGGAGCTCAGCAGGGACACAGAGGCTAAACAAAGCCAGGAGAAACAGAATGCAGGGAAGCTGGGTGCAGTGGCTCACGCCTGTAATCCCAGCACTTTGGGAGGCCGAGGAGGGTGGATCACCTGAGGTCAGGAGCTTGAGACCAGCCTGGCCAACATGTGGAAACTCCTTCTCTACTAAAAATACAAAAATTAGGTGGGCGTGGTGGGTGGTGCATGTAATTCCAGCTACTCTAGAGGCTGAGGTGAGGCAGGAGAATCACTTGAACCCGTGAGGCAGAGGTTGCAGTGAGCTGAGATCTTGCCACTGCCCTCCAGCTTGGGCGATAGAGTGAGACTCTGTTTCAAAAAAAAAAAAAAAAGAAGGGTATGGGGGTGTTGATGACATGGAGATCACCGACTTAGATGGGTGACCAGAGAGGCCTCATTAAGAAGCACTGAGTTTCCTTGCTCAAGAGAGGGGCTGTGGAAGGACAGCCCGGGATAGGAGTCAGGAGACCGAGGGACGTCACTGCTTGGCGGAGTGGCTTTGGTCAGACACTGCCCTCTAGGCCTCAGTTTATTTTTCTTTTTTTTTTAATGGAGTTTCACTCTTGTTGCCCAGGCTGGAATGCAGTGGCGTGATCTCATGATCTCAGCTCACTGCAACCTCCACCTCCCAGGTTCAAGCGATTCTCCTGCCTCAGCCTCCCAAGTAGCTGGGATTACAGGCATTCGCCACCACGCCCGGCTAATTTTTTGTATTTTTAGTAGAGACAGGTTTTCTCCATTTGGTCAGGCTGGTCTCAAACTCCCGAGCTCAGGTGATCCACCTGCCTCGGCCTCCCAAAATGCTGGGATTACAGGCGTGAGCCACCACACCCGGCTCTTTTTGCTTTTTTGTTTGCTGAGAGAGGGTCTCACTCTTGCACCCAGGCTGGAGGCCAGTGGCGCAATCACAGCTCATTGCCGCCTTAACCTCCTGGGCTCAAGTGATCCTCCCACCTCAGCCTCCGGAGTAGCTGGGAGTACAGGCATGTGCCGTCACGCCCGGCTAATTTTTGCATCAGACAGGGTTTCGCCGTATTGCCAGTCTGGGCTTGTACTCCTGGGCTCAAGGAATTCGCTCACCACAGCCTTTCAAAGTGCTGGGATTACAGGTGTGAGCCACCATGCCAGGCTAATTTTGTACTTTTTGTAGAGATGAGGTGTTTGTTGCCTGGTTAGTTCTGGCTTCAAACGCTCCTCCTGCCTCGGCTTCCTGGAGACACCTCTTGACCCCCGGCCCTCTCGTAACTGTCCTGGGTCCAGCTCAAACCTCGCCTCCTCCGGATGCCTTCCCAGGCGCCTCTCTTCCCTCTGCCCCGTTTGTAGCACGATCACAGCACTCTCCTGTGAATGTGGTGAATGGCTCTGCGTGCGGGGTAGGCACACGATAAATGCAGTTGTTACCGTCATTGCCAAAAGCTCTGACCTTGGAGCCCAGGTTCTGGGCTGGACCAGCAGGTCCGCAGGTCCTCCCAGTCTGGGGGTGGGGAGCAGGCAGGGAGCAGGTGGGACCCCCCCATGATGTGATGAGCTGACCCCTGCCGCACTCCTTGGCTGTGCCTGCTGACAGCTGGCGCTACAGACGCCAGGCTGAAGCCCAGAGCTATTTCTGCCAAGGGTGACTTGGAACTTCCTCCCAGATCTCTTAAAAATAGAGGGGTTATCGTGGCCGTCAGGCCCCTTCCTCCACCCGGGGAACTCGAACATGATTTCTGGGGACAGCCTAAGCCCCCAGGCCTCTCTCAGCCCAGCAAGGACTTATCTCTGAGCTCAGCTGGGCAGCAGGAAGGGAGCGAAGCGACCACCGCGGGCAGCTCTTCCTGCCCCAGCAGCCCCTTTTGGGAACAGCAAGGGATGTGGCCACTGACTCAGGGGTGTCAATCACCCCTCTTCCCCGGGGCTGCGGTTGCCCACCAGACTCTGGGAGGAATCAGAAATCAGTCGGGTAGAGAGCATCCTGGGGAAGCCTCAGGCACCATCCGGCCCGGCCTCTCTGCTCCAAGCCCTCCCCATGTGCCCAGCACGACCCCATCTCTGTACACTACCATGAGATCACTGGTGGACAGCTGTCTCTGCTGTGTGGCCAGTCCCAGCAGAGGCTAAGGGTCGGGTACCTGGAGGTCAGGCTGGGATCCAGCACTCCCGGCAGCTGGGTCCGCTCTGCCACAGAGGGCTTTCCCGGAGGCCAGCCCAGCTCCTCTGGGGATTTCTGCCCATGGCGCAGACCTCAGACTAAGCACCAATGGAAGACCACTCCTCACTGATACAAAGTCTCTAGTCCACAGTGTTTGCTGGGCGTCCACTCTGGGCAGGGCCCTGGCAAGATGCAGGAGATGAGACTCTGGGGGGTCTGGAGGCCCCAGGGGGTCACTAAGCCCAGCCCTGGGGCTGAGGGAAGTCTTACGATGGAAGCAGCCATTTGCAAGACAAAAAGAATTGGATCTGTGGGAAGAGGAGAGGGCTGCCCCCAGCCAAGAAAACAGCGGGGCCCAAAGCCCTGGGGAAGACTAGAGGCCTCCCGCCTGCCTCCAGCTCCTGCCTGACCTGTGGGGGACCAGTGCTCTAGCCAGCGCCTTCTCAGGGCCGCAGGAGGCCAGTGTGCAAAGCAAGGGTGACCTACAGGGGTCCTGGGAGCTATCCTGTTGGGGCTTGGCAGCCAGCCACATGCACCTTTGGTCATTGTCACCATCATGGTCCCTGCATTTCCATCCCTGCTGGCTCAGAGGATGCTCACGGGGCTTGCCTGGCACCCCCCACCCTCCTCTGACTCCTCAGGAAGGAAGGTTCAGGATCCCTGGGCTCAGCCTCCCTGGGACAGCTCTTCAGAAGCCTACAATCTTAGCTGGAAACCGTCACGGTTGGGGGTTTCCTCCCGGCGGCTCCCCAGCGCCCCTCAGCCCAGCCTGAGACTTATCACTGCCCCCAGCTGGTGCCCCTACCTCCTCCAACCACCTCGCCCGGGTGATTCAGCAAATCTTCCCCCCATGGGGGGAAAAACAAGGGTGAAAAATCACAATGTCAGATTACAAAGCCCCAACTGTAGGCCAGGCCCCTTGCAGGGAGATAAGGGTCTCGTTCCCCACCCTCAAAGCCTCTCTGGCAGATAAACCTCCTAGAGCAGTACGGGCTGCACCGCTGCAGGTGTGGGGTGGGGAGGCCCGGCTTCACGGAAGTCTGGTCAGGGGACAAAGGGCCCTGCCAGGAGCTGAGGGCCCAGAGCTCCGCCGCCGTGCAGAGAGCTGGGCAAAGAGGAAGTGCCAATGCCAGCACTGATGTTGCCATTCCAACCCCTGCCTTGGAGGGAGAAAGAGAAGGGCGAGGCCTTCTCAGAAAGTCCAATGAGAGGAATCCCCACAAATGCCCTCCAGCCTGGGGTGTCCCTCTGCCATCTCAGCCTGCAAACCATGATCCCCTGGAGGACTGCAGCCCAGCTGTGCTGTAGGAGTAAAGGTGTCTGCCCCCATGAAGCCAGCCCAGAGGAGGGAGGAGCTGGGATGTCATTCCTGGGTGGGGAGCCTTCTCTGGGGAGGCCTGGGTGGACCTGAAGGCAGCTCAGCCTCATCTACCCAGAAATCCTGGATCTCCAGGTTGGGAGACCTGTTAGGCTGGGAGACCAGCCCTGGGAGCCCCTTGTCAGCAGGGCACCCTGTGATCTTGGGGATGAGCCTGAAGATGACAGTCACTGGGCTTCCTCTACTGGTGGAGAAGAATAAAATGACAGATTTGAAGTGGAACTCCGTGCTGGGCCCGGCACTCTAAGCAAGTCATTTCTCTCCTTTTTAGCCCATGTGCTGTCTGCAAAGTGAGATAAGAAAACCCGCCCGCGGGGCTGTCCTGGGGAGGCCAGGTGCACACCAAGCAGGAGTGGCACAGGTCCTGGTCTGTTTCCCACGGTTGTGGACGAGCATCTGGCTGAAATGGGGGTGGCTTTGGGATAAGTGCCTGCACAGCTCTTGATGTGGCAGGTCAAGGGTCCAGATGCCCAGCATGCTGAAGTCTCTCCTTCTTTATCTGAGGAAGCTCTCTGAGGTCATTTCCCAGAACGCCATGGGATGGCTGCTGTGGGTCCGGGAAGGGAGGGTGTGCACCAGGCACATAACCCTTCTAGACTAGTCTGGGCACAAAGTCTGCAGGTGTGAGATAGGGTGGCCTGGCATCATGAAAGTCCGGTGAGGGGACATAGGGCCCTGCCAGGAGCTGAGGGCCCAGAGCTCGGCCATGGTGCAGAGAGCTGGGCAAACAGGAGGCACCACAGCCAGTGGCCTTGGTTCCAAGGGCCCTCTGCATATTAAAATCCTCTGAGCAGACTTGGAGCTCCTCAAACGTCTGCCTTGCTTTGAGGAAGTCCCTCTCTTCCCCTGGGCCTTGGTTTCCTCAGCTGCAAAAGGAAGAGCTGGTCAAGACGATGTCTGCGGTCCCTTCACTATCGAAGTTTGCAAAACACAAGCTGCTCAGTGGGTGTGCAGTCAGCCCAAGGTACTGCACCAAAGAGGCGTCAAAAGCTGATGAGCTTCAGAGCAGCATCGTCCCCAGCAGCCAAAAGGTGGGCACCCCACATGTCCATCCACAGATGATGGCTAAACAAAACGTGGCCTGTCCATGCTAGGAACTGTGACTCGGCCATCAGAGGGAATGCAGCTCTGACACGTGTCGTGTCGTACAGGGACCTTGAGGACATCGTGCTGAGTGAAACAGGCCAGTCACAAAAGGACAAGCACAGTATGATTCCACTTCTACGAGGTCCCTAGAGTAGTCAATTTCACTGAAAGTAGAATGGTGGCCGGCAGGATCTGGGGGAGGAGAATGGGGAGTTGGTGTCTGATGGGTACCGAGTTTCCGTTTGGGAAAAGTTCTGGTGATGGATGGTGGTGATGATTGCACAACAATGTGAATGTACCCAATGCCACTTAGAAATGGTTAAGAAGGTAAAATGTATTAAGGATATTTTAGCACCCCCCTCCCAAATAAAAGCCAGTGTGCATAGTGGTCCCTGATGAATGAAGACTTGAAAACCAGAGCCCAGCCCTAAACAGCTCATGCATGGTCCAGGTAGAGAGACAGAGCAAGTAATGACTCCTCAACTCATGGCAGACAGGCTGGGAGCCCTGCTTTGGGCTGGAGCAGGGAGGCATCTTCAGGGCTGTGGGAGATCTGCAGAGCCAGAATCCCAGAGACCTTCTCCTCTTCCTCCTCCACCCATCTATCCATCCATCCATCCATCCATCTGTCCAACCATTTGGACTGCATTGTCTGGCTCTGAGGCTCTGGGAATGCTGTTCCCTCCACTTGGAAGGCAGTTTCCTCACTTCACCAATTCTTTGTTTTTGTCATCCCAGCTCCAGCCCACATGCACCCCACAAAAAGCCTCCCTTTGCCAGTTATAGGCTCTCACATCCTCCAGAAATTCTGGCTCTGATATTGATCATAACTGTCATGAGGCAGCTACTTGTGTCATTGTGTGACACATTCTATGAAAGTCTCCATTGCTTCCCCAGCACCCATTAAGGAAATACTTTTCAACAGATAGATAGATGGATGGATAAGTGAGTGGATGGATGGATGGATAGATGGGTGGAGGGGTGGATGGTGGATGGATGGATGGATAGATGGGTGGAGGGGTGGATGGTGGATGGATGGATGGACAGATGTATGGATGGATGAACGAACAGATGGATATATGAATGGATGGACAGATGGGTGGATGGATGGATGGATGGATGAACAGACAAGCAAATGGATAGATAGATGGTTGGATAGATGGTGAATGGGTGGATGGATGGACGGATGGAAGGGTGGATAGGTGGATAGGTGGATGGATGGATGGTGAACGGGTGGTGAGTGGATGGATGGATGGATAGGCAAGCAAACTGTGAGGACCACCCACCCAAAGGGGCCAATGCATGGAGTGCCTAGGGCTGGATAACAGGGTGCAAGCGTACGTGTGAATGGATGCTTTCAAGTCTTTTGTCTGGGACCGTGAGTTACAGTTCAGGATCACTGTCAGTCCTACCTGAGACTGTGTGGACTGTGGACCTGTCTGAGTATTGCTTCCTAGATCCAGAGTTGTGCCTGAAGGACAGCACCCACCATCCCTTGGAAGGATGAGGTCTCCATCTGATCTAATCCGAGGGCTTGGAGGACCCATCCCTGATGGCACCATCCATCCGTGCCTCACACTTGCTGTGGTCTGGCCTGGCACTAGCTGAGCATTTCCCATAGAATAGAAGGAGCTACTTTTCCCTGTTTTACAGACATAGAAACTGAGGCATGCCCTTGTCCAAGGTTTGACTGAACTTTAAAGGACCTCTTCCCCAAGGCTTTTTCATCCGAAGGTAAACCCTTCTCAAGAAATCTAGCTGTCAGTGCTGGATCTGTGGCCCATTCTCCTCCACAGACCCCCTAAAACAGACAGCAAGTTCCCAGTGTGGTGCTCTGGGCTGGCGTGGAGGCGTCAGGAAGGGAGGAGCCTGGAGCAGGGGAGCAGGTTGGAGAATGCCAGCTCCAGGCCCGTCCCTCCCTCGCCACCTCCCTCCTCCTGCCCCTCTCCTCCTCTGCCCTCCCCTCCCTCCCCACTTCTCTCCTTCCCTCCTCCCTCTCCCTGCTCTTCTCCCCATCTCCCTTTCCTTCTCCTCCTCCCTCTCCCCTTTCCTCGACCTTCCTAGTTGCAGGTGGGGTTGTGGCCCTGGCCGAAACTCCTGTATGATTTAATGGTTCTCCCCGGATCTAGGGGTGGCGGGCACCGCCGCTGGCGAGGGGAGGGATGACGCCCCTGGTGTCTGTGCTTCGCTGGGTAGGGGGCTGCAGGCGTGCGTGGGACTCTCCGGCTTGGTCCTTGGTTCTCCTCCATTTATGGGTTTGCTCACTCAGCAGCATGGATTTGGCACTGGGGAAGCGGGGCCCAACGAGACACCCCCCACCCCGCCTCAGTGATGGGGGCAGCAGGTGTGCTGCGCAGAGGGGCCTCTTCAAGTGGGGGCTGAAACTCCTTCCCGGAGGTCATCCAGAGCCAAAAGGGGAGCAGGAAGGAAAGCATGGAGGTCCTGGGGAGACCCTGGCATTGCAGGAATCTGGGGGTAGGGGGCACAGTGGGAATGGTGGGAAGAAGACAGGGGTGGGGGTGGTAGGACCCACCCCCACAGTCTCTGCTAGAGCTTTGGGTTTCTGCCCCAGGGCAATGTGATCAGATTTGCATTTTCAGGGGAGAAGCATCCCTGGTGACCTGGCAGCCAGGGAAGTCAGAATCCCTGCAAGGTGAATGGAAACCTAAAACGGAGGCACACGGCTGCAAAGGTGAGCCAGGCAGCCCCTCAGGATGGAACAGCTCACGGGTCTAGGGAACCACGGGGGGTCACAGCTGGAGGATGGTTTGAGTCCTCCCAGGCCCCTGTGGCCCCCACACAGGCAGGTGTCCTGGTGGGAGAGACAGAAATTGTGGCTCCAATGAGGAACAACATTGTAATGTCTAACTAAATCACAGAAGCACACACCCTTTGGCCCGGAATGCCATACAGATGCCCAGCCCATGTGTACACACTACAGTGATTCACTGCAAATGATTGTTTTTGGGAAAGGCTGGAAACAACCTGAGCACCCCATCAAAGAGGGCTGGTTACATAAATCAGGGTCCAGCCGCACAGGGGAATACAGTCCATCTGTTCAAAGAAATGAGGAAGTGCTCTCTGAATTGATGGAGAGTAATCTCCATGATATATTGCCAAGCGAAAAAAGGAAGGTAGGAAGAGAATGCATAGCAAGGCACCACTGGTGGTCAAGGAATTGATAGTTGGCTATAATAGATGAAGGAGTTGTATTATAATCTCTGGGGAAGACAGTAAAAGCATATGCAACTATTAATTACAGGGGAAGTTGAATAATAAAACCCATTTGTGCATTGTTTTCTTTCTTTCTTTCTTTTTTTTTTTTTTTTTTTGAGACAGAGCCTCACTCTGTCGCCCAGACTGGAATGCAGTGGTGCGACCTCGGCTCAATGCAACCTCTGCCTTCCACGTTCAAGCAATTCTCCTGCCTCAGCCTCCTGAGTAGCTGGGACTACAGGCGCACACCGCCATACCTGTCTAATTTTTTTTAAATTTTAGTAGAGACGGGGTTTCACCTTGTTGCCCAGGCTGGTCTCAAACTCCTGAGCTCAGGCAACCTGCCCGCAATGGTATCCCAAAGTGCTAGGATTACAGGCATGAGCCACCGCGCCCAGCAGTTTTTAAAAGGGGATAGAGAATATATATATAATTTCGCTTATGACACTGTAGATTATCTCCAGAGAGATAAACAAGAAACCAATGACATTAATCACCTCCAGAGAAAAGGTGATCTCAGTGTCTAAAGGAAAGGAGTGGGAGGGAGACTTTCACTGAGTGCCTTTTTGTGTCCTTTGAATTTTGAACCACGTGCATGTAGTTACCCCTCCTCTGAATAGGGAAATGTAAGGGGATGTGGGAGATGCCTCCGAAGGCTGTTTGCAGTGGTCCAGTGGAGGCTGTCCCCAGTGGTGTGAGTTGAACTTGGTGATGGATGGCTGGGTGGAGAGGATGGACTCCTGATGAATTTACGAGAGTGGACTGATGCGGCAGTGGATGGATGAGGGGCAAGTGGGGAGTCCAGGATGATACCCACGTTTCTGGTGCCACCATTCCTGAGAAAGAGAATCCTGTAGAAGGGAGTCGTGGGAAGAGATCTGGGAAGACACAGGATGAGTTCAGTTTGAGCATCATTTGGTTTTTTCTGCCTTTTGAATGTCCAGGGTTCTCCCATCTCCCCTGTGAATAAATTTCCCCATGTGGGTGTGGCTTTGGAGAAAGGACAGTTCCCGGTGTGGCCCCTGCCTGTTGGAGTAAGTCCTGGGCTTTAATGCTTCCTTGGTCACCCTCTAGCAGTCTAAAGTAAATTTAGACTTTACTAGAGATAAAGAAGAACATTTCATAATGACTAAAAGGTCACTTACCAGGAATAGATAACATTTCTAAATGTATATGTGCATAATAACATAACCTTAGCAGGTAGTCCCATAACCTAAGCCCTACTCATTTTTGTCCATTCAAGGAGTTTCAGTGTTCAGTGACGTGAAGAACCCACCCCCACCTCCAGAGCCCCCAGGTCCCCTGTCTGCCCCATTGGTGGGGTGACTCACTACAAAGGAACATGGGAATTCTTTGGGGTGATTGAAATATTCTGTGTCATGATTGACTGGTGACTACATTGATACAGCTGTAAAGTCATCAAACTAGACACTTAAACTGGGCGTATTTTATTGCATATAAATTATACCTCCATAAAGCTGATTTAAAAGTATAACACAAGCTGGGCATGGCAGCTCACAACTGTAATCTCAGCGCTTTGGGAACCCAAGGCCAGCCTGGGCAACATAGTGAGACTCCATCTCTATAAAAAATCAAAATCAAAATAAAATAGCCAAGTGTGGTGGCACACACTGTAGTCCCAGCTACTTGGGAAGCTGAGGTGGGAGGTCAGGGGCTCAAATCTCAAGCCCAGGAGGTTGAGGCTGCAGTGAGTACTACTGTACTCCAGCCCAGGTGACAGAGCAAGACCCTGTCTCAAAAAAAAATAAGGAAAGAGTATACATACAACATACACACACACACACACACACACACACACACACACACAC
>NW_022437037.1:7671865-7705597 GCF_009761245.1 Sapajus apella
AACTCCGTCTCAAAAAAAAAAAAAAAAAAAAAAAAAAAAGAAAAGGCAAGAAGCAAAGAGGCATTCAAATGTGTCTTTACTTCGTTATGGAAGTAGTAGAAGTACTCATTTGTATTTGACTTCACTAGATGAGGGATTCGTATTATAATTCCTAGGGTAACCAGCAAAAGTATGTACGACTATTCATTAGAGAAAAAATAAAATAACAAAATGTAATTAGTATTAAGAAAGGAAAAGGAAGGAAAAGATACAGAACAAATAGAAAACAAATAGCAATGTGAAAGACTTAAACACAAATATATTAGTATTACGTGAAATATAAAAAGATTAAATATCCCAGCTAAAAGACAGAGGATCTTAGACAGAAAGGAGAAACAACTGCATGCTGCTTATCAGAGACAGACTTAAAATATAAGAATACGGTGGCCGGCCACGGTGGCTCATGCCTGTAATCCCAGCACTTCGGGAGGCCAAGGTGGAGAGGATGACTTGAGGTCAGGAGTTCCAGACTAGCCTGGCCAACATGGTGAAACCTCATCTCTACTAAAAATACAACAAATGGGCGGGTGTGGTAGCTCACGCCTGTAGTCCCAGCTACTCGGGAGGCTGAGGCATGAGAACAACTTGAAGCTGGGAGGTGGAGGTTGCAGTGAGCTGAGATCGCGCCACTGCACTCCAGCCCGCGCAACAGAGTGAGACTGGGTCTCAAAAAAAAAAAAAAAAAGATAAGAAAGATGAAAGATGGAAAAAAATACATGCCATGAAAACACTAACCAAACTAAATCTTACAGCTATATTAATATCACACAATTTAGACTTTACTAGAGATAAAAAAACAACATTCATAATGATTAAAAGACCACTTACCAGGAATATGTAGCATTTCTAAATTTATATATGCATAGTAACATGACCTCAAATATATATCATACAAAACTGAAAAACCAAGGGGGAAACAGGCAAATTGACAATCACAGTGGGAAACTGTGGCATATCTCTCATAGAACAAGCAGACTGAAAACAAAAATAAATAAAATAAATGAAAAAGAATATAGACCATTGTACCTCATGCTTTCAAATGTATGCAGAACACTTACCCAGACTGACCATCTGCTGGGTCACAAAGCAAGCCCCAGTAAATTCCAAATAATTGAATCATGCAGAATAAATTCTCTGATCATGGCGGAACTAAGCTAGAAGTCAATAACAAGGCTGGGCGCGGTGGCTTAAGCCTGTAATCCCAGCACTTTGGGAGGCCGAGGCGGGTGGATCACGAGGTCAAGAGATCGAGACCATCCTGGTCAACATGGTGAAACCCCGTCTCTACTAAAAATACAAAAAATTAGCTGGGCATGGTGGTGCGTGCCTGTAATCCCAGCTACTCGGGAGGCTGAGGCAGGAGAATTGCCTGAACCCAGGAGGCGGAGGTTGCGGTGAGCCGAGATCGCACCATTGCACTCCAGCCTGGGTAACAAGAGTGAAACTCCGTCTCAAAAACAAAAAAAAAAAAAGAAGTCAATAACAAAAAAATTATTTTAAAATACCCAATTTTTCAGAGGATATATGGAAAAGAAAAAAGAAAATCCTCAATTTTTGGATACTAAACAACAGACTTTAAACAACCCATGGGTCCAGTGGCTCATGCCTGTAATCCCAGCATTTGGGAGGCCGGGTGGGCGGATTGCCTGAGCTCAGGAGTTCAGGACTCAGCCTGGGCAACATGGTGAAACCCTGTCTATACTAAAAATACAAAAAAAAAAAAAAAATTAGTCGAGTGTGGTGGCACACGCCTGTAGTCCCAGCTACTAGGGAGGCTGAGGCACGAGAATCACTTGTACCTAGGAAGCAGAGGTTGCAGTGAGCTCAGACAATGCCACTGCACTCCAGCCTGGGCAACAGAGCAAGACTCTGTCTCAAAAAAAAAAAAAAAAAAGTAATAATAATCAAAAATCGCAACGGCTATCACCTCATTTTCAACTGAAGAGAGAGAATGAGGATATAGAAAATTTCGAAAATTTCAAAAGACAAATTCTCTCACCGTAACAGTGAAAAAACCAAGAATGAACGAAAACTATAAAGCTTCTAGAAGAAAATATAGATTATTTTTATGAATTTACAGATAGGAAAATATTTTAGTATAACATAAAAGGAACCATAAACCATAAAAGAAAAAATATATGTTTAAGCTTAACATATTCTTTTTTAAATTTTTTTTGAGACGGAGTCTTGCTCTGTCACCCAGGCTGGAGTGCAGTGGCGTGATCTCGGCTCACTGCAGCCTCTGCCTCCTGCGTTCAAGCAATTCTCCTGCCTCAGCCTCCTGAGTAGCTGGAACTACAGGCACCTGCCACCAGGCCCGGCTAATTCTTTTTGGTATTTTTAGTAGAGATGGTGTTTCAGTGTGTTAGCCAGGATGGTCTTGATCTCCTGACCTTGTGATCTGCCCGTCTTGGCCTCCCAAAATGCTGGGATTACAGATGTGAGCCACTGCACCCAGCCAATATATTCTTAAATATTTTTCAGTCATGTCAAAGCTAAAAACTTCTACTCACCAGCAGGCAGCATTAAGTAAGTGAACAGTCAAGCCATGTTCTGAGAAAACTTTCACACTACATACCACTGACAAAGGACTTAAATCTAGAATATACAAAGAACTCCTAAGTTAAAATACAATAAACTTATATTTTACTAAAACACTAAGAACTCAATTTTAAAATAGGCAAAAATCGACCAGATGCACTGGCTCATGCCTGTAATCCCAGCTCTTCAGAGGCCAAAGTGGGCAGATCACTTGAGGTCAGGAGTTCGAGACCAGTGTAGCCAACATGGTGAAACCCCTCTCTACTGAAAATACAAAAATTAGTCAGGCGTGGTGGCTAGACGTGGTGCCTGTAATCCCAGCTACTTGGGAGGCTGAGGCAGGAGAATTGCTTGAACTTAGGAGGCAGAGGTTGCAGTGAGCCGAGATCACACCACTGCACTCCAGCCTAGGTGACAGAGTGAGACTCCATCTCAAAAAAAAAAAAAAAAAAAAAAAAAACAGGCAAAACCCACTTTGGAAGGCTAAGGCAGGAGAATACCTTGAAGCCAGGAATTTGAGACTTTGAGACCAGCCTGGCAACATGGCAAGGCCCTATCTCTAGAAAAAAAAATTTTTAATTAGCCGGGTGTGGTGGCACATGCCTGTGGTCCCAGCTACTTGGGAGACTGAAGCTGGAGGATTGCTTGAGCCCAGGAGGTGGAGGCTGCGGTGAGTCATGATCACACCACTGCACTCCAGGCTGGGCAGCAGAGTGAGACATTGTCTCAAATTGAAGAAGGCAAAAAGGCTTGAACAGACATTTCACAAAACTAGTTATTTAAATGGCCAAAAAGATGCTCACTAACATCATTAGTCAGGGAAAAATGTAAATTTAAGACACAATGAGATACGACTGCAACCTGTTAGTACAACTAACATAATACCAGATGTGGTTGATGATGTGGAGCCACCGGAACTCTCAAACACAGTTGGATGAATGTAAAATGGCACAACTGCCATAGAAAACATCAGTTTCTCCTATAGTTCAGCACACACTCTCCATGTAACTTAGCTGTTCCATGCCCAGGTTTCTAGCCAATATGAACGCTCATATCCATAGAAATGACTTATACAGAAATGTTCATCGCAGCTGTATTTGTAACGATGGAAAACTAGAAACCACATAATCGGGTCACACAGGCTGCCTTACAACTTATCCCCAAAATAGAGTGGCTTGAAGCAATAGTAAGAATTTATTCGGCTGGGTGCAGTGGCTTATGCCTGTAATCCCAGCACTTTGGGAGGCCGAGGCAGGTGGATCACCTGAGGTCGGGAGTTTGAGACCAGCCTGGCCAACATGGAGAAACCCTGTCTCAACTAAAAATACAAAATTAGCCGGGTATGGTGCATGCCTATAGTCCCAGCTACTCAGGAGGCTGAGGCAGGAGAATCGCTTGAACCTAGGAGGCAGAGGTTGCAGTGAGCCAAGATTGTACCATTGCACTCTAGTCTCAAAGCTAAGAGTGAAACTCCGTCTCAAAAAAAAAAAAGAATTTATTCTCTCTCACAGTTTCTATAGATCAGATAATCAGACAGAGCACAGAGGCAATAACTTCTTTCTCCTCCGTAATGTCTGAGACCTCAGCTACAAGACTCAAAGGCTGGCAGTTGGAAGCATCTGAATGTCCTTTCATTCACATGTCTGGCAATGGATGTTAGCTCTTGGCTTGGGAGACTTGGCTGTCATCTGTCAACTGGCTATCATACTTGGTCTCTCTATGTGATCTTGGTTTTCTCACAAAATGGCACCTGGGGTCCCAGAGCAAGTATCCCAAGAGAGGCCATGTTGCCTTTTATGATCCAGCCTTGAAACTTGTGTAGCACCCTTTCTGCCACATTCTATTGGCTGAGTCCGTTGCAAAGGTTCACCCAGGTTCAAAGGGAGGATTGTTGGACAACACATTGTAAGGAGACCATGTAGGGTGGGATATTCATTCTGCAGCCACTGCTGGGAAATGCAATCTGCCACACCACCAAATGGCCATCAGTAAAAGCATGAATGTTATGGACTCCATGTTTACATCCCTCCAAAATGCATATGTTAAAACCCTAACCCCCAATAGGATGATAGTGGAAGGTGGGGCTTGGAAGGCGATTAGGTCATGAGGGTGGAGCCCTCATGATGAGATGAGTGTTGTTATAAGAAGATACCAGAGAGGCGGAGCTGCAGCGAGCTGATATCCCGCCTCCGCACTCTGGCCTGGGCAACATAAGGAGACCCTGTCTCCACAGACAGACAAATGAATCAATAAATAAACAAATAGAAATAAGGGGATACCGAGGAGAGCTGTCCTCCTCTCTCCGCTCTCTGCTATGTGAGGACACAATGAGAAGATGGATGTTTGAGACGCAGGAAAAGTGCCTTCACTGGACTCTGGATCTGCCCGCCCTCTGATCTTACGCTTCCGAGTCTCCAGAACTATGAAAAGTGAACGTTTTTGAAGCTGCCCAGTCTATGGTATTTTAAGATAGCAGCCCGAACTAAGACAATGAATAGACAAATGTTGGCATAGCAAATTTATACAACAGAATACTGGCCAATAATAAAGAACAACTCTTGACACACACCATATAAACGAATCTCAAAATCATTATGTTGAACAAAAGCCAGAGAAAACAGATACAGAGTATAATTCCAGCCGAACTGTTATATATGGTGATAGAAACCAAACAGTGCTTGGCTCTAAGAGCAATGGAGATGTTAACTGGAAAAAGGCATGAGAAGGCATTCTGGGATGATGGCGGGTGTTTTTCTTCTTGATCTGGGAAGTGGCCCCATGTGTTTGTATTAATACACGGGTAAAAGTTCATGAAGGGCTGAGTGCAGTGGCTCAGGCGTGTAATCCCAGCACTTTAGGAGGCCAGATCACCTGCGGTCAGGAGTTTGAGACCAGCCTGGCCAACATGGCGAAACCCTGTCTCTACTGAAAATACAAAAAATTGGCCGGGTGCGGTGGCTCACGCCTGTAATCCCAGCACTTTGGGAGGCTGAGACGGGTGGATCACGAGGTCAAGAGATCGAGACCATCCTGGTCAACATGGTGAAACCCCGTCTCTACTAAAACTACAAAAAATTAGCTGGGCATGGTGGCGCGTGCCTGTAATCCCAGCTACTCAGGAGGCTGAGGCAGGAGAATTGCTTAAACCCAGGAGACCGAGGTTGCAGTGAGCCGAGATCGCGCCATTGCACTCCAGCCTGGGTAACAAGAGCGAAACTCCGTCTCAAAAAAAAAAAAAAAAAAAAGAAAAGAAAATACAAAAAATTAGCCAGCCGTGGTGGCAGGCATCTGTAGTCCCAGCTACTTGGGAGGCTGAGACAGAATTGCTTGAATCCAGGGGGTGGAGGCTGAAGTGAGCCAAGATCACTCCATTGCACTCCAGCCTGGGCAACAGAGCAAAATTCTGTCTCAAAAAAAAAAAAAAAAACATGAAGATGTACACTTAAGATTTGTGCATTTTGTTATAAGTTATACATCAATGGAGTATTATAAAAATATAACATTAATAACTATCTCAATAGAGTTTCAAATTTAGATAAAATCGAATAATCCCTAATAAACATAATTTATCAAAGCTGACACAGTAAGAATTGGAAAATCTGAGTAGTCCTTGATCTGAATCTGTAATTTAAGACCTTCTCACAAACCTCCCTCCCATTCCCAACATTTAAAAAAGAAATCATGTATAAAAACAAAAATTTAAAAAAGGTAAGTCACGTACAAATTTACACAAACTCTTGAGAGAATGGAAAAAGACAGAACACTTTTCAATTTATTGTATACAGCCAGCCTAAACCTTGCTACACAAAACTGGCAAGGACTTTAGAAGAAAGAAAAATTTCAGGCTTCTCTCTCTGGAAGACTTCTGAAGTTGAATGTTCTATACAGGCACATCTGGTCTTATGATGCTCTATTTTATTGCGCTTTTCAGATATTCCTTTTTTGAGACAAAGTCTGGCTGTTTCACCCAAGCTGGAGTGTAGTTGTGCAATCTTGGCTCACTGCAACCTCTAACTCCCAGGTTCAAGTGATTCTCCTGCCTCAGCCCACTGAGTAGCTGGGATTACAGCACCTGCCACCATGCCCAACTAATTTTTGTATTTTTAGTAGAGACGGGGTTTCACCACTTTGGCCAGGCTGGTCTTGAACTCCTGACCTCAGGTGATCTGCCTGCCTCAGCCTCCCAAAGTGCTGGGATTACAGACGTGAGCCACTGTGCCTGGACTTATTATTATTATTATTTAACAAATTGAAGGCTTGCGGCAACCCTGGGTCCAGCAAGACTATTGGCTTCATTTTCCTAACAGTGTATGTTCACTTCATGTCTCGGTGTCACATTTTGGTAATTCTCACAATATTTCAAACATTTTCATTATTATATCTGTTATGGTGATCTGTGATCAGTGATCTTTGATGCTACCATTGTAATTGTTTTGGGGTGCTGCATACCGCACCCATTTAACAACAAAATAAATGCTGTGTGTGTTCTGACTGCTGCACTGACTGGCCATTTCCCCATCTAACTCCCCCTCCACAGGCTTCCCTCGCCCGAGACACAAAATACTGAAATTAGGCTGATTAGTGACCCTACAATGGCCTCTAAGTGTCCAAGCAAAAGGAAAGGTCCCAGGTCTCTCCCCTTTAACTCAAAAGCCAGGAATGATTAGTGAGGAATGTTGGCATGAGAAGGGCAGGTTGAAAGCCAAGGCAGTCCCAAATCCAGATCTCTTGTGCCAGACAGCCAAGTTGTGAATGCAAAGGAAAAGTTCTTGAAGGAAATTAAAAGTGCTACTCCAGTGAACACACAAAGGATAAGAAAGTAAAAAAGGCTTATTGTGGCTATGGCTAAGGTTTGAGTGGTTTGGATGGAAATTCAAACCAGCCACAGCATTCCCTTAAGCCAAAGCCCAATCCACAGGAAGTCCCTAACTCTCTTTAATTCTGTGAAGGCTGAGAAAGGTGAGGAAGCTGCAAAAGAAAAGTTGGGGGTTAGCAGAGGTTGGTTTATGAGGTACAGAGTACCAGCTCTGCTGCAGACCCCCACCCGGGCGGCGCTGAAAGAACTGAGAGGAAGATACCCAGATAGAACAGCAAAGCAGGTCTATGGGGTGGTGGGGGGGGGAGGCCAGTAGCCTCCTGAGCTGAGAGCCTCAGGGGCTGACAGTAATCCAGGCCGAAGGGCTCGTGTAGATGCTGACCCATGTATTTATTCTCTCTGAACAGCTAATCATTATTAACGCACAGGTGTTCTGTATTTTCTCATAACACAGAACACCTCAAGTAGGCAGCTGGTGCCCGCTTACCACTGATCACAAACAACCTAAAAAATATTCTCCACGAGGGAGCCATGGGGGCAGGGTCAGATACCTTAAAGAATTGTTTTAACAGGTGTGTGATATTTATATATTGTCCTGCCACTTTGGAATGCCCCCAGTAGTTTTCTACTTGGGGCGGTGGCTAGGTTTTCCTTGCAGCCGTTCTTCCTGGCAAACAATATATTCTATCATACCCTCAGCATTCACCAATACGCATACACTTAACATTTCTCAACACCTATATTCATTTCTCAACAATGAAATTTAGGGAAAGAGGCTGTCTCCATAACACAAAAGTACAAGGCAAAGCAGCGAGTGCTGATGGAGGAGCTGCAGCAAATTCTACAGAAGGTCTAGCTAAGATCGCTGATGAAAGCAGCTTCGTTAAACAACAGATTTTCAATGTAGATGCAATAGCCTTCTATTGGAAGAAGATGCCATCTAGGACTTTCCTAGCTAGGGAGAAAAAGTCAATGACTGGCTTCAAAGGTTCAAATGACAGGCTGACTCCCTTGTTAGGGGCGAATGCATCTGCTGACATTCAGTCGAAGCCAACGCTCATTTCCCATTTCAGAAATCCTAGCTCCCTTAAGAATTATGCTAAATCGCTGAGCACGGTGGCTCCCACCTGTAATCCCAGCACTTTGGAAGACCGAGGCAGGCAGATCATAAGGTCAGGAGATTGAGACCATCTGGTCAACATAGTGAAATCCCGTCTCTACTAAAATACAAAAATTAGCCGGGCATGGTGGCGTGCCTGTAGTCCCAGCTACTTGGGAGGCTGAGGCAAGGGAATCACTTGAACCCAGGAGGCGGAGGTTGCAGTGAGCCGAGATCGCACCACTGCACTCCAACCTGGTGACAGAGCAAGACTGTCTCAAAGAAAAAAAACAACAACAAAAAACCAAAAAAACTAAATCAGCCAGGTGCGGTAGCTCACATCTGTAATCCCAGCACTTTGGGAGGCTGAGTTCGGCAGATTGCTTGAGCCCAGGAGTTCAAGAACAGCCTGGGCAACATGGCGAAACCCATCTCTACAAAAATTAGCCAGGCATAGTGGCACATACCTGGGAAAGTCCCAGCTACTCGGGAGAGTGAGGTGGGAGGCTTGCCTGAGCCTGGGAGATGCAGGTTGCAGTCTGTGCCACTGTACTCCAGCCTGGGCCACAGAGCAAGACCCTGAAAAAAAAAAAAAAAAAAAAAAAAAAAAAAAAAAGAATGATGCTAGATCTACTCTGCCCGTGCTCTAGAAATGGAAGAATATATCCTGGATGACAGCACGTCTATTTGTAGCATGGTTTACTGAAATTTTTTTAAATTATATATTTTCTTGAGTTGTTATCAAGAAATAGGTTTACTGAATATTTTAAGCTCACTGTTGAGACCTGCTGCTCAGAAAAAAAAAGATTTTTTTTCAAAATATTACAGTACAGTTCAATAACACTGAATAGATTCACATTGTTGTGCAGTCATCACCACATTCATCTCTAGGACTTTTTCATCTCACAAAACTGAACCTCTGTGCCCATTAAAAAACAACTTCCGGCCGGGCGCGGTGGCTCAAGCCTGTAATCCCAGCACTTTGGGAGGCCGAGGCGGGTGGATCACGAGGTCAAGAGATCGAGACCATCCTGGTCAACATGGTGAAACCCCGTCTCTACTAAAAATACAAAACATTAGCTGGGCATGGTGGCGCATGCCTGTAATCCCAGCTACTGAGGAGGTTGAGGCAGGAGAATTGCCTGAACCCAGGAGGTGGAGGTTGTGGTGACCCGAGATCGTGCCATTGCACTCCAGCCTGGGCAACAAGAGTGAAACTCGGTCTCAAAAAAAAAAAAAAAAAAAAAAAACAACTTCCTATTCCTCCTACCCCTAGCCCTGGCAGCCACCATTCTATTCTGTATCTACGAATCTGACCACTCTAAGGACCACATATAAGGAAAATAAGTGGAACCCTACAGGATTTGTCTTTTTATGGCTGGCTTACTTCACTTAACATAATGTCCTCAAGGTTTGTCAATGCTGGACATGTGTCAGGATTTCTTTCCTTGAGACAGAGTCTTATTCTGTCGCCAGGCGCTAGGCTGGAGTGCAGTGGCACAATCTAGGCTCACTGCAACCTCCATCTCCCGGGTTCAAGCAATTCTCCTGCCTCAGCCTCCCGAGTAGCTGGGACTACAGGTGCACGCCACCACACCCAGCTAATTTTTGTATTTTTAGTAGAGACAGGGTTTCATCATGTTGGCCAGCATGGTCTCCATCTTTTGACCTCGTGATCCGCCCGCCTTGGCCTCCCAAAGTGCGAGGATTACAGGCTTGAGCCACCGCGCCCGGCCGGGATTTCTTTCCTTTTTAAGGCTGAATAATATTTTATCGTATGGATATGCCACGCCGTGTTTATCCATTCACGTGCTGACGGGTACGTAGGTTGCTTCTGCCTGTGGCTGCTATGAATGATGCAGCTATGAACATGGATGTCCAAATATCTCTTTGAGACCCTGATTTCAGTTCTTTTGGGTTACATCCAGAAGTAGAATTGCTGGATTATATGGTAATTTTATTTTATTTAAAACTATTTTTATTTTAATTTAATTTAATTTTATTTTATTTTATTTATTTATTTATTTTTGAGACGGAGTTTCGCTCTTGTTACCCAGGCTGGAGTGCAATGGCGCGATCTCGGCTCACTGCAACCTCCGCCTCCTGGGTTCAGGCAATTCTCCTGCCTCAGCCTCCTGAGTAGCTGGGATTACAGGCACGCGCCACCATGCCCAGCTAATGTTTTGTAGTTTTTTAGTAGAGACGGGGTTTCACCCTGTTGACCAGGATGGTCTCGATCTCTTGACCTCGTGATCCACCCGCCTTGGCCTCCCAAGGTGCTGGGATTACAGGCTTGAGCCACCGCGCCCGGCTATTTTATTCTTTGAGATGGAGTCTCGCTCTATTGCCCAGGCTGGAGTGCAGCAGCATAATCTTGGCTCACTGCAGCCCATTCCTCCTGGGTTCAAGCTATTTTCCTACCTCAACCTCCCAAGTAGCTGAGTCTATAGGCCTGCACCACACCCAGCTAATTTTTGTATTTTTAGTAGAGATGGGGTTTCACCATGCTGGCCAGGCTGGTCTTGAGCTCCTGACCTCAAGTGATCCACCTGCCTCGGCCTCCCAGAGTGCTGGGATTACACGTGTGAGCCACTGCACTTGGCATGGCCTTATTTTAAAATTTTTCAAGAGACAAGATCTCTCTATGTTGCCCAGGCTGGTCTTGAACTCCTGGGCTCAAGCAGCTCCTCCTGTCTCGGCCTCCCAAAGTGCTGGGATTATAGGCGTAAACCATAGTGCCTGGCCACGTAATCCTATTTTTAATATTTTGAGGCCAGGCACGGTGGCTCACATCTGTAATCCAAGCACTTTGGGAGGCCAAAGCAGGTAAATCATTTGACGTCAGGAGTTCAAGACCAGCCTGGCAAACATGGTGAAATCCCATCTCTACTAAAAGTACAAAAATTAGCTGGGCATGTAGCCTGTAGTCCCAGCTACTCAGGAGGCTGAGGCAGGAGAATTGCTTGAACTTGGGAGGCAGAGGCTGCAGTGAGCTGAGATCACGCCATTGCACTGCAGCCCGGGTGACAGAGCGAGACTCTGTCTCAAAAATAAATAAATAAATAAAATACTAATATTTTGAGAAACTCCCATACTGTTTTCCACAGTGGCTGCACCACTTTACATTCCTCTTTTTGTATTTTACACATCTGCTAGCTGGTGAACTCTTCTACAGAGGAGCCTTTAACTCTGAGCACTATACTTCCTTTGACCCTGGACTTCCATGTCAAAACATCAGACCGCTGTCACAGAAGGTAGTAATAACATGTACTCCTGGAAGCCATTTCTATATGAGATGACCAGTGATAACTATTAAATTGAAATGACTGCAAACCACACATACAGTCCATTCAATCCAAACTAAATGCATTCCCAATTCCGCTTCCCCTTAGTCAAATTCCCCAAATGCCTATGGCTGCTCCAGTGTCTCCCAGTACAAGGGGACATGTGATAGAGGGCAGGTCCCATGGAAAGAGACAGCAGGTCGGGTGTGGTGGCTCATGCCTGTAATCCCAGCACTTTGGGAGATGGAGGTGGGCAGATCACCTGAGGTCAGGGGTTTGAGTCCAGCCTGGCCAACATAGTGAAACCCCGTCTGTATGAAAAATACAAAAATTAGCCGAGTGTGGGGGCGTATGCCTGTCCAGCTACCAGGGAGGCTGAGTCAGGAGAATTGCTTGAACTCCGGAGGTGGAGTTTGCAGTGAGCTGAGATGGCGTCTGCACTTCAGCCTGGGTGACAGAGCAAGATTCTGTCTCAAAAACAAAAAACAAAACAAAAAAGCCCCAGCAGTTTAAATTGCAGTTAAAATCTTGGTTTTTTTTTTCTTTTCAGTTTTTATAAAAACATATGCCTATGTGAATACAATGATAAGGGATCTACCAGGGCCTTCAAAAAAGTACATGTAAGGCCGGGCGCAGTGGCTCAAGCCTGTAATCCCAGCACTTTGGGAGGCCGAGGCGGGTGGATCACGAGGTCAAGAGATCGAGACCACCCTGGTCAACATGGTGAAACCCCGTCTCTACTAAAAATACAAAAAATTAGCTGGGCATGGTGGCGCGTGCCTGTAATCCCAGCTACTCAGGAGGCTGAGGCAGGAGAATTGCCTGAATCCAGGAGGCGGAGGTTGCGGTGAGCCGAGATCGCGCCATTGCACTCCAGCCTGGGTAACATGAGTGAAACTCTGTCTCAAAAAAAAAAAAAAAAAAAAAAAAAAAGTACATGTAATTGAAGGAATCTGATGCTTAAATTGTATTAGCTTTATCATACATTTCCCTCTGGCCGGCACATTTTAAAAAATGTTTGTTTTAGGAATATAACTCTGTTTATAAACAGACTTTGAAATTCAGTACTATATGTGTGTAATTTAATCTTGCTTCACAATGACACGTTGGTTAAAAGGGAACATATCCTTTGGAATGGTTTGTCCCACTTGGAAATAAAAACAAAATTGTGACAGTTCTGCATAAACCCCATCCCCAGGTCCCCATTGTTTGCCACCCAGTATTGGAACTGGGTGAGAGCATCTTGGACCTGAATGTGGGAGTGTGTATGGTCGGACCTGATCGGGAGCAGGCTGCTTCCCACTGGCCCAGCACATACATAGCTTCCATGGGGTTCTAAGCTGCCCAAGCTGGGTTCACCTTCTGTGGCTACTTTGCCCTTTCTTCCAGGGCGTCAGGGCACTGATGGTCACCAGGTGGCAATGTTGCCTAGGAGGATGCTCTGTTGCCATCTCGTGGCCAAAATTCAACACTACACCCTTCCTCCGGCTCAGGGTGCAGAAATCAAGTCCAGACTAGGGAGTACTAAATAAATACCCACTGTGTTTCACAGATGGACCTAGCATCCCAGGAAGGAATATTCATATTCTGGGACTCAGAAAAAACCTGTTTTTTTTTGAGGTGGAGTCTCGCTCTGTCACCCAGGCTGGAATGCAGTGGTGTGATCTCGGTTCACGGCAGCCTCCGCCTCCCGGGTTCAAGCAATTCTACCTCAGCCTTCCGAGTAGCTGGGATTACAGGCAACTGCCACCACACCTGGCTAATTTTTTTTTTTTTAATAGAGATGGGGTTTCACTATGCTGGCCAGACTGGTGTCGAACTGCTGGCCTCCAGCGATCTGCCCTTCTCGTCCTCCCAAAGCGCTGGGATTACAGGTGTGAGCCAGTATGCCTGGCCTCAAAGAAAAGATTTTTCAAAGCCCTCCTTGTCTTCGGTTAGTAGAGGATCAGTATCCCCCCACCCACGGCCCCTTCACAGAAGGGGCTCCCCAGATGGTATTAAGTATTCAAGGCCTGAGACGGAAGTCAGGTATCAGGGTTGTGGGGTGGCCACAGTGTCAGGCCCCCCATCCCATGGGATTCAGCCCTGTCAATCAGCCAGTAGCCCCTTTTTTGCCTTGGGTCACCTCAGCAGACAGGACAGCTGTGTGCTGTTCCCCAGGTCTACGATCAAGGAGCAGGGGCTGGCTTCGGCTGGATGCTGGGACAACTGAGCGCTGGGTCTGGTATTGTCCTTTGTGCTTGAGCTGGGGCCGTAGGTGGCAGGGCGTGGGGGTGCTAGCCACTTCTAACTTCCACACCTCGGGCCCCTGCCACCCAGGGTGGATGTAAGCCTGTGTGGACCTAGTTGAGAACTCCCTCTATGACTTCCTGGGGTCTGGAGGCAGCAACTGGGGCCAGGAAGGCTGACTGCAGAGAAATGGTTACAATGCTCTGGGCTTTGCTTTTCCTGGAAGCCCTCATTACCTGGTATTACATTAGGTGTGGATTTCTTTTGTGAATCAAATGTGAGCTCTGTGAGGGTGGAGGCTGGCGGTCCTCTCTGCTGCATCATCTGAGCCGAGCACAGAATCCACCACAACGCAGGGAGCATCTGGTAAATGGATGTCTGGGTGGCTGCCGTAAAGTGACCGGTCGTAGTTCAGGCTATTAGAATAAAAAATGTCATAGACTGGGGGGCTTCAACAATGGAAATTTATTTCTCACAGTTCTGGAGGCTGAGAAGTCCCAGGTCCAGGTGTGTGGGCAGACACAGGGTCTGGCCAGGGCCCTCTCCCTGGCTGGCAGGCAATCATCTTCTTGCTGTGACCTCACACAGCAGAGTGAAGTGAGTACACACTCTTGTCTCCTCTATGAGGGCACTAATCCCACCATGAGGGCCCCACACTCATGACCTAATCACCTCCCAACTGCTAATACCAGCTCAGGGCAGTTAGGGTTTTCACGACCTAATCACCTCCCAACTGCTAATACCAGCTCAGGGCAGTTAGGGTTTTCACATATAATTTGGAGAGTGGGTGGGGACAAACACTCAGTTCATAGAACAATACTTGCTGCAATTGAGCCACCCAGGCTGGGCTGTGACATTTACACCGTGTGCCCCTAGTGATGGTCAGTACTTTTTTTTTTGAGATGGACTCTCACTCTGTCACTCATGCTGGAGAGCAATGGCACACTCTCTGCTCACTGCAATCTCCGCCTCACTTGGTTCAAGCGAATCTCCTGCCTCAGTCTCCTGAGTAGCTGGGATTACAGGCATGTGCCACCACACTTGGCTAATTTTGGGTACAGACAGCATTTTGCAATGTTGACCAGGTGGGTCTCGAACTCCTGACCTCAAGTGATCCACCCGCATTGGTCCCCAAAATGCTGGGATTACAGGCGTCAGGCGTGAACCACTGTTCCCAGCCCAAGCTACTTCTTAACTGGGTTCCTGATCTTTCTTGGCCTGTCTCTGCTCCCAGCCTGGCCTTACTGCTCCTGCCTCTGACCTCCTGCTTTGGGTCTCAGGCAGGACCAAGTTTAATCTCAAACAGCTTGGCCTGATGCCTTGGGGTTGGTCCCTTGTCTTCTCTTCATACACAGCCCCTCGCCTCAGTACCTGTGCAGTAGGGGACACTTCCTATCTGATGAGCCTTGATTTAGTGTCCACATGAACACGCCCTGATCTGGGGCTCGATTGAAGGCTCAAATACAACTGACCTCATTCAGTTGTTCAATAAATATTTCCTAAGCACCTGCTGTGTGCTCAGGCCCATGCAAGGCATTGGTGACAGTGGGAAGACAGTGGGGAACAAGACAGCCATGGTCCCTGTCGTCAGGAAGTTGCCACTCAAGTGGAGAAGAAAAAAGGAAGAAATAATAGTAGTTCTGCCTCCATGATGGAGTGAGTTTGGGGCCACAGGCACAGAGGATAGCACCGCACTAGTCTTTTAGGGTCAGGGAAGATTCACCAGGCAAAGGGAAGTCTAAGGTAACAACCTAAAGGAAACAAGCAGTTAGCCAGGTGGTGGGACGGGGATGGTGGGGAGTCATTGGAGATGGGAACAGACTGTGACCTCATTCTAGAAAGATCATTCTTGCTTCGGGAGGAGAAACAATAAAGCAGATAAGCTAGAGAGTCATCGGATTGCAGGGTGGACTCACTAAGGTTCCAGGTGGTTTGGAATCAGCTTTGCAAGTTCAGAAACCAAGTCTCTTCCATACCCAGTGGTGGGGGCGCCATGTTTAGCAAATTAAAAATCACCTAGCTAAATATGAATCTCAGATAACACATATTTCATATACACATGCCCCAAATATTGCATGAATTCAAATTTAGCTGTGTGTTCAATATTTTATCCGCCAGCTCTACCAGTAGCGACCACGTCTTCAGGACTGTCTTATGTGCACCAAACTCAAAGGGATCTGATGTAAATACATCGATTTATTGATTTACAATTGCAGGCAAGGTTAAAATATACATGTTATTCAGATTCTCCTTTCTGGAAAATGAAACCATCAGAAGATTGACTGGTGGACATGGAATGAGGACAAAATACATAGTTTTTTTTTTTTTTGAGACAGAGTTTCACTCTTGCTGCCCAGGCTGCAGTACAATGGCATGATCTTGGCTCACCACAACCTCCACCTTCTGGGGTCAAGCAATTCTCCTGCTTCAGCTTTCCAAGTAGCTGGGATTACAGGCATGTGCCACCATACCTGGCTAATTTTTGTATTTTTAGTAAAGATGGGGTTTCTCCATGTTGGTCAGGCTGGTCTCGAACTCCCAAACCTCAGGTGATCTGCCCACCCTGACCTCCCAAAGTTCTGGGATTATAGGTGTGACACAAGAAGTTTGAAAGGAAATTTCATCTCAAGGCATGGAAAATTCTGGAAAATCATCCTGGCCTCCTTACAGAGAATCCTCTTTGGTGGCAGAATGGGCAGGTGCCCAGAGAGGGCAGGTCAGGGGCCACCAGGTCCTCAAGTGCAGCTCCCTGTGGAAACATGTGGTTCTTCTGACTTACCCATCATCTACTGGGGGTTGATTCCCCCCTGTACTCAGGAGGCGTTCTTTCAAAGCTTTGGGGCTCCTGACCGAGTCTTCCAATACAATATATTTCACAATGAGGTTACACTTTGTAATGTATTCAGTGGGCTTTACAGCCATTTATTCTGCCTTCTTAAATCCATCGAGAGCAATCAGGTACTCTTCTGATGCCCAGCATGGTGGCTCATATCTGCCATCTCAGCACTTTGGGAGGCTGAGGTGGGCCGAAAACGGTCAGATTGAGACCCTCCTGGCCAACATGGTGAAACTCCATCTCTACTAAAAATACAAAAATTAGCTGGGCATGGTGGCATGCCTATAATCCCATTTACTCGGGAGGCTGAGGCAGGAGAATCACTTGAACCAGGGAGTTGGAGGTTGCAGTGAGCCCAGATTGCGCCACTGCACTACAGCCTGGAGACAGAATGAGACTCTTTCTCAAAAAAACAGAGAAAGAAATAAAAGAAATCACTATACACAACACAGTGAGACCCTGTCATCACACACAAACACACATACACACAAATACAAAATTAGTCAGGCATGGTGGTGCATGCCTGCAGTCCTAGCTACTCAGGAGGCTGAGGCGGGAGGATCACTTAAGCCCAGGAGTTCCGGGCTGCAGTGAGCCATGATCACACCACCATACTCCAGCCTGGATGACAGAGGGAGATCCTGGCTTTTAAAAAAAAAATCACTTCAGAAACTTGGGGTACCCATACCCAAGGGGTCAGTCACTTGCCCTTACTAATTTCCGACTGGAATGCAAGTGGCATGATCATAGTTCATTCCAGCCTCCAACTCTGGGGCTCAAAGGATCCTCCTGCCTCAGCCTCTAGAGTAGCTGCGACTACAGGCGTGCATCACCACAGCTGGCTAATTTTGTATTTTTTGGTAGAAATGGGGTCTCGCCGTGTTGCCCAGGCTGGTCTCCAACTCCTGGCCTCAAGCGATCCTCCTGCCTCAGCCTCCCAAAGTGCTGGGATTACAGTCGTGAGCCACCGCTATCAGCCAGATTCTCATCTCCCAATATCCTCAAACCCAGTCCCTTCTTTCTGTCCTCACTCCCAATTCCCTGACCCTGGGCCCCATCTCTTGCCTGGATTATGCAGTCTTGAAGTTGGTTTATCTGAATTCACTTTTGCCCCCTCTGATCTATTCTCCACACACAGCCACAGAGGTTTTTTTTTTTTTTTTTTTTTTTTTTTTTTTTTTTTTTTAGATGGAGTCTCCTTCTGTCACCAGGCTGGAGTGCAGTGGCGTGATCTCAGCTCACTGCAACCTCCGCCTCCCGGGTTCAAGTGATTCTCCTGGCTCAGCCTCCCAAGTAGCTGAGACTACAGGCGTATGCCACCAAGCCCGGCTATTTTTTTTATGTTGTATTTTTAGTAGAGACGGCGTTTCACCGTGTTAGTCAGGATGGTCTCGATCTCCTAACCTCGTGATCCTCCCGCCGGGGCCTTCCAAAATGCCGGGATTACAGGCGCTAGCCAACGCGCCCAGCCGAGAGGTCTTTTAAATGCACGAATGGGATCACTGCTCCGCATAAAACCCTTCAAGGGGCCAGGCACAGTGGCTCACGCCTGTAATACCAATACTTTGGGAGGCCGAGGCGAGCGGACCACCTGAGGTCAGGACTTTGAGACCATCCTGGCCAACATGGTGAAACCCCGTCTCTACTAAAAATACAAAAATTAGCTGTGCGTGGTGGCGGGCGCCTGAAATCCCAGCTACTCAGGAGGCTGAGGCAGGAGAATCGCTTGAACCCGGGAGGCGGAGGTTGCAGTGAGCCGAGATCACCCCACTGCACTCCAGCCTGGGCGACAACGCGAGACTCCGGCTCAAAAACAACAACGACGAAAAACCTTCAAGGGCTCTCCACGGCACTGGGAAGCAGCCAGCCCGACGGGCGCACCCTTTTGGTGGGTGCGGGTCTCTGACCTCGGACCTCATCTCCTCCCTGTTTGAGCGGCCACGCGCTTCAATCCGGGGCTTCGTAGCTGCCCTGGGCGCCTCCCGCACAGACGCTTACTCAGTGCTGTTCTCCCCTTTGGGTCCTGAGTACGGCCCAGCACGCAGTAAGCGCTTAATGTCTGCCTGCCTAACAGACGAACGCCGGATGCCGGAGTTCGGCCCCGAGCCGGCGCTTCCGGGCTTTCCGTGTGGAGGCGAGGCGAGGGTTGACAGCACAGTTCCCTCGCGCTCGCCTTTTCCACGTCCAGCTCCCTGCGGCCCCCCACAGCTGCGGTTAGACACCTCGTCCGGAGCGGGATGCAGACGCTTCAGAGAAGAAGCGCCAAGGCCGACAGAAACCCAGGCGGACCCCTACCCGGAAATCAACTCTCGGCTGGGACGTTTTCCCACCCGAGCAGGTAGGCCGGAAGTCTGCCTCTTACCCGCCCCCGAGCTGTCATTGGGTGGAATACCCGGAAAAGGGCAGGGACGTAGTCAAATTCTGGCTCTTTATTGGCTAAAAAGAACGAAATTGGCCCCCCCCCCCCCCCCCCCCACACACAGAATGTGAGTCGACACTTCAGGAACATACCTGTGAATGAAAAAGAGACTTGCCTACTTCATCTACATGGTGAAGGGTAAAAAGAGTAGACTGGACCAGAAATCGGAGGGTGGCAAGCAGCTTGAGTGAGGATGAAGCACATCTTAAAGGAATGAAGTGTAATGCTTGATGCACAGGTGATAATCTGCTACATTTAAGCCCATAAAGACTGTTAAATATTATTGTAAATAAAAAAGTTTTAATGATGAAAACAAATTAAAAAAAAAAAAAAAGAATGAAATTGGAGAACGTGGGACCTCACTTCCTCCGGACTTCTCATTGGCTAAAACAAAAAACTCGCCCGGCCTTCGGATTCACATTGGCTGAAGTCGAGGGAAGGTGGTGTCTTATTATCCTCCGGGTCCCTCGATGGCTAGTGGGAGAGACTGGTACGTGCCCCGCTCCGGGGACTAAGCCACTTATTTTTAAATAAAAAGTCAAGGACTTGGCGATCGTTTCCCCAGAAGCCATGGGGCCTGCCGTCGGCCATTTGCTCCCCGGAGGCCCTCGAGTCTTGCTGAGCCCGGGAGTTAGGAGACGCGAACGGTGAGGGAGCCCGGAACGATTTCTTCGCGGAACCATTGAGCCGACGCCACTAGGAGCACTTTGTGGGACGAACGGTGGCGGGCCAGGCCAGAGGCGCAGGGATGGCGGCGGAGGCGGCCGATCCGGGGCTGGGGCCCGCCGTTCCCGTGGAGCTGCGGCGGGAGCGACGCATGGTGTGCGTGGAGTATCCGGGCGTGGTGCGTGACGTGGCTAAGATGCTGCCGACTCTGGGCGGTGAGGAAGGCGTCTCCCGGGTAAGAGGCTGGGCAGCTCCGGGACACCGGGAGAGAGACGGAGTCGCCTGACTGCGGCGGAAGGGGCGGATGGACCTGGGATGTGTGGTTTCCTTGGCAACGGAGCGTGTGGCAGACTCTGGGCGGCCAGTGGGCAGGGCTTTGCTATCTGTGATTGGGAACGGGTCGTTTTTTACCCGGGGAACAGAGGGGAAGGGACTGTGAGGGAGACGCCAGGGGCTTTTTTTTTTTTTTTTTTGTGATGGAGTCTGACTCTGTCGCCCAGACTGGCGTGCAGTGGCGCGATCTCGGCTCACTGCAATCTCCGCCTCCCGGGTTCAAGCTTTTCTCCTCCCTCAGCCTCCCGAGTAGCTGGGATTACAGGCACCCGCCACCACGCCCGTCTATTTTTTGTCATTTTTTAGTAGAATCGGGGTTTCGCCATGTTGGCCAGGCTGGTTTCAATCTCCTGACCTCAGGTGATCCGCCCGCCGAGGCCTCCCAAATTGCTGGGATTACAGGCTTGAGCCACTGCACCCAGCCCCTAGGGGCTTTTTTTCATTCCATCCCCAAAAGCGAGCCACAGTCTTGGCACTGGTGCCAGGAACGCAACTCTGCAGCCTCACAGGGTGTGTTGCGCTGCCTCATCCTCATTACACGAAGTGGAAAACGGAGGCATGAGAAGATGAAGCTCTCTTGACTTACCTGAGAGGGAGAGACTGTTAAGTTATTAGGATTAGAGGTAGTGAGAGTTGTCATCTTATTCTGTGCCGCGTACGGCTCTAGGTGCCTTACTTGCAGTCCATCCTCCTTAGAACCCTACCAGGTAGGACCTGTCAATGTCTGTATTTTACAAGGGAAGGAATGTCGCTTGTTCAGGGTCACACAGCAAGTGGAGCAGCTGGAGGATGCTCTGTGTCAGTTCTTTACATGTACCAGAGCTGGAAACGTCTCTTCTTTACAGAAGTTTTCCCTCATCACCCTAACTAAAGTGGCCGCTGCCAATTATCTACCTCCTCATCCTGTTAATTCCAATGTGAAAATGTTTTAAAATAGTTAATGTCTTTTGACACAGGCTTATAAATAATAAAAAATTTAAGAAAAAAAGGAAAAAAAAAATTATTGTCGCTCTTGGCCCCTTGGCCCTATCAACTCCATGAGAGTAGGGACTTCTCTTGTTCACTTCTGTATTTCTTTATTTTTATTTATTTATTTTGATTCAGGGTCTCATTCCGTCACCAAGGCTGGGGTACAGTGGAGCTAATCATGGCTCACTGCAGCCTCAACCTCCTGGGCTCACGTGATCTTCTCACCTCACCCTCCCAGGTAGCTGGGACTATAGGCATGCACCACCACGCCCAGCTAGTTTTTTGTATTATTTGTGGAGAGGAGGTCTCCCTTTGTTGCCCAGGCTGGTCTTGAACTCCTGGGCTTAATCCACCCACCTTGGCCTCTCAAAGTGCTGGAATACAGGTGTGAGCCACGATGCTGGGCCCAGTTCTCTGTTCCTAACATCCATAACAGTGCCAGTTTCTGTAATTACTTGCCAAATGCATGACTGAGTCTTTACAGCAATCTAGTGAGTTAGATGCCATTTTTATTCACATTTTACAGATGAGGACACAAGGAAATTCAGGTCAGACATCTCCTACACGGTATAAGGGGATTAGAACTCATGCCTTACTCTAGAGTCTGAGCCTTTACCTGCTGCTTTCTCATCCTTTATGAATATGGAAAAGCCCTAAATTCATTAAGCATGGGCCACCAGTACAGCCCCAGTTAATCATGTTTTCTTCTTTTATATTATTCACTTGACTTTTGGCTTTGACAGAATCCTTACTCTCGCTAACCCCAGGGATTATCTGTACCCAACTACAGTGTGAGCGCTTTGGGAAGGGACCTTCATCACCCATTCACTCTTCTCATGTTTCTTGAGCCCTCCCCTGTGCCACGCGCACCTTTGGGTTCATTCCCACCCTATCAGGACTCAGAGGCGTGTGCTTCATGAGGAGGAGATTCCTGAGCACAAAGCCTTCTTCATTCCCTCCCTAGATAGTTCCTGACCACTTCCTAAGGGCCAGACCCTGTTCTGGGTGTTGAGAGCCAGCTCACCAGTATGTAGGTGATCTTGACCCATTTAATGTTGTTGGTGCTTTCAGATGCACACATCCGATGCTCGCTGTGACCCAGCATGCAGCAAGCGTTCATTCACATGTAGGTGGCACATATTGAATGTCTACCACGAGACAAGTCAGGCACCAAGCTCTGTGCTTGATACATATTTAATCATCATAACAATCATATGACATAGATACTATTCTTGGGGCTTTTAAGAAGAGGGACCCAAAAGGGTGTTGGTATTCAGTGTCTTGTGCTTGGAAGGGTATAGGTGACAGCAAGTCAGAGCCCAAATGGGTATTACTGATTGATTTAATCTCATTTGGACCTCAGATCATCTCCATATGGGACTGAGTACCGAGACCTTTTATGGTGGATGGTAGTTAGAGTAGGTAGCCCTAGACAAGCCACTCCACCCCACACCAAGCTGAGTGACCTCCAAGACAAGGGTGATAGTACCACCCTCGAATATTACCAGAAGAATCACCTAATGCCCCACACTGAACAGGGACTTGATGGATGATGGCATTTACTTAATGGGCAGTTGTCATCTCCAACTTTACAACCTCTTAGAAGGAAGGAGATGATTCTCATTTTCTCCACTGGGTACAAACTAAGCTACTTGGGCTTAAAAAATGAGCCTTTTGGGAATTAAGAGCCCAGAATGAAATGTGAGCCTCTTCGCCCTTCCTGGGTCACCATCGGGTTTTGTGGAGAGAGGAGCAGCTCCTCCCCGGCTGCTTGCTCGTCATTGCTTCACTCTGTCTCCTTCGGCCTTGCCACAGATCTATGCGGACCCCACCAAGAGGCTGGAGCTGTACTTCCGGCCCAAGGACCCATACTGCCACCCAGTGTGCGCCAACCGCTTCAGTACCAGCAGCCTGCTGCTCCGCATCAGGAAGAGAACAAGGCGGCAGAAAGGGGTGCTGAGCACTGAGGTCCACCCCGAGGTCACATTTGACATGGAGATCCTTGGCATCATCTCCACCATTTACAAATTTCAGGGTAACTGAAATCTACTCTTGCAGCATCTGGTTATTTCAGGGTTGGCTATCCCAGCTGCCTGCAGGAGCTGTGTGGGTCATCTGTACCAGTGAGGGGGGCCAGGGTATGCCCAGGCATGAGGGCAGGGGCTGCCGGGACACAGCAGAGCACAGGCCCCATCCAGGAGGCAGCCTTTCTTCCCTCCAGCCAGTAGTTCCCCAGAGACTCTGGGTTCATTGCTGCCCAATCTTCAGCATTCTTAAACTGGAAATCTCCTAATTTTTAATAAAACCATTGTATGGGACCAAATCTGGCCAGCAGACTTTCAGTCTTTACCCCTCCACAGTGTTTTGAATCTTCTCTTGGTCTGGGCTGCTGTTGGTCTTGCCTTCCTAGCTCCCGAAGCCCCTTGGGGCCTCCTGCCCCTTTGAACTCTCAGCAGGTTGAAGGTCCCTCGTGGAGCCCTCAGTCAGGTTTGCCACCTACCAGGAACCGCAGTGAGGAGGCAGTAAGGCAAGGGAGGGAGACAGGCGTGAGAAAGACACAGACTTTGGCATCGTGCCTGCCTGAGTCCTGCCAGTTTCTTTGGAAGGTGGCTTGTATTCCCTCAGCCTCAGTTTCCTTGTCTGTGCAGTGTGTCCTGCATTCCTTAGGCCCTTGTGAAGATTCCGGGAGGCAGTGTCTGTGAATGGACCAGGCTCTAGCCCAGGGGAGGTGCCTGGCCTATTACTAACAAGCCTTAGATATAGCTGAATTGCAGCTACAGTTTTAGGCAGAATCTGAAGAGTGTAAAGATTGAGAAGGGAAAGGAGGACTAGAAGGAGAAAAGAGGGGAAGAAGAAAGCGAAACGAAGGAGAAGCAGGTCCTGGTTCCAATGGGTCGACCATTTTGAATTGCAGTCATTCTGCTGGGTCATGGCATTCACCAAAGAGGGCTGTTCTTTCTGGGACAAGGTTTCCAAAGTGATTGATAAAACTTGACATGTCGTGTTTTTATCGAATTAAACCAGCACCTTGCTGCCCAGTGTGTGTCTCCAGACTGGCAGCATCAAGCTCACCTGGGAGCTTGGTAGAAATGCACCATCTCAGAACCTACATTTAGCAAGATCCCGGGTGATTCATATCATATTAGGTTGGTGCAAACATAATTGCAGTTATTACAGTTAAAAGTAACATACATTTAAGAAGCACTGACCTGAACTCCATCTTCACCTATTATGTAGCTCCCCACCTCCCCAAAATAATTTGTATGTAAGTGACTTAAGACTGCATTGAGCCAACTTTGCAGAAGCATTTGGGAACGGTGTGTTTCCCTGCCACCCTCGCCCTGCAGCCTCCACCGCATGGCCCACTCAGCACCTCCCTAAGCAGATGTGGGTGTCAGTGTGTGGCAGCCACCCATTCCTGAATGAGTATCCCTGGACTCATTATCCGCCATCTGGTCACCTCTCTTTCTAGGGATGTCTGACTTCCAATACTTGGCCGTGCATACGGAAGCAGGCGGCAAGCATACGTCAATGTATGACAAGGTACTGATGCTCCGGCCGGAGAAAGAGGCCTTCTTCCACCAGGAGCTGCCACTGTACATCCCCCCACCCATCTTCTCCCGGCTGGACGCCCCAGTGGACTACTTCTACCGACCAGAGACCCAGCACCGGTAAGTCCCCCTCCAGGCGGCCTCAGTTCTCCATCCTGAAAATGGGATGGGCCGGGCGCGGTAGCTCATGCTCGTGGTGCACGCCTGTAATTCTAGCTACTCAGGAGACTGAGGCAGGAGAATCGCTTAAACCTGAGAGACAGAGGTTGCAGTGAGCTGAGACCGCACCACTGCACTCACTCCAGCCTGGGTGACAGAGCGAGACTGTCTCTAAAAAAAAAAAGAAAGAAAATGGGATGACAGTAGTACCTACCCACCGAGGTATTGGGATTGAATGTAAACAGCACGTGCAGTTCTCAGCACAGGGCCGAGCACAGAACAGGGCCTTAGTAAGCAGTGGCCAATGGATTGCCAGGTCGGCCTCACTCCTAAGGATGAGTTCCTGCTGAGAAATGTCCTTTGGTTTAACCCCCTGGTCATTGCTGACCGGCCACTCTCTGGACCTTGCTGTCACCAGTAATGACACTACCTAAGCAAGCCACCTGTGAACGTCCCAGTTTGACCCCAGCTCTTTCCTACCTCCTTTTTTTTTTTTTAAATTGAGATGGAGTCTCTCACTGGAGTACGGTGGCACGATCTTGGCTCACTGCAACCTTCACTTCCTGGGTTCTGGTTCAAGCAATTCTCCTACCTCAGCCTGGCAAGTAGCTGGGATTACAGGCATGAGCCACCACGCCCAGCTAATTTTTGTATTTTTTAGACGAGATGGAGTTTTACCATGTTGGCCAGTCTCGTCTTGAACTCCTGACCGCGTGATCTGCCTACCTCAGCCTCCCAAAGTGCTGGGATTACAGACGTGAGCCAGCGTGCCTGGCCTCTTTCCTACCTCCTTTGCTCTTCATGGCCTCACCGTCCCTGTCCCTGGCAGAGATTTCACAGCCTCTTTATCATCTGTCCTTCCCCTGCCCTGCTCTCTTTGCCACACTCACCTGCCAAGCCTTTGCTCCACTTCATCCCAGCTGTTTGCCTTTTCCTGGTCTGCCCTGTGCAGCTGGAGGTCGCTTCAGAGAACCCCTGATCCTGCCCATCGCCCAGTGCCATCCTTCTCAAGGCATCTGTGACTGTACACAGCTCTTGCCTGCTCTGTTCTTGGTAATGGTCTGTGTCCCCTCTGGAGCACAGTGCCTCTCCTGAGGTCAGGCACGCACTCACTCTCATCAGTAGTGGGTTTCTCCTTCACTGAGAGCTATGAAAGGCCACATGGACGTGACTCACAGTGCACCCACTGCCACCACCCGCCACCCACCACCACACTGCGCGTGTGCACAGTCCTCCCAAGCCCATATGCGATTCAGATGACATGAATTCTTTAACTTAGACCTTCTTGACATAATTAGAGACCCCAGGGGCTATTGGAAAGGTAGGCCTGGGCCTTGTCAAATGTTGTCAAATGCTACCCACTGACATGAAAGAATAGGATTTCATTTATGTAAAATCCAAGATTTAATACTATGAAAACAAGTTGAAAATACCCAACTGGGGATGAATAGTATTAACCAGTTTCACCGCCAGCTATTTCACGTCCCTGTGCAGCAGTGCAGTGAGTGTGTCTCACCCCAGCCTGGGAGCAATTCCCCAGGGTTCCTGACACCCCATCGTACACACAAGGAAGCCGAGATGTGGGGTCAGCACCAGGTCCCGTGGGCAGCACTGCCCCGGTCTCTCCCGCTCTGCAGGCTTTGCTCATGGCCCAGTGCCACGCTGTCCTGATTTTTGTGTGCTCTACTTTCTAAAATTACACACAAAAGGACATTAAAAAAAAAGCTTGCCATTTTAGTAAAATATGCTTCCCAGAAGTAGTGCCTTGGCCTGCTTTGGCCTCTGTCATAGCCCCGGTGCCCAGAACAGAGCCTGGCTGGTGAGAGGCACTCAGCAAGTATCCGTGGGCCCAGATTTAGGGGAGCAGGATTACTACAAACAGATGAGCAAAGCAGAAAGGAATTCCTTTTTTTTTTTTTTGCGAGATAGAGTCTCGCTCTCACCCAGGCTGGAGTGCATTGGCGTGATCTCGGCCCACTGCAACCCCTGCCTCCTGGGTTCGAGCAATTCTCCTGCCTCAGCCTCCTGAGCAGCTGGGACTACAGGTGCCTGCCACTATACCCAGCTAACTTTTGTATTTTTGATAGAGATGAGGCTTACCATGTTGGCCAGGCTGGTATCGAACTCCTGGCCTCCAATGATCCACACGCCTCGGTCTCCCAAAGTGCTGGGATTACAGGCGTTACCCACAGCCCCCGGCCTGAAAAGGGCTTTCAGAACTGGCCCAGGTGATGATGTTTGTTGAAGAATTGTTCCAAAGCATGTTTTAAGCTTCCAAAAATGCAGCCCTCAAGAGAATGGGCTTGGGCCTAGTGTAGTGGCTCACACCTGTAATTCCAGTCATTTGAGAGGCCAAGGTGGGAGGATCACTTGAGGCCAAAACTTTGAGACCAGCCTGGGTAACACAGCAAGACTCCGTCTCTACAAGAAACTGAAAACGTTAGCTGGGCATGGTGACATGCACCTATAACCCTAGCTACTGGGGACGCTGAGGTGGAAAGATTGGCTGAGCCCAGGATTTTGAGGCTGCAGTGAGTATGATCACACCACTGCACTCCAGCCCAGGTGACACAGCAAAACCCTGCCTCAGAAAACAAAACACGAAACAGAAAGAAGAGAGTGGACTCTGTGGACTGATGGGACCCATACCCAGGTGGCTCCTTTGCTGTATGACAAAGGCAGGTGTAAGACCAGATTCTGTGGAATGAAAGTAAATGGTAGGGTGGTAACAGAAGCCTAGAAAAGTCTGGAAGACTTTGGGCTCAGAGCGGTTTTCTCTGAAGGGGTGGGAGGACCTTCTCATTCCTCATTGCCTATTTCCTTTAACACATCCTGACCTAGCACCTGTGGTGGCCCAGGGCACTCCCTGAAGCCTGGTGTCCATGGCGGACGCGGACAGCACAGCAGCTGGGGCGCAGCGCAGGCAGTGGGAGCTAGATGGAGCGTGAGTACATAGCTGGGTGCCTTAAGGAGACCACGGGGAGTGGGCCGTAGTGGAAGACAGTGGGCCGGGGCAACAGGTGGCAGTGAGGGCCCTCAGAGGAGCTGACATCTGGAACTGAGACAGAGCCAGCCAGGTGAAGATCCGGGGACCCAACCAGAGGATTGGCGCATGCAGAGGAAGGCTAGGGAGGCTGCTATACACCAGAGCAGTTGAGCCAGGGAATGGGGGCGGGGAGTGAAGACCAGGGCTTAGGCTTCATCCTCAGGAGAGGCTGTGTTCTTCTCTACCTTCAGAGAAGCATTGTGGAAAGGTTCAGACACACCTGAGTGGAGAGAATCGAATTGTTTAGTAGCCCCCGCGTACCCATCATGAGTGTCCAGTGGGCAACATTCTGCCCTCTCCACCCCCAGTGGCACAGTGCTGCCTTCAGAAACAAGCAGCACAGATCTCCCACTGGGAAGACTCATGTTTCAGACAGACCCGCAATACCTGTAATACCAGCCTCCTACCCAGCAGAGTTAGCAGTGCTCCCCACGCCACCCACACCCAGTCCTTGTTCAGGTTTTCCCGATTCTCTCAAAAGCCACTCAGGAGCCAGACAAGGGCCACACACGTTGCTTTGGTTGCTGTCCCCTAGTCTGTTTAATCTGTAACGCCCCAACCACCACCACCCACTACTTTTTTGTGATTGTTAGAGTAAATTGTACCTATTAGAAAAATAAAACAAATTGTGGAAACGTGTAACTAAAAAGAATCAAGTCACTTTGCCTCCCTGCAGAAAACTCTTGCATATAGAATGATACAATTTTCTGTAAGTCTGTTGTACTCACTGTAGAGTTTGAAGCGGGGGATGACATCATCCCTTTTTCTCTTTTTTTTCCTAAGACAGAATTTCCCTCTTGTCCCCCAGGCTGGAGTGCAGTGGCGCGATCTCAGCTCACTACAACCTCTGCCTCCTGGATTCAAGCGATTCTCCTGCCTCAGCCTCCCAAGTAGCTGCAATTACAGGTGTGCGCAACCACACCCAGCTAATTTTTGTTTTTTTGGTAGAGACGGGGTTTCACCATGTTGGCCAGGCTGCTTTCAAACTCCTGACCTCAGGTGATCTGCCCGCCTTGGCCTCCCAAAGAGCTGAGATTACAGATGTGAGCCATCGCACCCAGCCTATTTTTTAAAGTTACTTATTGGCTCATGCCTTTGAGAAGTCAGGGTGGGAGGATTGCTTGAGGCCAGAAGTTTGAGAACAGACTGGGCAACATAGTGAGACCTGTGTCTATAAAAAAATGTTTAACAATTACTTGAGCATGGTGGCATGTGTGTCTGTGGGCCCAGCTACCTGAGAGGCTGAGATGGAGGATGGCCTGAGCCTGGGAGGTCAGTGCTGCAGTGAGCTATGGTTGCACCACTTCACTGCAACCTGGGTGACAGAGTGGGACCCTGTTTCAAAAAACAAAACCTTTTTTTCCCCACCACAAGCAGCATACTCTTGTCAGAAACAAAAATATAAAAAAGAAAACAGCGCTGTCTGCACTGCCGCCCCAGCACTAGATGACAGCATCTAAGTCCTTGCTCTGCCCTGTGTGCCAGTGGGCAGCTGTTCTCAAGCTGCTGGGGTAAAATGAGGGAGGTGGGCCAGCTGCTCCAGCCCCGAGGCCCCCTTCCTCCCCATGTGGCTTATCGGTTTCCAGCACACGGAATGAACCTGTCTTTTCTCCCAGGGATGCTATCGATTCTCCTGCCCTGCTGACCTTGCTGGGTGTGTGAGGACTGGTAGGCAGGAGACCTCACCACCACCTCCTCGGCCCCTTCCTGGGGTGGTTGAGCGTCCCACAAACCAGGTGGGGAAGCAGAAGCTGCTGGGCTGGGCTGACGGGGTCCTCCTAACTGGAGGATGGTGGGTCCCTGCTGCTCCTCAGGGACTCTCCGAGGTGTTCCTGTTGACTTAGCCATCAGCACCCTTGGACCCCTGCCAGCAGTTCCGCACCTACTTAGAATCATGTTGACACAGACCACAGCCTGAGGCTGTCATGGGGAGTGGGCTGGGGGTACAGCCGAGGCCCCTCCCGACAGGGTCAGGCACAGGTGGGCTGCTCTGAAGGTGCCCGACCGGCTTTCCTTGGGGCATCTTTGAAAACGGGACAGTGCTCACCTGTCCCGTGTGGTTTTTAGTGCAGGCACTTTAAAAAGAAGGCCCAGACTTGATCCCATCTTTCTAGTTTTGTTTCATAAGGTGAAATTGCTGTTACTCTTTATAAGTATGCCGATGGTATGTACTCATGTAGAAAACTAAGATAAAATGGAAACACATTTAAAAGGTGATAATTACCCGAATGAATTCTATGATGTCCAGGACATACTTTAAAATAATGGGTTATACTTCAGAATAGTGGGTTGTGTGGAGGTTCAGAGGAAAGGAAATTAACCCCGTGGTGATCGTTGTTGACACTGATAGCGGGCTCACAGGGTTCATTACACTGGTTTCCCTGCTTTCATGTAAGTTTGATGTCCAACCTTAAAGAGGTGACCACTACAAATATTTTGAGGAAAACCTGCCTAAGGATGTTCTGTACCAACACACGGAGACAATTTTAGAATCTGCTTTGTGTGTGTATGTGTGTTTTAAGACTTTATTTATCTTTGAGATGGAGTTTTGTTCTTGTTGTCCAGGCTGGAGTGCAATGGAGCGATCTTGGCTCACTGCAACCTCCGCCTCCTGGGCTCAGGCGATTCTCCTGCCTCAGCCTCCCGAGTAGCTGGGATTACAGGCATGCGCCACCACACCCAGCTAATTTTTGTATTTTTAGCGAGATGGGGTTTCTCCATGTTGGTCAGGCTGGTCTTGAACTCCTGACCTCAGGTGATACGCCCGCCTCAGCCTCCCAAAATGCTGGGATTACAGGTGTGAGCCACTGTGCCTGGCCTTAAGATTGTTTTTTTAGAGCAATTTTAAATACACAGCAAAATAAGAAGGCACAGCCATTTCTCATATGTCCCCTAGCCCCCCTCTCCCCCCACAGCCTCCCCCATTATCAACATCTCCGAAGAGTGGGGCACTTGTCACAGTGGATGAGCCTACACTGACACATTGTCACCCAGTGTCCATAGTTGACACTGGGGTTCCCTCTCGGTGTTGGACATTCTGTGTTTGGACAAATGGAATCCTTGGCTTTCAGCCCTCTGTTTTATGGCGACGCCATTTGGTGAGATCCTTTGTTCCTTCACCTACATGTGGTGGAGATGCTTCTGAGCCAGAGGCCTGCTGTGTTGGGTGGCAGGACAGTTGTGTGATGGGATGTTCCCAGCCAGGCTCCTGGATGGGGGTCCCAGCTCCTTCCTGGGAGCTCCATCTCTGGGCAAGTTTCCCAGTCCCTGTGGCTTCAGCTGCTTTATTAGAAAATGGTCCCTTCTCTGTAGGATTAGTATGAGGGTTAAATAAGTGCATTGCATATAAGCAAATGTCAGTGAGTGCAGCTCTTGTCCGTTTTCACAGCGGGCCGTGTTCCCTCATGCAGCTGTGCCTTGAGTGATTTCACCATTGCCAGGTGCTGGACATTAGACTCTGTCCAGTTTTTCACTGGCTGGACAGTGCTGCGCCTGACTCTGCACTTGTGAGACCACCAGCCCTGTGGCAGGTGCCCTTTTCTGCACTCCAGCCTCTAGGACCTTTTGCTCTTCCCCAGCTTGAGAGCCTCAGGCCCTGGGCTTCTCTGAGTTGTCACAGGCAGTTGTGGCCGCGTCTCTTCCTCTGTGAATACAGGTTCCCTAAGCAGCTGGCTCTGGGGTCCCTTCCCAGCACAGATGTCCAGGGAGAGGCACACATGGTGGCCGTGGACCTTGCCGGGCTCCTGGGCTCCCTTCCTGGTCCAGCCTGCCGGGTACCTGGGATGGTCTTGGTGCTCCTGTTCTCACCTGTGCTCTCTGCCCCCAGGGAAGGCTACAACAACCCCCCCATCTCGGGTGAGAACCTGATTGGCCTGAGCAGGGCCCGGCGCCCCCACAATGCCATCTTTGTCAACTTTGAGGATGAGGAGGTGCCCAAGCAGCCACTGGAGGCTGCAGCCCAGACGTGGAGGAGAGTCTGCACCAACCCCGTGGACCGGAAGGTTGAGGAGGAGCTGAGGAAGGCGAGTCCCACGCTGCGCCCAGCCTGGTGGCCCCAGCCTCTGTGTGGGCCGCTTGTGTTTATCCAGCTGCTCCTTGTCCCTGGCTGTGGGTTAGCTGCATTGACCTTTTCAAAACCCATTCCTTAGTGTATGGGAAATTTCCACCTTCAGATGTCATGTCTAAAGGCCGTGGCGATATAAGTTCCACATTCCCAAGGTTGAACACGTTTCTTAGAGCTCTTAAGGAAAATACGTGTGCACTGTTCCAGTGTGACCTAAACGTGGAGCTCTGGGATCCACCGAACTCATTCATCCAGTCACTCACTGCAGCAGACCCAGTGGGGCGCCTGGTGTGCCGGACCCAGCACTTTTTTACCATTAGAGCTGGAACCACGCTGCCAGGCAGCCCGCCTTCCCTAGGCTTGTAGGTGCTTTGGAGGCCTGCATCCCCATAGGCATGAACATCAGGTTCACAGTGAGGCCATACCACTGCCATCCAATCCTGGCTCTTCCCTTACACAGCGCGCCTGTGGGAGGTCTTTCTGAAAGAGACCGTGTGGATATCCGTTGATTTCTTATTGATTTAACTGGGGCACTGTCAGTGGCTCCTCTTTGTCCTCTGGCCACAGCCCACATTCCTAAACTGGCTTGTGAGGCCCACTGCCCTGGCTCTCCAGCCCTCCACACTGTGGCCACACTGACCTTTGCAGTCCTCCCCAGGCTAGGCTGTCCCCTTCAACCCTGACAATGTCCCACCTCAGACACCTGTTCTCTATATTGGGGCAGCATGGGGACCCTGGGACTCTAGCATGTCTCCCCTGAGCCTGCTCCGTGATGCACTGTGGGCTGTATGAGGACAGCGACCATGTCCCTTGTGGTCATTTCAGGGCCCCAGCCCCACAGCTGCACTTGGCACGGGCTGGGCATGCAGCCCAGGCTTCCGAGGGAACAGATGTGTGAGTGCAGTGGGACCTAGGGCCACGCCCTATGTGTCCAGCCCCTGCCCTCCACCAGCTCCTCTCTGGAGGGGCCACTGGGGTCCAGACCATGCTGGGGAGTCCAGGGCAGAAGGGTGGAAGTTACTGGTGCTCATCTCAGCCTCTGCCCTTGGCCTCCCTAGCTGTTTGACATCCGTCCCATCTGGTCCCGGAACGCTGTCAAGGCCAACATTAGTGTCCACCCAGACAAGCTCAAGGTCTTGCTTCCCTTCATAGCCTATTACATGGTAAGTGTCAAGCCCACCCACCTGCCTTGGTTCCCACCTGGGTGCTCCCTGATCCCTGATGTGATGTCTTAGAGCCATAGTAAGAGCAGCCAGCCCCTATCCTGTCCCCTATCCTGTCCCCCATCTTGGCCCATCCTTCCTACCCACCCCTGGCCTGGACCCCATCCTTCCTGCCCCACCCCCAACCTAGTACCTCCCCTGTCCTGGCACCCCATCCTTCTTCCCCCCGATCCTACCATCCCTAAGACAGCTTATTAAAGCCAACTAGGAAAGTTTTAGGTCCCTGAGTCCAGGCTGCTCCCCGTAGCCTGTTGGGCTACAGAGCCCAGCCCCTGACCACAGCAGCCCTGAGTCAAGTCCTCCCACCTGTGGGACATTAGGGGAGGCCATGTAAGCATGACCGCGAGGGTCTGCAACAGGCAGTAGGGCACAAGAAAGACTTCCCCGCCGTGTGGGACTCCTGGCCCGAGAGCACCTGTGCTGCTTGGCATTGGCCTTTTAATTTTTTTTTTTTTTTTT
>NW_022437037.1:7705697-7716372 GCF_009761245.1 Sapajus apella
TTTTTTTTTTTTTTTTTTTTTTTTTTTTTTTTTTTTTTGAGATGGAGTTTCGCTTTTGTTACCCAGGCTGGAGTGCAATGGCACAATCTCGGCTTACCGCAACCTCCTCCTCCTGGGTTCAGGCAATCCTGCCTCAGCCTCCCGGGTAGCTGGAATTACAGGCACGCGCCACCATGCCCAGCTAATTTTTGTATTTTTAGTAGAGACGGGGTTTCACCATGTTGACCAGGATGGTCTTGATCTCTTGACCTCGTGATCCACCCGCCTCGGCCTCCCAAAGTGCTGGGATTACAGGCGTGAGCCACCGCGCCCGGCCCTAATTTTTATTATTTTATTTTTCATTCTTTTTTGAGATGGAGTCTCACTCTGTCTCCCAGACTGGAGTGCAGTGGTGGGATCTTGGCTCACTGCAGCCTCCAGGGTTCAAGTGATCCTCCTGCCTCAGCCTCCCATGTAGCTGCAACAACAGGCACGCGCCACCATGCCCAACTCTTTTTTTTTTTGCATTTTTAGTAGAGGTGGGGTTTCCCCACGTTGGCCAGGCTGGTCTCAAACTTCTAACCTTAAGTGATCCACCAGCCTTGGCCTCCCAAAGTGCTGGGATTATAGGTGTGAGCCACCACACCCAGCCGGCATTGGCTTTTTAGAAATACGCACTTCAAAAGCACCTTTTGGGGACGGAATATGTCTCATTGATTAGGCCACTAGTAACATTGGGCACTTTTTTTTTTTTTTTTTTTTTTTTTGGGACGGAGTTTCGCTCTTGTTACCCAGGCTGGAGTGCAATGGCGCGATCTCGGCTCACTGCAACCTCCGCCTCCTGGGTTCAGGCAATTCTCCTGCCTCAGCCTCCTGAGTAGCTGGGATTACAGGCACGTGCCACCATGCCCAGCTAATTTTTTGTATTTTTAGTAGAGACGGGGTTTCACCGTGTTGACCAGGATGGTCTCGATCTCTTGACTTCGTGATCCACCCGCCTCGGCCTCCCAAAGTGCTGGGATTACAGGCTTGAGCCACCGCGCCCGGCCGACATTGGGCACTTAATATGTGCCAGGAACCATGGTAAAGGCTCCACAGGCATTACCTCATTTAATCCTCTCAAGAACCGTGGGAAGCCAGGCACAATGGCTCACTCCTAAAATCCCGGTACTTTGGGAGGCTGAAGTGGGAGAATCGCTTACATCCAGGAGTTCAAGGCCAGCCTGGGCAACATAGCCCCTATCTCTACAAAAAAAAATAAAAATTAGCCAGTTGTGGTGGTTCGTGCCTGTAGTCCCAGCTACTTGGGAGGCCGAGGTAGGTGGATCACTTGAGCTCAGGAGGTCGAGCCTGCAGTGAGCCATGATTGTGCCACTGCACTAAGCCTGGGCAACAGAGTGGGACCCTGTCGCAAAACAACAACAAAAAAGAACCCATAGGAAAGGGTGATCCTGTTCCCTCCATCTGACAGGAAGACCAAGGTTTGGAAAGGTCAGGTACCCTCACCAAAGCGAAAGGGGCTGCGCATGGCAGAGCAGGGCTGGGTATCCAGAGCCCTGTCCCCAGCTCCTGACAGCACAGCCCTGTCCCCAGCTCCTGAGCTCTTCTGCTGTCTCCGTGTTGGCTCTGCCCCGCCCCGGGACCCGGGCCTTCACCTCGCCTCACATTCCCACCTTTTCTGTCTCCAGATAACAGGCCCCTGGCGCAGCCTATGGATTCGATTCGGGTATGACCCCCGAAAAAACCCAGACGCCAAGATTTATCAAGTCCTTGATTTCCGAATCCGTTGTGGAATGAAACACGGTAAAAACTCCTGAAAGCTTTGGTTCCTGCCTTTCTCTCTATATGCCTTTCAGTTTCTAGCATTCTCTTTTGTAGTAAGAATCTTTTCATTTGGGGAGAATAAAAAATCCTTTTGCCCCCTTGCCGAGACTCTTTTGGATCCAGAATGCATGGAAACAAAAGTCGCAGCTCTGTGCTAGCCCCACCAGGGACCGCCTGGTTTCTGAACCACGTCCCTCACTGAGTGCCTGCAGGTGCCCTGTGGTCCCGTGACGTAGGCCAGGCACGTGAGAGCCTCAGTGCCCACCCCGCCTGGGAAGCCCTGGGATTCGTTGGTGACCACAGTGGCATGCTTGGCAGCCTGGGGTGCCCTCTTGGGAGCTGACCCCATGGACCCAAGTCGCATCTCCAGTGTGAAGCCAGTGTGGTTTGCTGACAGGCCCTGTGCCCGCCCTCCTGACACGCCTCCCCTTGCCTGCAGGTTACGCCCCCAGCGACTTGCCAGTCAAAGCAAAGCGCAGCACCTACAACTACAGCCTCCCCATCACTGTCAAGAAGACGCGTGAGTGTGCCAGGTGCCCTCTGTGGGTCAGGAGTATTTGCCAAGGAAGTTGGGGCACCTGGACCCAGACGGGGAGGTGCTTCCTGGGGGTCACTCCAGGACTCTGCCAGCCATTCCTCCCCTAGGAGGGGGAGGGCAGGCAGAGGGCAGGCCTTGGTGGTTGGGACAGACACCTCCTCCCCACCCTGCATGTGCCAAAGCACTTGCTGTTGTCCCCATGCAGCCAGCCAGCTTGTCACCATGCATGACCTGAAGCAGGGCCTAGGCCCATCGGGGACGAGCGGTGCTCGGAAAGCAGCCTCCAGCAAGTATAAGCTCAAGGTGGGCGCCCTGAGCCCTGGGAGGGGGTGGCTCCCAGCGGATGCCGGGAGTGGATGGGAGGACCTCCCCCTCAGGGCCAAGCACCCTGTGGGCGACACCTAGGGGGCTGTGATTGGGGCAGCTCTGCCCAGCAGGGCCTTGGCACCGTGCCTGCTTTTGGGGCAGCCTTTAGATACTGAGGGCAAGAACTCGGTGCAAAGCTCTGGGGCTGTGGGTGTTGGGGACATGTGGCAAAGAGGTGTTGACAAGCATGAGGGAAGCCTGGCACCAGCAGCTGCGTGTGGCTGTCCTGGAGCCCTTTGGGAGCCTGGGCCCCTGCTGAGCCATGTGACCACCGCTGGAATGACTGGAATCAGGCACACGCAGGACAAAGCCAGAGCAGGCCATGTGGGCCGCAGCTGTGGCAGGAGCCTCACCGGCTCACGTTTCTGTCAGTGCGGTTGCCCAATGGGGGTTGCCTGACGGGGACTGGCCGTGTCCAGAGCTGTCCCCACATTCAAGTTCCCGCAAGCCGCTCCACAGTCCTGGTGGGGGCCAAGAAGGGCTCATCCCCTTTGGTGGAATCACCTGCCAAGGGAGCGGGTGGCAGAGACGAGTGCAGCAGAGACAGGTGATATGAGGGACTCGCTGTCCCCAGCATCTGGGGCCCCTGCCTGCTCCCCAGGCTTTTCAGACCTTTGCTGTCTTCCCAGTCAGGGGTGACCATGTCACAGCCTGTGCGGCCTGCCTTCTCCTTGAGGCCATTATCCTTACCTCTACAACTACCTAGCTGGGTAGGGAGAGAGTAAACACTTGCTAAGCCCTGCTTTCTCCCGAAAAGATGTCAGGGCAACCCACAGGGGACACAGGATGACAGTTTAGCAGCGGTGGGTGAGGAATGAAGTCAGAGTGCAAGGCGGCACAGAACGCAGAGTCTGACGAAAGGCTAGTGCCAGCCCCATGCCATGGGCACCGTGCCTGCTGGGCAGGTAGGCTCACCGTTTCCAGTGACCCCGGGAGGGCTGGGGTGCTCCTCTAACTCTCCCAGAGCCTCCCAGGGAGTTGGACCTTGCTTTTTTTTCCTCAACTGCTCCCTGGCCCTCTGGCCTGTCTGCCAAGCCTGGTCCTGGTGACCAGCCAGCTCCTTGGAGAGACCCCATGGGAGTCTACATGGCATCTCCAACGCTGGCACCCCCGAGCTCCAGCTGACCTTTCCTGTCTCTCTCCCCCTTTCTCACCAGGACTCCATCTACATCTTCCGGGAAGGGGCTCTGCCACCCTATCGGCAGATGTTCTACCAGTTATGCGACTTGAACGTGGAAGAGTACGTATGGGGGGTGCTGAGACAGTGATGGGGGCCTGTGGGACTGAGGACCAAAGTGTTCACAACTCTTCCACTTCACGTCGGCCATAATCTCCCGCAAAAAGACTCGCCCGTCTGGGAGTTTGGTGCTGCCGGGAGCCCTGCTGTGCCGGCCGCCCTCAGGCGGTTCCCTGTAAAAAGCCTCGGCTCTGAGCTGCGCGGAGACAGTTCTTGCTGTTCTGTCCTTGCCCCTCTTCCACTGTCCACATGAAGGCCCATGAGCTGGTTCCTAATCCCAGGACCCATCAGATCCCAGAACCCTTTTATCAACTTGTTCTTCATGACGTTGAAAGAATTACAGGGGAAGGGCACTGGGTGGGAGAAGATGGGAACATGCCAGATACATGTTGAAATCTGCTGAAAGCCACGGCTCACCAGAAGCATGTGCCAGGGTACACGCTGCGCTTCGAGTGTCAGTGACGGTCCAGGGACCACGCAGGTTTAGGGCCCCAGCCAGAAACACACAGCCTGGTCTCAGGTTCCTCTGTAGACTTCACTGCTTTTCTCAGTACAGGACTGCCTCTGCCAAAAACCAACACTGGCATCTCTTGGCAGAGACCCCACCCTGGGACTTACGTCCCACCCCTCTTCCCCACCCCCAGGCTGCAGAAGATCATCCACCGCAATGATGGGGCAGAACATTCCTGCACGGAACGGGATGGGTGGTGCCTCCCTAAGACCAGTGATGAGCTCAGGGACACTATGTCCCTCATGATCCGGCAGACCATCCGCTCCAAGAGGCCTGGTGAGAGCAGCTCAGGGTAAAGGGGGGCCAGGATGCCTGGGGATCCCCTCAGAGGCAGCAGGTATCCCTCAGGGGACCCATCCCTGAGAAATTGCACCCAGGTGGCATCATCTTGCCCCTGGCCCTGGTGGGAGGTGGGCAATGTGAGCCAGAGTCCAGCCCCGGAGCTGGCATCACCCCGACTGCCCACAGAGGCTGCCTCAGGTGAGGCCCTCAGCTCTGGGGTCTAGGGCAGGAGGCAAGCTCAGAGGGGAAGGGTGCACAGCGCAGCATTGCCGCTAGGCCTCCACCTGCCACCCTCACTCCGGCCCACGTCTTCAGCCGTGCATGTGCAGGCTCTGCCTCTGTCTTCTTCCTGCTCCACGTGGCTCAGCCTCTTCCTGGGAACAGGCAGTCCTGGCAGGGGCAAGGGCCAGCTGCAGGGGAAGGGAGGAGGGCGGCATCTGCTGGGCCATGGATCTGACGAGGCTGGGGAGAGTCATGAGAGGCCCCCCTCTCAGGGCATTCCTCTCAGGCTTAGGGAGGGGGCATCCTGCACCATTCACGCCCCCCAGATCTGACTGGAGCAGGGGTTCTTGGTCTGCTTGGAACCCAGACTCAACCCCCTTTTGGAATCTAATCAAGGGTATAGACCCTTTCCCAGGGAAAATGGTGTGTTCACTCTCAGGGGTCCCCAGGCCCTTGAAGCTGCCTACGGCTCCCCTATGCAGTGTTTCTCTGGGTGCTCGTTAAATTACAGCTTCCCAGGGGAGCCTCCACCCCATGCTTCCCCACCAGCTTCTTCAGAGCTCAAATCTCAGAACCTTATAATAGAAACAGGCTCCCCAGAGCCTGCATGGGACACCCATGGCCTTGTCCACCCCGGCCCCAGCTCTCTTTTCCAGCTCAGCCAAGGCCGACGGCGGGAAAGAGCAGCTGACTTACGAGTCTGGGGAAGATGAGGAGGAGGATGAGGAGGAAGAAGAAGAGGAGGAGGAGGATTTCAAGCCATCGGACGGCAGTGAGAATGAGATGGAGACAGAGATTCTGGACTATGTGTGACAAGGCCTGAGGCTGGGCCTCCCTGACCAGGCCAGACTGGTGTGTGGCCTAATGAGGGAGCCAGGGCTCCCACTGCCACCCACAGTGCCCAGTGGCCCTAGGAGGCCCTCTGAGGAGAGCTGGCGTCCCAGCAAAGGGTGCAGCTGACTCCAGCCCTGGCTGTGCCCCACTGCTTGGTGCAGCCTCTGGTCCGTAGGGGTTAGGGACATCCCCAGAGGGTATGTCCTGACCCCGCCACCCATGAACCAGCCCAGCATCCAGCCAGTGAGCGGGCACCCAGTGCTTCTCAGGCTGAGACCAGCAAAGGCCAGAGGTGGAGCTGGGCAGCTTGGGGGCCAGGCCGAACGGCAGTCTCCGCTTGGCTGTCCCGACTGTGGTGGAGATAGTGTGGGGAGCCTGGTGCGTGGTCCCAGGTGGCAGGAAGCGCCCTTGGCTCTGGTCCCATGTGTTCAGCGCAGCTTTGGCCACAGCCAGGCCTTGCTGGAATTGTTCTTATTAAACCAACTTCCTGAAAAGTCGGTTTCTTACTGAGTGTTGGAGCCATAGGAGAGTCTCTTCTTGCCTTGGGGCTTGGGCCCCCTTAGTCCCTTCATTTGTTCCTTCATTCATTCAGTGACCATGCTGGCAGTGCTGGCCTGTGCTCCCTCACCTGCGGTCAGGTGGGTTGAGGACAGCCAGGAGGACTCCAGGCTGGGGCTCATTTTTTCTCTAAATGAACACCTTCTTGACAAGGTCATGGGAAACGGGCCCTGCTGTCTCATGGCTTCCCAGCATGAAGCCACTGAGTCCTGAGCCCAGCAAGCCTGCCGCCTGGCTCTGCTCCCTGTGTTGTCCTTGGCCGAGGTGCCTCTTGTGTGTGCAGCAGACTCCCTCCCACCTGTGTGTGTGCCGGATATTCGCTGAAGAAATGAGGTCGTTTGTCTAGAGAACGGCCCCGTTCTGGATCGGCTGGCTGCTTCTGTGTGGTGCTGAACTGCTCCCCTCTCTCTTGTATTTCCTGTGGACTGGTGGAGGCTCAGCCAGAGGCAGGTTCAAGGCCTCTTCCTGGGCTGCATCGATCTTCAGGCGCAGGATGTCTGCTGGGCCCCTTTGGTGACACTAGGATTGACTGGCTGGTTTAGGTGTTATCAGCCTGATTTGTTGGTCTTTTAGCCAACAGTTTTTTGTTTTATTTGTGGGTTTTTTTTTTTTTTTTTTTTTTGAGATGGTCTTGTTCTGTTGCCCAGGTTGGAGTGCAGTGGTACAATCAGGGCTCACTGCAGCGTCGACCTCCTGGGCTCCAGTGATCCTTCTACCTCAGCCTCCCAAGTAGCTGGAACTACAGGTTGTGCACCACCATGCCCAGATAATTTGTACATTTTTCATAAGAGATGAGGTCTCAGTAATGTTGTCTAGGCTGGTCTCAAACTCCTGGGCTCAAGAGATCCTCCCGCCTCAGCCTTCCAAAGTGCTGGGATTACAGGTGTGAGGCACTGCGTCCAGCCTAGTGAATGGCTTTTGAACAGCTGTTGATAATTGCCTGGACCTACTACTTCCTTAAGGGTGCAGAATGGTGATTTTTTGATTTATATTGTTCCCTCTGCCGGAGTTCTATAAAGGAATCTTTCTCATCATCTATTTGATTACCCTGAAATACCATTTGGACAGAAAAGGAGAGAAAACACCTGTTTTCACTTCTATCAGTTTTCCGAACAATGAATTAGTGCCCTGGCCTAGTGACAGGGCAGGCAGGGGCGGGAGCGTGTTTCCTGGGCTTCCTGGTGAACTCTCAGATCTGTCAGTTGCAGGCTGGCTTTTTCATGCCCAGCTTGTCTATCTTTGGCCAGAGGCAGCCTCAGGTTGCCTTCTGTAGTCCTTTGACACAACCCTTGGGTCTTGGGCACCTTCCTTACTTGCCAGCCACCAAGATGGTGCAGGCTCCAGCCCCTCTCCGGCATTTCCTGCCTGGGACCCAACCAAGTCATCTCCCCAGGGTGCACTCCTTCGTTGGTGTCAATGTGGTGTTTAGAGACCCCAATCTGGTCATGGGGATGGTGGTTGCTCCTGGGGTTTCTTTACTGCTAGGGCTTTGGAAGAGACAGAGCTAGGAAATACGTTTTTTGTTTTTTGTTTTAACCAATTAAAAAAGTATGAGGCCGGGCACAGTGGCACATACCTATAATCCCAGCACTTTGGGAGGCCGAGGCAGAAGGATCACTTGAGGTCAGGAATTCAAGATTAGCCTGGCCAACATGGTGAAACCCTGTCTCTACTAAACATACAAAAAATTAGCTAGGTGTGGTGGCATGCACCTGTAGTCCCAGCTCAGGCAGGAGAACCACTTGAGCTTGGGAGGTGGAGGCTCCAGTGAGCCGAGATCGCACCACTGCACTCCAGCCAGGGTGACAGAATGAGACTCCATCTCAAAAATAATAATTAAGGCCAGGCGCGGTGGCTCAAGCCTGTAATCCCAGCACTTTGGGAGGCCGAGGTGGGTGGATCACGAGGTCAAGAGATCGAGACCATCCTGGTCAACATGGTGAAACCCCGTCTCTACTAAAATTACAAAAAATTAGCTGGGCATGGTGGCGTGTGCCTGTAATCCCAGCTACTCAGGAGGCTGAGGCAGGAGAATTGCCTGAACCCAGGAGGCGGAGGTTGCGGTGAGCCGAGATCGCGCCATTGCACTCCAGCCGGGGTAACAAGAGCGAAACTCCATCTCAAAAAAAAAAAAAAAAATAATAATAATAATAATAATTAAGTATGAATTCATGCAGGTATTTCCCAGTTGTCAGATTGTCGGGTTTTACTTCTCTGATTTTACACCTGTTTTTCTGCCTACGCTGAAAATCTGGATTCCTGACAGCACTAGCCTAATTGCTTATGTTCTTTTTCCTATAACATACATATGCTAGTTTCAAAATATAAGATATTGTAATAAATCATATTCGAAGTACATGAGTTTTAAATAACAAATTATAAATATCATAAAACAGATCCACGAAGGATCACTTAAGATCGGTTTGCTCATTCTCCTGAAATTCTCCCACCGAATATGCAATTGTGCCTCCAGGTCCCTTAAGTCACTCTGTGATTAGGCCATCTTCCTACCGAGACCAGCTCAGCCATAGAGACCCCCACCCAGGCAGCACTGAAGGAATTTAGAAGCAGACACCCAGATAGAACAGCGAAGTGGGTCTATCCAGGGGGCCAGCAGCCTACTGAGCTGAGAGCCTGGGCTGACAGCATTCCAGGCTGAGGGCCGGAGCAGGCCCTGACGCACGCATTTATTTTCTCTGAACAGGTGATGGTTATTAACAAACAGATGTTCGGTATTTTCTCATAACAGAAATATACCAAGTAGGCAGCTGGTGCCCACTTACCACTGATCACAGACAAACTAAAAAGTTTTCTCCACGAGGGACCCTCGGGGGCAGGGTCAGATACCCCACGCTTAAAGAATTGTTTTAACCGGTGTATGATATTCGTATACTGTCTTGCCGCTTTAGAACGCCCGAGCAGTTCTCTACTTGGCAGAGGCCAGCTAGGTTTTCCTTGCCACTGTTCTTAACAAACGATATATTTTATCATACACTCAGCATTTCTCAACAACTACTGATACACAGTTAGATGGAGCTTTGGGGTACTTTTTAATCATGCAAATGTAGAAACCTAGCCACGACTTTTGTGTTTTTTGAGACAGTTTTGCTCTTGTCACAGGCTGGGGTGTAATGGCATGATCTCAGCTCACTGCAACCTCCGCCTCCTGGGTACAAGTGACTCACCTACCTCAGCCTCCTGAGTAGCTGGGACTATAGGTGTGCACCATTATGCTGGGCTAATTTTTATGCTGGGCTAGTTGTTTGTTGTTGGTTTTGAGACAAAACAATGTCACTCTGTTGCCTGAGCTGGAGTACAGTGGCGTGATCTCGGCTCACTGCAGCCTCCACCTCCCTGGTTCAAGCCATTCTCCTGCCTTAGCCTCCTGAGTAGCTGGAATTACAGGCACCTGCCACTAAGCCCAGCTAATTTTTTGTATTATTAGTAGAGACGGGATTTCACCATGTTGGCCAGGCTGGTCTTGAACTCCTGACCTTGTGATTCGCCTGCCTTGGCCTCCCAAGATGCTGGGATTACAGGCGTGAGCCACAGTGCCCAGCATTTTTTTGTATTTTTAGTAGAGACAGTGTTTCACCATTTTAGCCAGGCTGGCCTCAAACTCCTGACCTCAGGTGATCTGCCCTGCCTCAGCCTCCCAAAGTGCTGGGATTACAGGCATGAGCCATGGCACCTGGCCCCTATCTAGGACTTTTAGGTGGATGTTTCTCTGCCTGAAAGCAAAGTTGAAGTGTTTATTTTACAGCACCTTGTAAACAATAACTGTAGACCCTAATATTTGTTGTGCCACAAACTTCTCATCCATAGTTTCTCCGAGTGAAGGTATTGATGGGGAAATGTGAAATTCAGAGAGGCAGACACAGGCCCAGGCCACACAGCTGTGGAGCAGCAGCATCGGGTGGGCCCTGTGTCGGATTTGCGGTTCTGCCTTGTGTGACGTAAGCTGGACTTCATTAAAATAAAAAATTTCTGCTCTGCAAAGAAAACAAAGACAAGCCACAGACTGGAAAAACATATTAGCAAAAGACATCTGATAAAGCACTGTTATCCAAAATATACAAAGAGCTCTTAAGACTCAGTAAATAAGAAAATAATCTGATTACAAAATGGGTCAAAGACATCTCACCAGAGCACTAAACAGGTGGCAGATAAGCACCCGAAAAGATAATCCGAGGATCAGTGCAGTGGCTCAGGCCTGGAATCCCATCACATTCAGAGGCCGAGGCAGGACCATCTCTTGAGCCTAGTAGTTCAAGACCAGCCTGGACAACATAGCAAGACCCCATCTGTATTTCTGTATGAGATA
>NW_022437037.1:7716382-7755893 GCF_009761245.1 Sapajus apella
TGGCTAATGGACTGGAACCCAGCCCTGCGAGAGGGAGCTCCTTCTCCGTCAGTCCCCTCAGTGGCTTCTAAGTTTTCCTCCTTCCTGATTCAGGCCCAGCAAAGAGAGAGAGAGGAGAGGGAGGGGCTGCCGCTGAAGAGGACAGATCTGGCCCTAGACAGTGGCTCTCAGCCTGGGACGTGTGGCAAGGCCTGGAGACGTTTGTGATTGTCCCTGTTGGGGAGGGGTGCTCCTGGCACCTCGTGGGTCGATGCTCTTGATGCCCTAAACATCCTACAGAGCACAGGATGTCCCCGATGGTGCAGAATCCTCCCTGCCCCAAGTGTCCATAGATCGGAGAAGGAAGAACATGGCCAACTCCAGCCCTGAGAGGCAAGGGGTGGCTCAGGGGGACACTGGAAGGTACTAGAACCTGCTGGCTCTCCCACCCAGACCCCATGCTGCACTACCTGGGCTTCCTCCCTGTAATTGATGGAGACTTCATCCCCGATGACCCCGTCAACCTATCCGCCAATGCCACCGACATCAGCTACAAGCAGGAACCAACAATATGGACAGCCACATCTTCGCCAGCATTGACATGCCTGCCATCAACAAGGACAAGCAGGAAGTCACAGAGTAAGGGGGCACCAGACCCAGGGGCAATGGCACCAGACCCAGGGGCAACCCGTGCTGGAGTTGGGCCAGCCTGGAGGAGGAAGGCATTGAGTGGAGGATTGGGAGTGAGAAAGTTAGCACCAATATGGTTGGGTGTGCAGACACCCTCCTGTTGGCACAGGGGGAGCGTCAGTGCCTACTTGTTCCCCATAGGGAGGACTTCTTCAAGCTGGTCAGCGGGTTCACCATCACCAAGGGGCTCAGAGGCACCAAAACTACCTTTGATGTCTACACCGAGTCCTGGGCTCAGGACCCATCCCAGGAGAACAAGAAGAACAAAGTCCATGGTGGACTTTGAGACTGACATCCTCTTCCTGGTGCCCACTGAGATTGCCCTGGCCCAGCACAGAGCCAACGCCAAGTGAGGATCTGGGCAGGGGTGGGTCCCGGGCGCTGGGACCTGGGCAGGGGGTGGGTCCTGGTGTTCCCTCCTGTGGTGCTGCACCTTTCAGCCGAGGCCTCACTCTGGGTGGCTGACAGGTGTCTGGTTGCCCAGGAAAGTGGTACTTGAGTCCCCTCCTGTGCCTGCCTGATCTGCTTTGCTGAGGCCTGGCAAGACTTGAAGGCCTCTTTTTCCCTCCCAGCCTCCAGGGGATTTACAAACCTCAGGATCCTCTGCCCTGGTCGGCCCTGCACCCTGCGGGATCACTTGAGGCCAGGAGTTTGAGACCAGTCTGGCCAACATAGCAAGAGCCTGGCTCTCCTAAAAATACAAAAATTAGCCAGGTGTGGTGGTGCACACCTGCAGTTCCAGCCACTCAGGAGGTGGACGCAGGAGAATCACTTGAATCTGGGAGGTGGAGGTTGCAGTGAGTCGAGATTGTGCCACTGCACTCCAGCATCAGCAACGGAGTGACACTCTGTCTCCAATAATAAGTAAATAAACAATAAAAATTAACAATAAGTTAGGGTGCTAAAAAGATAAGAAGATAAGAGTATACCTAGAAGTCTAGGACGAAAGCTTTGCAGCAACTAAGCAATCCACCGAGCTGTGAGCCTCCTTTCAGTCAAGGCAAAAAGGGAAACAGTTGAGGGCCCATGCCTTGTCCAATCCAATTGAAGAATGCACATTCACTTGGGGAGAAAACTATTTCTTGATACTGAATTAAAAAAGGAAGGTGCCTCACAGTGTTTTGTGGAGGTGAAGTATGAATTCAACTGAAATTGCAGAACCCATGAATCCATGAATTTGATCCACAGCTTTCCCTTCCCTGGGTGTAAGAAGCCCAGTCTCTTCATGTGAATTCCCCAGCCCCTTCCCTGCCCGATGCCCGTGACCTCCCTCTAGGGCCAGTGTCTGGGCTGGGCAGTCCCCAGTGGGCACCCTGCCTACTTGGGTGGTCTCTCCCCTCCAGGAGTGCCAAGACCTACACCTACCTGTTTTCCCATCCCTCTCGGATGCCCACTTACCCCAAATGGGTGGGGGCGGGTCATACGGACAGAATCCAGTACGTCTTCGGGAAGACCTTTGTTACCGGCCCCAAAACAGGACTGTCTCAAAGGCTGTGATCGCCTACTGGACCAACTTTGCCAAAACAGGGTAAGGCATAGGTTGAGCCTGGGGCAGAGGGCCACAGACGTAAAGGCCGCCTGCCAGCAGGCCCTGTTCCCTCACTTGCCAGGGGAGGGACTTTGGGCGAGTCCCTCCCACCACATTCAGAGAGGTGGCATATCTGCATTCAGCTGCATTCAGAGAGGGAGCTGGGCTCTGGCAGGCTGTGACCCCCTCTGGACCAGGGGAGCCCAGCCATGCCACGTCCTCTGGGTGCAGGGAGTGACATCTGTGTTCTAACTGAGGTCTGGGGAACCTTCCTGGGAAGAGAAAGGGATTCTGCTTCTCCAGCTGGATTCAAGTCAAAGAAGGAATAACACCTCACCCTGGAAGGTTGGAAGCAGAGGATGGGAAGGGTGCTGGGCAGTAGGCACTGGGTGGTGAGCCCCTGGGGGATGACCAATGGCTCTGGTAGGGTTGGTGGGGCAGAGGGCAGAGTCAGAACCACTCCTGACTGCCTGACCCTGCCTCTGCCGGGTCCAAGCCCAGGCACATCACCGAGCACTTGACCAGCCTGACCTCACCATGGCCTTGAGAGGTGGCACTGTGCCCCCTCTCAGACGTTTATAGATATCTAGAGGAAGATGAGGCCTGAGAGGGCATCACACACCCAGGGTCACTCAGAGCAAGGATTTGAACCCAGGTCCCGGACTCCAAAGCCAGTGCTCGGAACCACGTTGGGGGTCTTCTTCCCACTCCTAACCCACCTTCTAGACAGGCACTGTGGGGTAGGGTGGGTCTCAGATGAGAGAAGATTCCAGAATCCCGAGCAACTTTGCCTGTGGGGGCTCCGTGGTGGGAAGCAGCAGCACCCAAGGACAAGCCAGCCTCTCTCTCTGCCCCTCCAGCCTACAGACGGGACAGTAAGGCTCAGGAATGGTGGGTCCTGTGGCCCCATGCAGCAGAACTGAGCCGGGGTGAACCCTGTCCCCCAGAGAAGCAGGGGACACCCTGGCTGGCTGTGACCACTTTGGCCACCCTGGGTTTCCTGGGTTGGTCGAGGGGTGTGTGGTGTAAAAAGGAGACTCCCTGTCTCCCTGTCACAGACTGAGTGAGACAGACCCACCTGGCAGTGTGGGCCTCTCCCAGCGACTGTCCCTCTTGGGCAAGGAAAGCCTGAGGATGCAATAATGTGTCCCTTCCTTGGCCACACTGGTACCCACAAGAATGATTGTGTTTCTACCTGCTGAGTCAGCCTCCAGCACTATGAGAGGAAGCCTGGGACTCTAGTGCCTCTTCCCAGCCCTCGCGACTGACACCTGTCTCTTGTTGAAAGAAAGCACAGTCATGCCTACCTGTCATTCAGAACATTACATCCCTGGATGGCCAGGCCGTGTTAGAAGGGGTGGGCTGTGGGGACCCAGGTGTGTTCCACCTCTGGGCTCCACCCGTCATGCCTCTGCTTTGGTTTCAATGCTTGTCCCCTCCAAAACTCATGTTGACATTTAATCCCCAATGTGGCAGTATTGAGAGGTGTTGCCTTTAAGAGGTGACTGGATCATCAGGGCCCTGCCCCCATAAAGGGATTCATGGGTCATCATGGGAGGGTAACTGGTGGCTTTGTAAGAGGAAGAGAGATTTAAGGAAGCACGTGAGCAGGCTCACATCCTCCCCACGTGATACCCAGTACCGCCTCGGGACACCCGAGTCCCCACCAGCAAGATACAGCCTCTCTGAGGCAGGAGAAGAGGGGATTAACGTAGCCAAGGGTTGGGGCAGAAGCAAAGGAACAGCAGGTGCAGCCAGTTCTCATGAGCCAGAGGACAGCAGGTGCAGCGTGTTCCAGGCCGGACTGGGCAGCACGCGGGCCACGTCCCGCCTCCTGTGATAGCAAGACAGGAGCTTCCACTTCAACCTCTGATTGACCGTGGGCCAAGCCTCCACTTCAGCCTCTGGTTGGCCCAGGATAATTCTTCGTAGGGTGTAACCAATTGGAGGCCTCTAAAGGGCAGCTAGGGGCCCGAGAGCTATTCTTTATAAAAACCCTGCCCGTTTGCTGGGCTCGCTCCGGCCCTGTGGATTGTGTGTTTGCTTCTTCAGTCTGTGCATTTGGTATGCTGTTATTTTGTTGCTTTGTCTTTTTGTTTGTTTGTTTTTGGGCAACCAGACTGACGAATGTCTTTTATTTTTCTTGAGACGGAGTTTCACTCTTATTGCCCAGGCTGGAGTCCAGTGGGATGATATGGGCTCACTGCAACCTCTGCCTCCTGCATTCAAGTGATTCTCCTGTCTCAGCCCCCCAAGTAGCCGGGATTACAGCTGCCCGCCACCACACACAGCTAATTTTTTTGTATTTTTAGTGGAGACGAGTTTTACCATGTTGGCCAGGCTGGTCTCACACTCCTGACCTCGGGTGCCTCGGCCTCCCAAAGTGCTGTGATTACGGGTGTGAGCCACCACGCCCGGCCGGCTGCTTCATCTTTCATTGCCTGTTTTTTTTGCTGCTTTGTTTGTGCGTTCTGTTCACTTCTTTGTTCAACATGCCAAGAACCTGGACAACTCACAGTCAAGACCTTCCATCCGGTAACACCTCAACCTCAGACTCTCAGCCTTCATGACTGTAAGAAATTCCTTTTCTTTATAAATTACCCAGTTTTAGGTATTGTGTTATAAGCAACAGAAAATGGACTTTAAAAGCCTCCCTGGCAGGGGCGAGCCCTGCTGTGTGTCTGGGTGACACTTGCATCCGTCAAGCGGGAGGGAACAGCTCAGAATCGCCTGCAATCCATCTGGCTCTTGCTGTTACAGACTCCAGGGGATGAAGTTGAAAATACAAAGGCAGGTTGGAGGTCGCCGGGGTCCTGCTGGCTCCCAGTCCCGGGAAGCCTGGGAGGGCACTGGGGTGGGCTCAGGCCAGCACGTTACTGTCCCAGGGGTTACATTTCGGTTGTTGTAAGGACGTGGGCTTCTGCGTACGTATGTGGATCCTGTCTCGGTGGCCTCCCTCTTCCCTGCCACAATGCCTGTGTTGCGTGTTTATTCCACCCAGCGCCAGGACATAACCAAAGCAGAGGCTGTGGACAAAGAATACAGGGCGGAGGGCCTGGGGCTTTCCAAGGTGTTTCTGGATGACACCAGTCACACAAGGAGTTGCAGGGATGCTGGAGTCCTGGTTCACAGGTGGACACATCGCTCTGGAAGGTCAGAAGCAGAGGATGCCAAGGGTGCTGGGTGGCAGGTGCTGGGTTGTGGGCCCCCTGGGAGATGCCCAATGGCTCTGGAAGAGTTGAGGGGGGCAGAGGTCAGAGTCAGAACCACCCCTACCTCTGCTGGGTCCAAGCCCAGGCACTGCAGTGAGCATGGCTTTGTGAGGTGAGCACTGTGGGCAGGAATGCTTATGAAATGAGACCAACTGCAGCCCTAAACACAGCATCACAAGCCTTTCTGGACAGGCAGGGAAATCTATGGTTAGGAGCAACGATTCCCATCTAAGAAAAAGTGTGGACCACGGGCCTCTGGAGAGGACTGCAGGGGCAAAGTCCTGCCCGTCCACTGGCTAACACTCTTCCTTTAGCTTTTTCCACGCTTTCCGTATTGTACATATTATCCGTTTATAATTTTTCCTTTAGTGCTGACTGAATTCCAGAGTTTGACCTTGAAATTCACAGGTTCCTAATTGGTGGGCAAAAGAAACCTCAGGAAGACAAGCAGAAAATGCTCCTCTTCCCCTAAGGCTGTAGAAAGGCAGCCACCAGCCTGGCTAGGAAATGGTCCTTGCAGATACTATTTTTTTAAAATTGCGGTAAAATATACATGTAACATATGCTAATTTAGCTGTTTTTAAAAGTAGAATTAAGTGGCATTACTTCCATTCCGTTGGGCAACCATCACCACTATTTCCAAAACTTTTTCATCACCCCAAATAGAAGCTCTGTGTCCATTAGCTAACTACTCATTTCCCCCTCCCTCTAACCCCTGGTAACCTCTGTTTCTGTTTCCATAAATTCGCCTATTGGAGATGTTTCTCAGAAGTGGAACTATAATGTTTTCAAAGTTCATCCATGTTGTAGCATGTGTCAGCACAACATAGCTTTTTCCTCCTTTCTTTTTTTTTTTTTTTTTTTTTTTTTTTTTAAAGTACGGAGTTTCCCTCTTCTTGCCCAGGCTGGAGCTCAGAGGTGTGATAATGGCTGACTGCAACCTCCGCCTCTGGGATTTAAGTGATTCTCCTGCCTCAGCCTCCCAAGTAGCTGGGATTACAGGTGTGCGCCACCATACCTGGATAATTTTTGTATTTTTAGTAGAGATGGGGTTTCACCATGTTGGTAAGGCTGGTCTTGAACTCCTGACCTCAAGTGATCCACCCACCTTAGCCTCCCAAAGTGCTAGGATTACATGTGTGAGTCATTGCACCCGGCCCCATTCCTTTTTATGGCTGAATAATATTCCATTGTATGTTGCTGGCATGTAACGGTGTTTTATAAAGCATTCTCTTATATCTGTTAGGAATGTTCCCACTTTCATTGCAAATTTTAGCAATGTGAGTCTTGTCTCTTTGTTGATCTAGGTAAAGCATTGTCAGTTTTGTGCTTTAGAAAGAACCAATTTTTGGTTTTATAGATTTTCTGTGTTTTTCTATTCTCTGTTTTGTTTATATCTGCCACGCTCTTTATTATTTCCTTCATTGTGCTAGCTTTGGGTTTTGTTCACCCTTATCCTTAGTGTGTGCAGATGGGTTGTTGATTTGAGCTTTTTGCTTTTGTAACGTAGTCTTTACAGCTATAAATCTCCCCCACATACTGCTTTCGATTTTGTCGCCTGCTGTAGGTTTTGGTGTGTGGTGTTTTTGCTTTCATTATCTCAGGGTGTCTTCTGATTTCCCTTGTGACTTCCTTTTAGACCCACGGGTTGTTTAAGAGTGTGTTAAGGGCCTGGCGTGGTGGCTCATGCCTATAATCCCAGCACTTTGGGAGGCCCAGGCGGGTGGATCACGAGGTCAGGAGTTTGAGACCTGCCTGGCCAACATGGTGAAACCCCGTCTCTACTAAATAAGATACAAAACTTACCCAGGAGTGATGGTGCACGCCTGTAATCCTAGCTACTCAGAAGGCTGAGGAAGGAGAATTGCTTGAACCCAGGAGGCAGAGATTGCAGTGAGCTGAGATTGCACCGCTGTCCCGCAGGCTGGGCGACAGAGTGAGACTGTCTCGGGGGAAAAATAGTGTGTTGCAATCCTTTTGTAGTTCATGAGCATGATGATTGGGCGCTCACACACATGCATGAGATGTGACACCCTCAAACCTTATTACGATGTTGGCACATTACCCAAGTGATGTGAAAAAGAAAAGAGCGTGTTAAGTTTCCACGTATTATGAGTATTCCAGTTTTCCTTCTGCTATGGATTTATGATTTTATCCTATTGTAGTTGGAAAGATACTTTATATAGTTTCAATTTTTTTAAACTTTATTGCCGGGTACGGTGACTCACGCCTGTAATCCCAGCACTTTGGCAGGCCAAGGCGTGGCATCACCTGAGGTCAAGAGTTTGAGACCAGCCTGGCCGACATGGTGAAACTCCATCTCTACTAAAAATACAAAACTTAGCTGGACGTGGTGGCGGGTGCTGTCATCCCATCTACTCGGGAAGCTGAGGCAGGAGAATCACTTGAACCAGGGAGGCGGAAGTTGCAGTGAGCCGAGACTGCGCTACTGTACTCCAGCCTGGGCAACAAGAGCGAAACTCCATCTTAAAAAAACAATTAAGACTTACTTTATGGCCTAACATATGGCCTATTCTGGAAAATGTTCCACGTGCACTTGAGAAGGACGTGTAGTCTACTGTTGCTGATTGGAGTGTTGTGTATGTGTCGGCTATGCCTAATTGGTTTCTAGTGTTGTTCAAGTCCTCTATCAGTCTTCTATTTGGTTCTTGTCCATTATTGGAGATGAGGTATTGAAATCTCCAACTGTGTATTTCACATTTAATTATGTCAGTTTTTGCTTTCATGTATTTTGGGGGCGTTTGACATGTGCATATGTGCACAATTGTTGTGTCTTCATAAACTGAAGTTTTGTCAGCATATACTGACCTTCTTTGTCTTGTTACTGTTTTGACTGAAAATCTATTTTGTCTCGCACTGTAGCCATTGTTAAAATATACGATTTTCATGGAATAACTTTTTGCTACCTTTTACTTCCGAGCTTTTTGTATCTTAGTATTCAAACTTTGTCTCGGCTGGGAGTGGTGGCTCGTGCCAATAATCCTAGCACTTTGGGAGGCCAAGGTGAGCAGATCACTTGAGGTCAGGAGTTCGAAAGTGGACTAATCAATATGGTGAAACCCTGTTTCTATTAAAAAATATAAACAAATTAGCTGGGCATGGTGGTGGACACCTGCAATCCCAGCTACTCAGGAGGCTGCGGCAGGAGAATTGCTTGAACCTGGGAGGTAGTGGTTGCAGTGGGCCGAGATCACTCCACTGCACTCCAGCCTTGGCAACAGAATGAGATTCCACCTCATAAAAATAAAAAATAAAATTTGTCTCTATGGGCTGGGTGCAGTGCTTACGCATGTAATCCTAGCACTTTGGGAGGCCAAGGCGGGTGGAACACTTGAGGTCAGGAGTTAGAGACCAGCTTGGCCAACATGGTGAAACCCCGTCTCTACTAAAAATAGATTCGCTGGATGCATTGGCAGGTGCCTATAATCCTATTTACTCAGGAGACTGAAGCAGGAGAATTGCTTGAACCTGTGGGACAGAGGTTGCAGTGAGCTGATTTGGTGCCACTTCATTTCAGCCTGGGTGAAAGAGCAAAACTCTGTCTCTAAAAGAAAGTGTCTATACGGCATATAGATAGATCATGTTCTAAAAATCCATTCTGCCAATCTTTTTTTTTTTTTTTTTTTTTTTCCTGAGACAGGGTCTTGCTCTTGCTCTGCTGTCCAGGCTGGAATGCAGTGGCATGATCACAGCTCACCACAGCCTTGACCTCCTGGGCTTAAGTGATCTTCCCACTTCAGCCACCTGAGAGCTGGAACCACAGATGCACACCAGCATGCCTGGCTAATTTTAAAATTCTTTTGTAGAGAGAGTCTCACCATGTTGCCCATGCTGGTCTAAAACTAGTGAGCTCAAGCCATCCTCCCACCTCAGCCTCCAAGTACAGGTGTGAGCCACTGCACATGGTCCAATCTCTGCTTTTTAATTGGAGAATTTAACCCATTTTTGTTCATAGTAATTAACGAGAAAATCTTTACTTCTGCCATTTAGCTGTTTGTTTTCTGAATGTCTTTTTCTTTATTTTATTTATTTTTTTTTGAGACAGAGTTTTGCTCTTGTTTCCCAGGCTGGAGTGCAATGGTGTTATCTTGGCTTACCCCAGCCTCAGCCTCCTGGGTTCAAGTCATTCTCCTACCTCAGCCCCCCAAGTAGCTGGGATTACTGGCTATACTTTTTAGTTATTTTCTTACTGGTTACCTTTGGGATTACAAGAAATATCTTAAAACAATCTAGCTTGAATAATACCAACTGAATTTAAGTAGTATATATTGCTCTTACACATCTTCCCTCTTTATATACTGTCATTGTCATGTATAATATCTTTATAGTTTTTTTCCATTAACATGGATTTATAGTTTTATAAATTTTACCTTTAAATTATAAGAAAAAGGATGCATTACAAACCCAAAGTGCAATAATACTGGCTTTGCTAATTACCTGTTAGTTACCTCTACCAGTGTTCTTTAGTTTTTCATATGGCTTCAAGTTACTGTCTGGTGTTTATTTCAGCTGGAAGGACTCCCTTTACCATTTATTGCAGGGCAGGTCTACTAATAAACTCCCTTAATTTTGATCTAAGAATGTCTTAATTTCTCTTTCATCCTTAAAAGATGTTTTGCCTCTTCTTTCAGGACTTTTTTTTAAGAATCTTTTTTGAGACAGAGTCTTGCTCTGTCACCCAGGCTGGAGTATAGTGGCACAATTTTGGCTCACTGCAAACTGTCTCCTGGGTTCATACAATTATCCTGCCTCAGCCTCTCAAGTAATTAGAACTACAGGTGTGTGCCACCATGCCTGTCTAGTTTTGTATTTTTAGTAGAGACAGGATTTCACCATGTTGGCCAGGCTGCTCTGGAACTCCTGACTTCAAGAGATCCACCCACCTCAGCCTCCCAAAGTACAATAATTACAGGCATGAGTCACCATGTCCAGCCTTCTTTCAGCACTTTAAATATGTCATCCTATTTTGCATTCTAGACTCCATGGTTTCTGATGAGAAATCAGCTGCTAATCTTGAGGATCTCTTGTATGTGATAAATCGTATCTTGGTGCTTTCAAAATTTTCTGTCTTTTGACAATTTGACTAATACATTTGGGTATGGATCTCTTTGAGTTTATCATGATTGAAGTTCATTGAGTTTCTTGGATATGAAGATTTATGTCTTTTATCAAATTTGGGAAGTTTTGGACCATTATTGAAATAATCTCTGCCTTTTATTTCTGAACTCTCAGTAAATGTATCTTAGTACATTTAATGGTGTCCCACAGGAACCTCTGGTTCTGTTCATTTTTCTCCATTCCTTTCTTCTCCCTAAACAGAATAATTTCTATTGCCTTATCTTCAAGTACACTGATTCTTCTGCCTGTTCAATCTGCTGTAGAATCTCTCTAATACATTTTTCTTCTCAGTTATGATACTTCTCAGGTCCAGAACTTCTAGTCGGTTTTTATGATTTCTATCTCTTTATTGCTAATCACCCATTTGCTCAAATATTATTTCCCATGGTTTCCTTTAGCTCATCAAGCATTCTTTGTACAGGTGATTTAATGTCTTTGACTAGGAATTTTAATGCCTGAGCTTCCTCAAGGATAGTTTTTGTCAAATCCTCTTTTCCCCTATGAATGAGCCATATTTTCTTGTTTCTTTGTAATTTTTTGAGACCTGAACATTATTACAATGAGTGACTCTGGAAATCAGATTGTCTGATTCTGTGACCATAGTGACTTTTCCAAACTGTTTTTGCCAGGCTTATATTTGTATTCCTTGCTGTGTGTAGTCATTGAAGTTTTTTTCCTTTATCATTATTATTTTTCATTATTTAAGTTTCAAGATACATGTGCAGAACGTGCAGGTTTGTTACATAGGTATACATGTGCCAAGGTGGTTTGCTGCACCCATCAACCCATCATATACATTAGGTATTTCTCCTAATGCTATCTGCCCCCCACAGCCCTCTACCCCCTGACAGGCCCCAGCATGTGATGTTTCCCTCTCTGTGTCCATGTGTTCTCATTGTTCAGCTCCCACCTATGAGTGAGAACATGTGGTATTTGGTTTTCTGTTCTTGTGTTAGTTTGCTAAGAATGATGGTTTCTAGCTTCATCCATGTCCCTGCAAAGGATATGAACTCATCATTCTTCATGGCTCCATAGTATTCCATGATGTATATATGACACATTATCCAGTCTGTCATTGATGGGCATTTGGGTTGTTTCTAAGTCTTTGCTATTGTGAACAGTGCTGCAATAAACATAGGTGTGCGTGTGTCTCTATAGTAGAATCATTTATAATCCTTTCGGTATATACCCAGTAATGGGATTGCTGGGTCAAATGGTATTTCTGGTTCTAGATCCTTGAGGAATTGCCACAGTCTTCCACAATGGTTGAACCAATTTACACTCCCACCAACAGTATAAAAGCATTCCTATTTCTCCGCATCCTCTCTGGCATCTGTTGTTTCCTGACTTTTAAATGATCACCATTCTAATTGGTATGAGATGGTATCTCATCGTGGTTTTGATTTGCATTTCTCTAATGACCAGTGATGGTGAGCTTTTTTTATATGTTGGTTGGCCACACAAATGTCTTCTTTTTAGAAGTGTCTGTTCATATTCTTTGCCCACTTTTTGATGTGATTGTTTTTTTCTTGTAAATTTGTTTAACTTCTTTGTAGATTCTGGATATTAGTCCTTTGTCAGATGGATAGATTGCAAAATTTTTCTCCCATTCTGTAGGTTGCCTGTTTATGCTGATAGTTTATTTTGCTGTGCAGAAGCTCGTTAGTTTAATTAGGCCATTTGTCAATTTTGGCTTTTGCCACCATTGCATTTATTGTTTTAGTCATGAAGTCTTTGCCCGTGCCTATGTCATGAATGGTATGGCCTAGGTTTTCTTCTGGAGTCTTTATGGTTTTAGGTCTTAGATTTAAGTCTTTAATCCATCCTGAGTTAATTTTTGTATAAGGTGTCAGGAAGGGGTCCAGTTTCAGTTTTCTGCATGTAGCTAGCCAGTTTTCCTAACACCATTTATTAAATAGGGAATCCTTTCCGCATTGCTTGTTTTTGTCAGGTATGTCAAAGGACAGCTGGTTGTAGAAGTGTGGTGTTATTTCTGTGGGCTCTGTTCTGTTCCATTGGTCTATATATCTGTTTAGATACTAGTACCATGCTGTTTTGGTTACTGTAGCCTTGTGGTATAGTTTGAAGTCAGGTAGCATGATGGCTCCAGCTTTGTTCTTTTTGCCTAGGATTGTCTTGACTATATGGGCTCTTTTTTGGATCCACATGAAATTTAAAGTAGTTTTTTCTAATCCTGTGAAGAAAGTCAATGGTAGCTTGATGGGGACAATATTGAGTCTATAAATTACTTTGGGTAGTATGGTCATTTTCACAATATTGACTCTTCCTATCCATGAGCATAAAATATTTTTCCATTTGTTTGTGTCCTCTCATTTCCTTGAGCCATGGTTTGTAGCTCTTCTTAAATAGGTTCTTCACATCCCTTGTAAGTTGTATTCCCAGATATTTTGTTCTCTTTGTAGCAATTGTGAATGGGGGTTCACTCGTGATTTGGCTCTCTGTTTGTCTATTATTGGTGTATAAGAATGCTTGTGATTTTTGCACATTGATTTTTGTATCCTGAGACATTTCTAAAGTGGCTTATCAGTGTCAGGAGATTTTGGGCCTAGACAATAGGGTTTTCTAAATATACAATCATGTCATCTGCAAACAGAGACAATTTGACTTCCTCTCTTCCTATTTGAATACACTTTCTTTCTTTCTTTTGCCTGATTTCCCCGGCCAGAACTTCCAATACTATGTTGAATAGAAGTGGTAAGAGATGGCATCCTTGTCTTGTGCCAGTTTTAAAAGGAAATGCTTCCAGCTTTTGCCCATTCAGTATGATATTGGCCGTGAGTTTGTCATAAATAGCTCTTATTTTCAGATATGTTCCATTAATACCTAGTTTATTGACGGTTTTTAGCATGAAGTGGTGTTGAATTTTATCAAAGGTTTTTCCTGCATCTATTGAAATAATCATGCAGTTTTTGTTGTTGATTATGTGATGGATTACATTTATTGATTTGCATATGTTGAACCAGCCTTGCATCCAAGGGATGAAGTTGACTTGATCATGGTGGATAAGCTTTTTGATGTGCTGCTGGATTTGGTTTGACAGTATTTCATTGAGGATTTTTGCATTGATGTTCATCAGGAAAATTGACCTGAAATTTTCTTCTTTTTGTTGTGTTTCTGCCAAATTTTGGTATTGGGATGATGCTGGCCTCATAAAATGAGTTAAGGAGGAGGCCCTCTTTTTCTATTGTTTGGAATAGCTTCAGAAGGAATGGTACCAGCTCCTCTTTGTACCTCTGGTAGAATTCAGCTGTGAATCCATCTGGTCCTGGGCTTTTGTTGGTTGGTAGGCTGTTAATTACAGCCTCAATTTTACAACTTGTTATTGGCCTATTCAGAGATTTGACTTCTTCCTGGTTTAGTCTTGGGAGGGTTTATGTGTCCAGGAATTTATCCATTTCTTCTAGATTTTCTAGTTTATTTGCCTAGAGGTGTTTACAGCATTCTCTGATGGTAGTTTGTATTTCTGTGGGATCAGTGGTGATATTCCCCTTATCATTTTTTATTGTGTCTATTTGATTCTTCTCTCTTTTCTTCACTAGTCTGGCTAGCAGTCTATCTATTTTGTTGATCTTTTCAGAAAACCAGCTCCTGGATTCATTTTTTTTTTTTTTTAAGGGTCTTTTGTGTCTTTGTCTCCTTCAGTTCTGCTCTGATGTTTATTATTTCTTGTCTTCTGCTAGATTTTGTTTGGTCTTATTTCTCTAGTTATTTTAATTGTGGTGTTAGGGTATTTATTTTAGATCTTTCTTGTTTTCTCTGGGCATTTAGTGCTATAAATTTCCCTCTAAACACTGCTTTGGCTGTGTCCCAGAGATTCTAGTATGTTCTGTCTTTGTTCTCATTGGTTTTAAAGAACTTATTTATTTCTGCCTTAATTTCATTATTTACCCAGTAGTCCCTCAGGAGCAGATTGCTTAGTTTCCCTGTAGTTTTGCGGTTTTGAGCGAGTTTCTTAATCCTGAGATCTAATTTGATTGCACTGTGGTCTGAGAGACTGTTGTGATTTCCATTCTTTTGCATTTGCTGAGGAGTGTTTTACTTCCAATTATGTGGTCAATTAAAAAAACAGAAATAAAAACAATTATGTGGTCAATTTTGGAATAAGTTGTGATATGGTGCTGAGAAGAATGTATATTCTGTCGATTTGGGGTAGAGAGTTCTGTAGATGTCTATTAGGTCTGCTTGGTCCAGAGCTGAGTTCAAGTTCTGAATATTCTTGTTAATTTTCTGTCTCATTGATCTGTCTGATATTGACAGTGGGGTGTTAAAATCTCCCACTCTTACTGTGTGGGAATCTAAGTCTCTTTGTAGGTCTCTAGGAACTTCCTTTATGAATCTGGGTGTTCCTTTATTGGGTGCATATATATTTAGGATAGTTAGCTCTTGTTGCATTGATCTCTTTACTATTAGGTAATGCCCTTCTTTGTCTTTTTTGATCTATGTTGGCTTAAAGTCTGTTTTATCAGAGACTAGGATTGCAACCCCTGGTTGGTTGCTTGGTTGGTTTTGCTTTCCATTTGCTTGGTAAATATTCCTCCATCCCTTTATTTTGAACCTATGTGTGTCTTTGCATGTGAGCAATGGGTGTTGACTCTTTATCCAATTTGCAAGTCTGTGTCTTTTAATTGGGGCATTTAGTTTGTTTACATTTAAGGTTATTATGTGTAAACGTGATCTTGTCATTATGATGCTAGCTGGTTATTTTGCCCATTAGTTGGTGCAGTTTCTTCATAGTATCGATGGTCTTTACAATTTGGTATGTTTTGGCAGTGGCTGGTACTGGTTTTTCCTTTCCATGCTTAGTGCTTCCTTCAGAAGCTCTTGTAAGGCAGGCCTGGTGTTGACAAAATCTCTCAGCATTTGCTTGTCTGTAAAGGATTTTATTTTTCCTTTACTTATGAAGCATAGTTTGGCTGGATATAAAATTCTGGGTTGAAAATTCTTTTCTTTCAGAATGTTGAATATTGGCCCCCACTCTCTTCTGGCTTGTGGGATTCCTGCAGAGATCCACCCTTAGTCCGATAGGCTTTGCTTTGTGCATAACCCGACCTTTCTCTCTGGCTGCCCTTAATATTTTTTCCTTCATTTCAACCTTGGTGAATCTGATAATTATGTGTCTTGTGGTTGCTCTTCTTGAGGAGTATCTTTGTGATGTTCTCTGTATTTGCTGAATTTGAATATTTGCCTGTCCTGCTAGGTTGGTAAAGTTCTCCTAGATAATATCCTGAAGTATGTTTTCAAACTTGGTTCCATTCTCCCCATCACTTTCAGGCATACTAATTGAAAGTAGATTTTGTTTTTCATAGTCTCATATTTCTTGTTGGCTTTGTTCATTTCTTTTCATTCTTTTTTTTGCTAATCTTGTCTTCACACTTTATTAAGTTGATCTTCAGTCTCTGCTATCCTTTCCTCTGCTTGATCGATTCAGTTATTGATACTTGGATATGCCTCACAAAGTTCTTGTGCTGTATTATCAGCTCCATCAGGTCATTTATGTTCTTCTGTAAACTGGTTATTCTAGTTTGCAACTTCTCTAACTTTTTTTCAAGGTTCTTGGCTTCCCTGCATTGGGTCAGAACATACTCCTTTAGCTTGGAGAAGTTTGTTATTACTCACTTTCTGAAGCCTATTCCTGTCAATTTGTCAAACTCATTCTCCATCCAGTTTTGTTATCTTGCTGGACAGAAGTTGTGTTCCTTTGGAGGAGAAGAGGCATTCTGGTTTTTGAAATTTTCAGCATTTTTGTGCTTGTTTTTCCTCATCTTCATGGATTTGATGTTGGTGAGCTTCAGATGGAGTTTCTGTGTGACTGTCCTTTTGGTTGATGTTGATGCTATTCCTGTTTGTTTTCCTTCTAACAGTCATGCCCTTCTGCATGTCTTCTGGAGTTTGCCGGTGTTCCACTTTAGACCCTGTTTGTCTGTATCACCAGCGGAGGCTGCAGAACAGCAAAGATTAGATTACTGCCTCTTCCTTCTTCTGGAGACTTTGTCCCTAGGGGGCACCTGCCAGATGCCAGCTGGAGCTCTCCTGTATGAGGTGTCTGTCAACCCCTGCTGGGAGGTGTCTCCCAGTCAGGAGGCACGGGAGTCATGGGCCCACTTGAGGAATCAGTCTGTTCCTTAGCAGAACCTGCTCTCACTCTGTGGATTTCACGTTCACTTCTTCAGTCAATCTGTGCCTTTGGTATGAGGTTCTTTTTTTGGTCTTATTTTATTTTTTATTTTTTAAATGGAGTTTCACTCTTGTTGCTCAGGCTGGAGTGCAATGGCACAATCTGGGCTCACTGTAACATTTGCCTCCTGGGTTCAAGCGATTCTCCTGCCTCAGCCTGCCAAGGCAGGTGGATCACCTGAGGTCAGGAGTTCGAGACCAGCCTGGCCAACACGGTGAAACACTCTCTCTACTAAAAATACAAAAATTAGCCAGGCATGGTGGTGGGTGCTATAATCTTAAATACTCGGGAGGCTGAGGCAGGAGAATCACTTGTACCCAGGAGGCAGAGGTTGCAGTGAGCCAAAACTGCACCACTGCACTCCAGCCTGGGCAACAAGAGTGAAACTCTGTTTTTTAAAAAAAAAAAAAAAAAGGAACAAAAATGAATTAAGACGTACCTTATGGCTAACATATGGTCTATCCTGAAAATGTTCTATGTGCACTTGAAGAATGTGTAGTCTGCTGCTGCTGGTTTGAGTGTTGTGTATACGTCTGCTACATCTAATTGGTTTACAGTGTTGCTCACCCTCTGTTTCCTTACAGATCTTCTGTTTGGTAGTTCTTATCCATTATTGGAAATGAGGTATTGAAATCTCTAATTGTGTATTTCTCATTTAATTATGTCAATTTTTGCTTCATATATTTTGGGGGTGTTTTAAGTGTGTATATGTATACAATTGTATCTTGATAAATTGTAGCTTTTGTCAGTATATGCTGACCTTTGTCTTGTGACTGTTTTGACTTAAAATCGATTTTGTCTGATAATACGATAGCCATTGTTAAAATATACAATTTTCATGCAATAACTTTTTCCAACATTTTACTTCTAACCTTTTTTTATCTTTGTATTCAAAATTTGTCTTGGCTGTGCATGGTGGCTCACGCTTGTAATCCTAGCACTTTGGAAAGCCAAGGTGGGCGGATCACTTGAGGTCAGGAGTTTGAAACCAGCCTGGCCAACATGGTGAAACCCTGTCTCTTCTAAACATGCAAACAAATTAGCTGGGAGTGGTAGCGAGTGCCTGTAATCCCAGCTACTTAGGAGGCCCTGGCAGGAGAATCGCTTGAACCTGGGAGGCGGAGGTTACAGTGGGCCAAGATCATGCCACTGCACTCCAGCCTGGGTAACAGAGTGAGATTCCATCCCTAAATAAATAAATAAATAAATAATTTTCCCTGCAGGCTTGGTGCAGTGGCTCACACCTGTAATCCCGGCAATTTGGGAGGCCATGGCAGGTGGATCACCTGAGGTCAGGATTTCGAGACCAGCCTGGCCAACATGGTAAAACCTCATCTTTACTAAAAATACAAAAGTTTCCTGGGTGTGATGGCAGGTGCCTGTAATCCCAGCTACTCGGGAGACTGTGGCAGGAGAATTGCTTGAACCCATGGGGTGGAGGTTTCAGTGAGCTGAGATCATGTCACTTCACTTCAGCCTGGGTGAAAGAGCAAAACTCTGTCTCAAAAAGAAATTGTCTATACAGCATATAGATAGATCATGTTCTAAAAATCCATTCTGCGAATCTTCTCTCCCCACCCCCCCACCCCGAAACAGGGTCTTGCTCTTGCTCTGTTGTCCAGGCTGGAGTGCAGTGGCATGATCACAGCTCACCACAGCCTTGACATCCTGGGCTTAAGTGATCTTCCCACCTCAGCCTCCTGAGAGCTGGGACCACAGATGCACACCAGCATGCCTGGCTAATTTTAAACTATTTTTGTAGATAGAATCTTACCATGTTGCCCATGCTGGTCTAAAACCAGTGAGCTCAAGCCATCCTCCCACCTCAGCCTCCCAAAGTGCTGAGATTACAAGTGTAAGTCACTGCACATGGCCCAATCTCTGCTTTTTAATTGGAGAATTTAACCCATTTATGTTTATACTAAGTAATGAGAAAACATTTACTTCTGCCATTTAGCTGTTTGTTTTCGGTATGTTGTTTTTGTTTTTGAGACAGAGTTTTGCTCTTGTTGCCCAAGCTGGAGTACAATGGCATGATCTCAGCTCACTGCAACCTCTGCCTCCTGGGTTTAAGTGATTCTCCTGCCTCAGCCTCCCAAGTAGCTAAGATTACAGGTATGTGCTACCATTCATGTCTACTTTTGTATTTTTAGTAGAGATGGGGTTTCTCCATGTTGGTCAGACTGGTCTCAAAATCCCGACCTCAGGTGATCTGCCTGCTTCAGCCTCCTAAAGTGCTTGGATCACAGGTGTGAGCCACTGCACCCAGCCTGTTTTCTGTAAGTCTTACATGATTTTTACTCCTCCATTCCTCCACTATGCTTTTTATGGATTTATTTACTCTTGTACAATTTTGATTCCTTTCTTTGTTTTCCTATATACTGTTTAGTTATTTTCTTACTGGTTACCTTTGAGATTACAAGTAACACCTTAAACATGTAACAATCTAGTTTAACTAATACCAACTGAATTTAAGTAATACACACTGCTCTTACACATCTTCCCTCTTTATACTGTCATGGTCATAGATTATATGTTTATACTTTGTTTCCATTAACATGGATTTATAGTTTTATGAATTTTGCCTTTAAATCATAAGAAAAAAGGATGACTTACAAACCCAAAGTGTACTAATACTGGCTTTGCTAACTACCTGTTTGTTACATCTACCAGTGTTCTTTAGATTTTTTTTTTTTTCTTTAGATTTTCATATGGCTTCAAGTTACTATCTAGTGTTTATTTCAGCTGGAAGGACCTTCTTTATCATTTATTGTAGGGCAGGTCTACTAATAAAACTCCCTTAACTTTTGTCTGAGAATGTCTTAATTTCTCCTTCATCCTTAAAGGATGTTTTGTCTCTTCTTTCAGGGCTTTTTTTTTTTTTTTTAGATTTTCTTATGGATTGTGTTTTTTTTTTTCACCCAGGCTAGAGTGCAGTGACACAATCTTGGCTCACTGCAACCTCCATCTCCTGGGTTCAAGCGATTCTCCTGCCTCAGCCTCTCAAGTAGCTGGGACTACAGGCATGCACCCCCATGCCTGGCTAATTTTTGTATTTTTAGTAGGGACGTGGTTTCACCATGATGGCCAGGCTTGTCTCAAACTCCTGACCTCAGGTCATCCACCCACCTCAGTCTCCCAAAATGCAATAATTACAGATGTGAGTCGCCACACCTGACCTTCTTTCAGCACTTTAAATATGTCATCCTATTACCCTATAGACCTCATAGTTTCTGATGAGAAATCAGCTGCTAATCTTGAGGATTTCTTGTGATGCATCACAGGCCCCCAGTGTGTGATAGTTCCTCCCTGTGTCCATGTGTTCTCATTGTTCAACTCCCACTTTTGAGAACATGCAGTGTTTGGTTTTCTATTCTTGTGTTAGTTTGCTAAGAATGATGGTTTCCGGCTTCATCCATGTCCCTGTAAAGGACATACACTCATCCTTTTTCATGGCTCCGTAGTATTCCATGGTGTATATGTGCCACATTTTCTTTATCCAGTCTGTCATTGGGGTTGGTTCCAAGACTTTGCTATTGTGAACAGTGCTGCAATAAACATACCTGTGCACATGTATTTATACTAGAATGACTTATAATCCTTTGGGTATATACTCAGTAATGGGATTGCTGGATCAAATAGTATTTCTGGTTTTAGATCCTTGAGGAATCACTACACTTTATTTTTCACAATGGTTGAACCAATTTACACTCCCACCAACAGTGTAAAAGCATTCCTATTTCTCTACATCCTCTCTAGCATCTGTTGTTTCCTGACTTGATCACCATTCTAACTGGCATGAGATGGTATCTCATCATGGTTTTGATTTGCTTTTCTCTAATGACGAGTGGTGGTGAGCTTTTTTTCATATGTTTCTTGGCCGCATAAATGTCGTCTTTTGAGAAGTTTCTGTTCATATCCTTTGCCCACTTTTTGATGTTTTCTTTTTCTTGTAAATCTGTTTAAGTTCTTTGTAAAGTCCGGATATTAGCCCTTTGTCAGATGGATAGATTGAAGAATTTTTCTCCCATTCTGTAGGTTGCCCATTTACGCTGATGATAGTTTCTTTTGCTGTGCAGAAGCTCTTTAGTTTAATTTTGTCCCATTGGTCAATTTTGGCTTTTGTTGCCATTGCTTTTGGTGTTTTAGTCATGAAGTCTTTGCCCATGTGTATGTCCTGAATAGTGTTGCCTACGTTTACTTCTAGGGTTTTTATGGTTTTAGGTTTTATGTTAAGTCTTTAATCCATCTTGAGTTAATTTTTGTATAAGGTATAAGGAAGGGGTCTAATTTCAGTTTTCTGCATATGGTTAGCAAGTTTTTCCAACACTATTTATTAAATAGGGAATCCTTTCCCCTTTGCTTATTTTTGTCAGGTTTGTCAAAGGTCAGATGGTTGTAGATGTGTGGTGTTATTTCTGAGGCCTCTGTTCCATTGGTCTCTGTATCTATTTTGGTACTTAACCAGTACCATGCTGTTTTGGTTACTGTAACCTTGTAGTATAGTTTGAAGTCAGGTAGTGTGATGCCTCCAGCTTTGTTTCTTTTGCCTAGGACTGTCTTGGCTATACAGGCTCTGTTTTGGTTCCACATGAAATTTAAAGTAGTTTTTTCTAATTCTGTGAAGAAAGTCAGTGGTAGCTTGATGAGGATAGCATTGAATCGATAAATTACTTTGGATAGTATGGCCACTTTCACAGTATTGATTCTTCCTATCCATGAGCATGGAATGTCTTTCCATTTGTTAGTGTCCTCTTATTTCCTTGAGCAGCGGTTTATAGCTCTCCTTTAAGACATTCTTTGCATCCCTTGTAAGTTGTATTCCTAGGTATTTTATTCTCTTTGTAGCAGTTGTGAATGGGAGTTCACTCATGATTTGGCTGTTTGTCAATTATTGGTGTATAAGAATGCTTGTGATTTTTGCACATTGATTTTTGTATCCTGAGACATTGCTGAAGTTGCTTATCAGTTTAAGGGGATTTTAGGCTGAGACAATAGGGTTTTCTAAATATACAATCATGTCATCTGCAAACAGAGACAATTTGACTTCCTATCTTCCTATCTGAATACCCTTTATTTCTTTTTCTTGCCTGATTTCCCCGGCCAGAACTTCCAATATTATGTTGAATAGGAGTGGTAAGAGATGGCATCCTTGTCTTGTGCTGGTTTTCAAAGAAAATGCTTCCAGATTTTGCCCATTCAGTATGACATTGGCTGTGAGTCTGTCATAAAGTAGCCTGAAATTTTCTTTTTTTTCTTTTTTTTTTTTTTTGTTGCATCTCTGCCAGGTTTTGGTATCGGGATGATGCTGGCCTCATAAAATGAGTTAGGTAGGAGGCCCTCTTTTTCTATTGTTTGGAATAGTTTCAGAAGGAATAATACCAGCTTCTCTTTGTACCTCTTGTAGAATTCAGCTGTTAATCCATCTGGGCTTTTTTCAGTTGGTAGACTATTAATTACTGCCTCAATTTCACAACTTGGTATTGGTCTATTCAGGGATTCAACTTCTTCCTGGATTAGTCTTGGGAGGGTGTGTGTGTCCAGGAATTTACCCATTTCTTCTAGATTTTCTAGTTTATTTACGTAGAGGTGTTTCTAGTATTCTCTGATGGTAGTTTGTATTTCTGTGGGATCAGTGGTCATATCCCCTTTATCATTTTTTATTGTGTCTATTTAATGCTACTCTCTCTTATTAGTCTGACTAGCAGTCTGTCTATTTTGCTGATCTTTTCAAAAAACCAGCTCCTGGATTCATTGATGTTTGTTTGTTTGTTTGTTTGTTTTGTTGTTTTTGTTTGTTTTGTTTTTGGTGGGGGGGTCTTTTGTATCTCTATCTCCTTTAGTTCTGCTCTGATCTTAGTTATTTCTTATCTTCGGCTAGCTTTTGAATTTGTTTCGTCTTGCTTCTCTAGTTCTTTTAAATGTGATGTTAGGGTGTTGATTTTAGATCTTTCTGCTTTCTCTTGTGTATGTTTAGTGCTATAAATTTCCCTCTAAATACTGCTTTGGCTGTGTCCCAGAGATTCTGGTATGTTCTTTGTTTTCATTGGTTTCAAAGAACTTATGTATTTCTGCCTTAATTTCATTATTTACCCAGTAGTCCTTCAGGAGCACGTTGTTCAGTTTTCATGTATTTGTGTGGTTTTGAGTGAGTCTCTTAATCCTGAGTTCTAATTTGACAACACTGTGGTCTGAGAGACTGTTATGATTTCTGTTCTTTTACATTTTCTGAGGAGTGTTTTACTTCCAACTATGTGGTCAATTTTGGAATAAGTGTGATGTCATGCTGAGAAGAATGTATATTCTCTTGATTTGTGGTGGAGAGTTCTGTAGATGCCTATTCGGTCTGCTTGGTCCAGAGCTGAGTTCAAGTCCTGAATATCCTCGTTAATTTTGTCTCATTGATCTAATATTGACAGTGGGGTGTTAATGTCTCCCACTATTATTGTGTGGGAGTCTAAGTCTCTTTGTAGGTCTCTAAGAACTTGCTTTATGAATCTGGGTGCTCCTGTATTGGGTGCATATATATTTAGGAGAGTTAGCTCTTCTTGTTGCATTGATCCCTTTACCATTAGGTAATGCCTTTCTTTGTCTTTTTTTATCTTTGTTGGTTTAAAATCTGTTTTATCAGAGACAAGGATTGCAACCCCTGCTGTTTTTGTTTATATGCTTGATAAATATTCCTGCATCCCTTTATTTTGGGCCTATGTGTGTCTTTTCACGTGAGATAGGTCTCCTTAATACAGCACACCAGTGAATCTTAACTCTTCATCCAATTTGCCAGTTTGTGTCTTTTAATTGGCATATTTGGCCTGTTTACATTTAAGGTTATTGTTATGTGTGAATTTGATCTTCTCATTATGGTGCTAGCTGGTTATTTTGCCCATTAGTTGATGCAGTTTCTTCATAGTGTCAATGGTCTTTACAATTTGGTATGTTTCTGCAGTGGCTGGTACTGGTTTTTCCTTTTCGTGTTTAGCGCTTCCTTCAGGAGCTCTTGTAAGGCAGGCCTGGTGGTGACAAACAAAATCTCCCAGCATTTGCTTGTCTGTAAAGGATTTTATTTCTACTTTGCTTATGAAGCTTAGTTTGGCTGGATATAAAATTCTGGGTTGAAAATTAGTTTCTTTTAGAATGTTGAATATTGGTCCCCATTCTATTCTGGCTCACGGGGTTCCTACAGAGATTCACTCTTAGTCTGATAGGCTTCACTTTGTGGGTAACCTGACTTTTCTCTCTGGCTACCCTTAATATTTTTTCCTTCATTTCAACCTTGGTGAATCTGATGATTTTGTGTCTTGCGGTTGCTATTCTTTAGGAGTATCTTTGTGATGTTCTCTGTATTTCCTGAATTTGAATATTTGCCTGTCCTACTAGGTTGGGGAAGTTCTCCTAGATAATATCCTGAAGTGTGTTTTCAAACTTGGGGAGAATGGAACCATCACTTTCAGGCATACCAATCAAATGTAGGTTTTGTTTTTCATAGTCCCACATTTCTTGTAGGCTTTGTTCATTTCTTTTCATTCTTTTTTTGCTAAGCTTGTCTTCACACTTTGTTTCATTAAGTTGATCTTCAATCACTGATATCTGTTCTTCTGCTTGATCGATTTGGCTATTGATACTTGTGTATGCCTCACGAAGTTCTTGTGCTGTGTTTTTCTGCCCCATCAGCTCATTTATGTTCTTCTCTAAATTGGTTATTCTAGTTAGCAATTCCTCTAACCTTTTTTTCAAGCTGCTTAGCTTTCTTGCATTGGGTTAGAACATACTCCTTTAGCTCAGAGGAGCTTATTAACCACTTTCTCAAGCCTATTTCTGTCAATTTGTTAAACTCATTCTCCATCCAGTTTTGTTCCCTTGCTGGCAAGGAGTGTTGTGTTCCTTTGGAGGAGAAAAGGTGTTCTCGTTTTTGGAATTTTCAGGCTTTTTGCACTTTTTTTTTTTTTTTTTTTTTTTCCCCCTCCTCATCTTCATGGATTTATCTACCTTTCGTCTTTGATGTTGGTGAGCTTCGGATGGAATTTCTGTGAGGACATCCTTTTGGTTGTTGATGCTATTCCTTTCTGTTTGTTAGTTTTCCTTCTAACAGGCCTCTCTGCTGCAGGTCTGCTACACTTTGCTGGAGGTCCACTCCAGACCTTGTTTTCCTTGATCACCCAAGGAGGCTACAGAACAGCAAAGATTAGATTATGGCCTGTTGCTTGCTCTGGAAGTTTTGTTCCAGAGGGCACCCACCAGATACCAGCTGGAGCTCTCCTGTATGACATGTCTCCCAGTCAGGAGGTATGGGGGTCAGGGACCCACTTGAGGAGGCAGTCTGTCCCTTAGCAGAGCTCATGCACTGTGCTGGGAGATCGGCTGCTCTCTTCAGAGCCAGGAGGTAGGAACATTTAAGTCTGCTGAAGCTGCGTCCACAGCTGCCCCTTCCCCCAGATGCTCTGTCCCAGGGAGATGGGAGCTTTATCTGTAAGCCCTTGACTGGGGCTGCTGCCTTTCTTTTACAGATGCCCCTGCCCAGAAAGTAGGAATCTAAAGAGGCAGTCTGGCTACAGTACCTTTGTGGAGCTGTGGCGGGTTCCACCCAATTCAAACTTCTCAGCAGTTAGTTTTCCCCCCATCGTATAAAATAATCTACTCAAGCCTTAGTAATGGTGGACACCCCTCCCCAACTTCAGACTGCTGTGATGGCAGCAAGAATTTCAAACCAGTGGATCTTAGCTTGCTGGGCTCTGTGAGGGTGGGATCTGCTGAGCTAGACCACTTGGCTTCAGACCTCTTTCCAAGGGAGTAAATGGGGTTCTGTCTTGCTGGCATTCCAGGTGCCACTGGGGTATGGAAAGAAAAAACTCTGGCAACTAGCTCAGTGTCTGTCCAAATGGCTGCTCAGTTTTGTGCTTGAAGCTCAGGGCCCTGGTGGCATAGGCACCTGAGGGAATCTCTTGGTCTGTGAGTTGCAAAGAAGTGTAGTATCTAGGCCAGAATGCACCGTTCCTCATGGCAGTCCCTCATGGTGTCCCTTGGCTAGGGGACAGAATTCCCTAACCTCTTGTGTTTCCCTGGTGGGGTGAGGCCTCACCCTGCTTTGGCTCACCCTCTGTGGGCTGCAGGCACTGTCTAACGAGTCCCAATGAGATAAGCCAAGTACCTCAGTTGGAAATGCAGAAATCACCAGCTTTCTATGTTGATCTTGCTGGGAACTGTGGACTGAAGCTGTTCCTATTTGGCCATATTGCCAGCCACCATCACTGGAGTTTCTGTTGTCTCTGGTCAGCCTGTGACTTGGAGATTCCCTTAACTGCTGGAGTTCAGGAGCATCTCCTTTCACCAAGTGTTTCCCTGGTGACTGTGTCTGATCAGGTTCCAGAGTCTCCAGATAGTTGACTCTGGTAGTTTTCCTTTTTCCAGCTTAGGCCGGGTGCGGTGGCTCACGCCTGTAATCCCAGCACTTTGGGAGGCCGAGGTGGGTGGATCACGAGGTCAAGAGATCGAGACCATCCTTTTTCCAGCTTAACAGTTGTTTCTGTGGAGAGACTGAACCCTGGAGCCTCCTGTCCTGCCATTTCTTGTCACAAATGTTACTTTAAGAAAGAGAAATTTCAGAAATTCTTGCTATGCCTTGTGAAAGTACCTCCAACCTTGAGTCCCAGGAGTTCTGAGGGGCTGTCTCAGCACATTTTCCAGTTTAATGATGCTGAAACAAACATCTGCTGTATGACAGGTGAACTTCTGTGTTTCCTTCAGTGTGCCTGCGAAAGGTGGCTGGCTTTTCCTGTGCATAAAATAACGATAATCCTGCAAGAGTCCTTATTTGAACACAGAATGTGAGAGTCTCTATCTCATTTGAATCAACACAGGCAATGAAAGAACAAAACTGCAATGACCGGGCTATAGTAGAAACAGGATTTTAATATAATATTCAAGTCTAGCATTTGCTATTTACAACAAATAAATATTGCCCCTCCCCAATCAGTAAACATTTTTTTTTCTTTTTGCTTTTTATACAAATATTCAATCCCCCCACCCCAAATCCTCCTTCCTCAGCAACCCCTGTCTTGCATGGTCTCATAAAGCCCAGGACGCAGTGGTGAATGGCACTTGTAGTGGCATGAGATTCAACATCAATGGGACTCAGCTGGGACTGCCCTCACTCACCGGGTGCAGAGTCTGGTCCATGAAGAGGGTTTCTCTCTGCTCCCGGGGGAGGGCCGGGGTAAGTGGTGGGTGAGACTCCCTCACTCTCGGTTGGCCCTGATGATGGAATCTTTGGTGCGGCCTCAGAAAGGCTAGAGTGGTGGGAGGAGGGGCTGGGACCCCGGCGAAGGTCACAGGTCAGTGCCCGTGGGCATGAGGAGAGAACTGCAGTGGTCAGACATGGTGAGTGAGTGGGTGCTCTGGGGTGCCCATGGGCACAGGTGGCAGTGACCCACACCTGGAAAGGTGTCACGGAAGTGTACAGAGGTGGCACCCAGGGGCGGGCAGGGCACCATGCCTGTTGGCACTGCTCCTTGGCAAAAGTCAGCTAGTCCTCTGGTTCCAGAGAGCAGAAGGCACCTAAGGCGGCGAGTGGTCCATGGGAGGCCAGGTCAGCCTGACCAATGGCAGGCGTCAGTCCCAGCAGCAGGAGAGGTTCAGGATGAAACTGGAGTCTTGGGGTACCTGGCAGGTGGGAGGAAGGTGCCCAGCTGGCCTGGGCCACACTTGTCCATAAGTGCTTTGCTACTAGCCAGCCAAGCCCTGGGGAAGATGCCCTCAGAAGATGCCCTTGGCAATCTTGAGTCCTTTCTGCTTCATGCGCGGGAGGGTTGAGCTGGCTCCATGCTTCACCTTTACCCCCTTGGTGAAGGTCCGCTTCTTCAGGACAAAGTCATAGTTGGCGGTAGAGTTCATGGCATAGAACACGTTGGCGTTTTCGGGGATCTTCAGCTCTGGTGGGGGAGGGGCAGAAGGGTGATCAGTGGGGCTCCTGGGGACCTTGCAGGACACCCCTACCACTTGGGAGCCCCTGAGCCACAGACCTGAGATCCCCTCCAATACAGCTCTAAGACTCCAAGGACCCCTCTCAGTGACTCCTGCCTGAGGACAGACTCTGTGAGGTCCTCACAAAACCTGGTGACTCTTGTTTAAACAAGGGCTGACTCCAGAACCCCCTGGCTTGGCCTGAGCTGGCAGAGGGTCACCCCATCCTAGCCACACTGCAGCCCTGGCTGCCCAGCTGGAACAGGCTTTCTGGCTTTCTAGAATCCAGACCACTTCCCGGAATCCTGTCCTACTCAGGACAAGGGCTCCAAAGACCAGGAAAGGGCAGGCTTGCCCCAGGCCTCTGGCACTGGTTCCAGGGAGGCCTCTGTCCCTTCTAGAACCGTGGCACCCAGCAACTACTTCCTCTTGCCCCCTGGCTTCCCTCCCCCAGCCACCAGGTCTCCTCTGGCCCACAGCCTGCTGTAAATCAGAGCTGGGCTCAATGTGTGTTCCTGCTGACATCGTGTGGCTTTTATTCTCCTTCCTTAACCTCTTTAGGCCTCAGTCTTCCTTTTCTGTAAGATGGGGGTCCCACCTACCCTGCCCACCTAACCAAAATGGTGCCAGAAGCTGCAAGAGGATTCAGGCTCTAACTTCTAGGGATCACAGGAGTCACTGCTAACTGTCTGGGCTAATGGCTGGGTGTGGCGGTCAGCTCCCTGGAAAGAAAATGGCCATACTATTTGTAGTTAAGTTTTATGGTGCACGGAGGTGCTTTACATATACATGCATACACACACGCATACACACATGCATACACACATACACACAAATACACATGCATACATATGTATGGATTTTTATTTATACATACACATACAATTAACCCACTGGCTACTTTCATTTCCCTCCGGGGGATGAGGAGACAAGCGCAGAGGACTGAAGGAGCTTGCCCAGTGTCTCCAAGCCCAGGACCCCTGACTCTCAGCCTGCACCTGTTCTTGACACTTTCCCGGTTTCTGGCGTCCCTTCCAGGGGGTCTCCTCGCCAACCTGTCCCAGTGAGAAGCCTTTCCCTTTGCTCCTCACTGAAGCTAGCATTGAACTGCCTGTTCATGCCCAGGGAAGGGCACACGCTGGGGAGGTCCAGTGGTCACTGGGGGCAACAAGCAGACAGTGGGGGCATCCAGGGCTGCCCTGTCCAGTGTCCACCCACACTCTGCTGGTGAATTTTCTGGGGCCAAAGGCTTCCAACCTGGGGCTGGGGACTGTTGCGGACCCGCCCCCTCTGCCGTCGCCTCCCCAGCTCTCCGACTTACTCCGGTCATCTGAGAGAATCTGCACCAGCTCATAGTCCTCCGGCTCATCCGTGTCCAGGTGGTGTTTGTCCATGGCCTTGCGGATGACGGCCGGAGCTTTATCTTGGCTGGTCACCTGCATTGCGGCAGGGGAGGGGCCATTAGGGAAAAGACCCTGGAGGGGTTATTCCAGAGTGCAGTGGCCAAGGACCCTCTGGAGCCCCCTTAGCACCAAGCACAGGCACTCAGCCTCTGTTCAGGTGCTGGGTCCAGGGAGGGACCCTCAGGCCAGCCTTGGCCCTGATCACTAGCTTCTTCATTTCTGTACCTGGCTTGTCATCTGTCTTTCCCCCACTAGAAGGTGGAGCCCTGGAGGGCAGGGACAGTGGCCCGCGTTCAGGGTGTGTTTGTGGCCGGTGGAGGGAGGGACCCGGCTGCCCGCCCGGCTCACCAGGATGCTCTTGTACATGTTGCCGTTGTCCACGTCCAGGCTGACGCGGATGATGCAGCAGTCGCCCACCTGCTGGTTGTAGAGCGGCAGCGCGGAGCTGGAGTTGCAGAGCCCTGAGACGGAGCGCTTGTGGGTGCGCGTGGCAGCCACAGGTGTGGTGGAGGCTGAGGAGGACGAGGTACTGCTGGAGGCCGAGCTGATGCCGGAGGTCTCCGGGGACGACTGTGAGGCTGATTCCCAGAACTGAGGGGGGTGGCAAGGTCAGCAGATGCCCTGGGCCCTGCGGGGCACCCCAGGCCAGCAGCCAGCTAGAGCCCTTCTAGATACCGTGTTCAGGATCCAGGGCTTCCTGGCCCCGTGCGTGGACTGGGAGTAACACTGGCACTAGGAAGTGGGAAGGTGGGGAAGGATACTGGGGAGAAGGGCAGGCAGTCACCTTCTTTTCCTGGCCATCGGGGGACTCTGGGACGAAGCTGATGTTGATCTCCTCCACGTCGGAGCTGGAGGAGCCGGCCGAGTGCACGCTGAGTGCATCAGCGATGTCCCCGCTGCTGAGGTAGGGGCCACACCTGAGCTGGTCACAGGACTTGGAGTGGGAGCTACCGCTGGTACTGAGCTCAGTGCTGGGGGCCTGGCGACTGGATGAAGAGCCAGCTTAGTTAAGGGGGATCCCCAAGGACACATCCCACCCCCATAGCCCCTCTCTCTGGGCCTGAGGACTGTGCAAAGTACTGGGACAGTCACCAGCACTCCATTCACCACAGCCGTCTGGGAGAGCATTTAGTATCACCCCATTTCACGGAGGAGGAAACTGAGGCCCACAGAGGTGAAGGGACCCATCCCGGTCTCAGGGCCTGTCAGCAGCAGGTAGGATCCCAGCGCCAGCCCCCGTGACTCCCCGAGCCCAGGCTCAGCCCTGAAGCCTCTGGGCCCCAAGGCGGCTGCCCCTGCCACCCCCGGCCAGGCCCTTACTCGCTCCAGCGCTTGACAATGGCTGCGTTCTTCTTGGTCTTGAGGGTGTTGCTGGCTGACTCGGATGGGGGCTCCAGCTCGCATGACAGGTTGTAACTATGAGCAGAGAGGCAGCGGTGAGAGGACCAGGAGCCACACTCCGGCACTCCCCCAGCACCTGCCCGGAAGCTGGAGTCAGGGTGCCCCAGCCATCCCCAGGCAACAGAGGCTGACACCACAGGTCACGGCTGCCAGCCCTCTGGAGCTGGTGCCCCAGGACAGCACGCCCCCCCACTGTCCCTTGCTGCCTGGCGTCACCTCTCAGCCTCGCTGAGCCGCTCCACCGCCCGGAACCAGGCCCCAAATTGCTCGTCGGGCGCGATGCTATAGTTGTTGCAGGCCGACTGCAGCAGCTTGATCTGGGCGATCACCTCGAACTCCTGGGGCCAGAGGGAAGCACAGGATTGGTGACAGGGCCCGAGCGGGGCAGAGGACAGTCTCTGAGCCTTTGCTCTTGGGGTCTCCTCCTCCCCTCTACTCCATCCAGGCCTTCGTATTTTCAAAGCTGGACTCACCCAGCCACTCCCCAAGAAGCTGGAATCCTACCACTGCCATCCAGTGGGGGAGACTCCCTTTTCTCTATATCCAAATGTCCCCATGAATCTAAGAGGGAGGGGGTGGGAGTCAAGTGTCCTACCCTGGTGGCTTTCATTTCCACCCCTCCCCCAGTGAGGGCTGCAGCTGCTCACCTTCCTCCTCTTCTCGAAGTTGATGAGTCTGCCCTGGAAGGGGGACACCCAATCGCCATCAGAATGTGACCCCTTGATCATTACAGCCCTCCTCCCCCAACTTCATGCTGCACTATCAAGAGCGCCCACCAGGGGGCGGGGCACACACACCCCTGGACTGGGGCCCATGCTGGGCACCAGGGCAGGGGGACTTGTGGGCAGAGGCTTGTCCACTCCTCTCTGAGGACAATGGACTGAGGCCTTGGGCAAGGCTCTCCAGCTTCCCTCTGTGCTCATGGTCACTGCCTGAGGGACGGGCTGTGTCCCGCTTGGCCAAACCCTGCTGCAGCTCTGTGTTTAGGCAGCCCTGGGGTGTCACCAGCCAGGCCCTGAGCTGTTTACTCATTGCTGGGACAGGCATGGTGGCCCAGCCCCCACGGCTCAGGGAGGAGCTCTCCTCCTGGGCCCCACTCCAGCCCCGACCCCACACCAGCCCTGCCTGGCGCACTCACATACAGATAGTCCTTCATGGCGGTGTCCAGCATCACCAGGTCAGTGAGAAACGTGCCCAGGTAGGGAACAGTGCCCTGGATGATGCCCTGTGGCATTGGAGACACCAATGAGCAAGGCCTCTGCTCGGAAAGCTCCTGAGGCCCCAGCCCCAATCGGCCTCACTTGGAGCAGCCTGGGGATCTCTGGCGGCCTCCCCAGGTCCGCAGCCTCCCTGGACCCCAGACTCCCTCTAGCCACCCACCCCCATTGGCATCTGACAAATGCCAGATTCCTGAGTCGTATGGCCCCTGGCCCTCCCCAGCCCCACACCTTCCATCTGGCTCTGCCAGGCCCGTTCTTTGGTCCTTGCAGATACCAGCTTGTTCGGGCATGGCCCTGCCAGTGTCCAGAAGAAGCCACCTCTAAAGGGGCCAGTAGGCACTGTGGCCACAGAGGAGAGGGCCCCTCCTCCCACCCCCTGCCCCTCTGCAGTCTCGGGCTCTCTCACCGTTTCCTTCGGCCGTTTCTGAGCTCTCTTAGGGTTCATCTCCAGGGTGGCAAACTTGGAGGTCCCCTCCTGCCAGGGTAGAGAATAGGGTCAGTGAGGCCCATCCCCTCAGCCCTGAACCTCAGACACCCCGATCTGGAGCACTGCCAGTGAGCTTGGGTCCCAGGCCTGACCCTGCTTCAATACTCACTAGTGTGGGGTCGTGGGCCTGCGGCCTACCCTACCCGAACCTGCTTCCTGCTCTGGAAAGTGCAGATGAGAACTCCGCCTCTGCTGGGAGTGGTGGCTCCCAGCACTTTGGGAGGCCAAGGTAGGCGGAGCACTTGAGGTCAGGAATTCAAGACCAGCCTGGCCAACACAGTGAAATCCCATCTCTACTAAAAAATACAAAAATCGGCAAGGTGTGGTGGTGCACACCTGCAATCCCAGCTACTTGGGAAGCTGAGGCAGGAGAATCCCTTGAGCCCAGGAGGCAGTTGCTGCAGTCAGCCAAGATCATACCACTACACTCGCCTGAGTGAGAGAGTGAGATTCCTCTAAAAAGAAGAAAAAAGGCCTCTGCTCGCCTCGCAGGACTCTGGCGCAGTACTGGTAGGTCTGCACCCTCCTTTTCTCCTCTGTACCTCCTCACCTCCATGAGATCAGCACCCCAGACCTGGCATTCCTTTGTTTTCCAGATGAGGAAACTGGCTCTGAGATGGGCCGCGACTTGCCCAGGGCCCCACAGGGACTCGGAACAGGCTTTTCTGTCCTAGCCAAAGGCTCTGCCCCATCTGCCTTCACCCATCTGGCCACTGATCAGGGTACCATCCTCTGGGCTTCCCGGTGTGTGCCAGGGCCCCCAGTAGAGCTGAGCCATGGAGGGAGAGAGAGAGGTGTCCTGGGGCCCCCTGCGATGCTCCCCTGTAGGGAACTCTGCATTTGTCCATGCAGGAGGGGGGCCCTAGATGCCATTTCACTGGTTTGCCAGGGGCACTGGGCAGTGACTCTAACCCCCTTTTGTGTGGGAGCTGCGGAGCCCAGGCCTTGGGAACCCATTCGTCCCTGAGAGTTCTTTCCAGTCATCTGGGGTATCTGCCATGGCTGACGGGGTGCCATGGGGAGAATTCTACAGGGTTCTCTGATTGGTGAGGGTCTCTTTTCAGGGCAGGATGCAGAAGTCACAGGGAGCCTCCCAATCCGCCTCCCAGGTCTGGCTACCTGGTCCCTGGCATCCCCTGCAGCTCCCGTCGCTGGGGTCCCTGGGCTGCCCCTTCCTTGGGTGTCCAGAGTGGACAGAGGTAGCAGCAGGCACCTGAATCCCTGCAGACGGACTGGGCTGGGGTGAGGCAGGAGCTGCATCCCCTTCCCACCCAGCAGGAGGGACCAGCGAGGAAGCCGGAGACCTGCTTGTCCTGAAGCCCATCTGCTCCTCCTGGAACTCCCACTGCCACCCTCGCTGTGTCCAATTAACTGGGGCCCCGTCCTCAAACACCCAGGGGCCAAATGGCTCCCTCTTCCGCTTCGTGCACCCAGGAAAGGAACACTTTCAGCAAGAAGCGAACGCCGCCGCCCCAGCCTCTGCCCGCTGCCACTCCACCTTGATGAGCAGTTCCCGGCTTAGTGAGTAGTTGTTCTCATCTGAGAAGATCTCTGACAGCTTCTGAAAGATCCGGAAGCTATCCCTGTCAGAAGGGCAAAGAAGGAAGGAGAAAGCTGGGAACGGTGGGGAGGGGTGTGAGTGCAGATCCATTTTCTTTTAGAACTCAAAGACCCCAGACTGCCTGAAAGCGGCACTCAGGGTTCTGCAGAGTCCTGAGGCTCTGCAGGTCTGGGGAGGGGGGCCTTTGCATGGGTACAACAGGGCCCCCGTTCCCATTTCCACTGAGCAGCTGTTTCCAAAGGTGTGTGTTTTGTTTTGTTGAGACAGTTTCACTCAGTCACCCAGGCTGGAGTGCAGTGGCGTGATCTCGACTCGCTGCAACCTCCACTTCCCGGGTTCAAGAGATTCTCCTGGCCTCAGCCTCCCAAGTAGCTGGGATTACAGGCGTGAGCCATTGTGCCTGGCCCAAAGGTTTTGATTTCAATTGGATAAGCGTTCTGTGGCTGCATGAATACCTGAAAATCTCCGAAGTGGCTCAGCCCACCATCTGACGGATGAGGAAGCTGAGCTCTGAGGCAGAGCTACCAGCTCAGGTCAGTGGAGGGTCCCTGCCCTCAGGGTTTGTGGCCTCCCATGGGCTCACTCACTAAGGGGCGATGCCGGCCCTGTGGGAGGTCCCCAGTGCACCAGGAGCTCCTACAGAGGCACGCCCACCTGGAAACTTCTTCCCACGTCTTCTTCAGACGGTGGATGGAGTTACTCTGCAGAGCAGAGAGGATGGCATAGAGTGATGAGAAGTTCTTGAGGACCCGGCACTCCTGGGGTGGGAAGAACAGGAGGCATGAGGTTGGGCTGGAGCTCCCAGCTGGCCTGGCCTCAGTCCCCCTTGGCTGAGCCTCCCCTCCCAATGAGACACACCGAGGGAGCCCCCAGAGGGCAAGCCTGCAACCCAGGAGTGACGGAGAGGAGGATCGTAGCTCAACCCAAGGTAAGCATAAAAAAGACATGAGCTGGAGAGTCAGGGCCGGCATGCCCCTGGGAAGAGCAGCCTGGGGCCTGTACGGGGGCTTGAACCAGAGACCACAGACCACAACCTGAGAACAGATGATAAGCGAAGAGGGGGCTCAGGCCCCTCCCGTGGCATACCCTAGCCACCTCGATCCAGTGCTCCACCACCCTGGCCCTGTCTGGGGCCTTCGTGCTTCGGTCCCCGAGGCAGGTGGTGATGACGCAGTTGGCCACGCTGTTGAACTGGGTGACGGTGGCACGGATGGTGGGCGCCAGGTGCTCCTTACCCTTCTTGTCCCGCTGGGACCAGATGGAGCCCAGGCAGTGGTACGGTACCACCTTCTTGAACAGCTCCTGGGGAGGAGGCTGAGTGTTACCTGGCCCTGCCACAGCAGTCTGGGCTGCCGCTCAGGAAACTGAGGATGTGGCTCGAGCCCTGTGGGGTTCTCTGGGTTTTGTTCTGTGCCATGCAGGGTGCCCAGCACACAAGTGACCCAGGACAATGCGCTGGTGGGAAAGAGGAGCACTGCCTTGCGCATCCCCAGCAAGCTCCAGCGCTGACAGGCGGCTCACACCTGTACGGACCACATGGCGCACCCCTCCCCTCCCCCCCCTCCTCCCCCATCCCCGCACGTCTCAGTCTATTTCCCAACCAGACGCAGATCTGCTGTGGGCGCTACAGCTAGGGGTTTTGTCCAGTGTCTGCCATGGGCTCCAGGATACATCAAGTACCTAATAAGTGCTGAGGCCAGTGAGGCCTCTGGACAGATGGGGGTGACCCATGGGTGTACCTTGGTGAGCACCCTCCACTCCCACAGGCCAGGTCTGCTGAGCTTCCTGTCTGTCCCATCTTGAATCTGCATAGCCACTCTGGAGGACAAGGGTGACCTCACCTCTACTGTCTAGAGGGAAGCTGAGGCTGGGGGTTAAACCTGCCCTGGTTACTACTTGGTTTCAAACAGCAGACCTAGGATTTGACTAGAACGTGAGCTCTGGAAGGCAGGCCCACCCCCGCCCAGCCGAGCTGAGCTGCTCACCGCATCCATCAGTGTAAACTGCTCTGCCACCAGGTCGGGAGGGAACACCAAGAGGTGAGGCTTCTCCTCGCTCAGCCCGTTCTCTGCAACCACAGGTGAAGGCCAGGAAGGCTCTGGCGATGGGACTGGTGCCGGGGCTGGCTCCAGCTGTGGAGTTGGTGAGGGAGCCGGATCCCGTTCTGCAGGTGGTGCCGGTTCTCGTTCTGGAGCTGGCGCTGGAGCTGGTTCGAGTTCTGGAGCTGGCGCTGGAGCTACCTCTAGCTCTGAAGCTGGAGCTGGTGTTAGAGCTGGTGCTGGGCTGGGCGCTCGAGCTGGTGTTGGAGCTGGTTCCGGCACTGGGGCTGGTGCTGGGCTGGGCGCTCGAGCTGGTGTTGGAGCTGGAGCTGGTTTTAGAGCTGGCACTGGTGACAGAGCTGCAAGAGGAGAAAATCTCACCAATATGCCAGCCTTTCCTATGCCTTTCCGAAGACAGAACAGCCCGGCTTCCAGAGAAGCCTCTCCCCTCGAACCCACAAAACCTACAGCAGGCTGCCCTCCCACCTGTGATCACCACCTGTGGTCTGAGGCTCGTCTGTGCCCCAGGCCCAGCATCAGCCCCTGGAGCTGCCTCCTCGTGTGGCCCAGCACCAATCCCTCCTCATTCACCCTCTGACACCCACCGCAGTCGTCCTCACCCTCAGGCTCTGCCTCGGTGGGCTCCGAGTGCTCCAGCTGGGCCAGGAGGAGGTGGGCACGGCGCTCCAGGTCTGAGCCTGGCATGTTGAGCTGCACATAGGCCACCAGCTGCTTGAGGCAGGGGAAGTCCGGGGGTTGACAGAAATCCTCTGAGTACTGGTCCAGCCAGGTGCCCAGGATGGAGGAGATGGCACTGGGGACAGGTGGGCAGGCAGCAGAGTCAGAGGCCTGGGATCCCCTTCCCCACGGCCCTCCCACAGCTCCCCTGAGCCAGGCTGGGCTCCTGCACCAGCCCCTGTCCATCTGGAGGCTACCCACCCCAGCCCAATCCCCTTGGCTATCCAGACCAAGAACCAAGGAGGCCCCTGGTCAGTGGCGACCACCTCTCTCCTCCCTCAGGGAAGCCCCACACACTCCTCTGCGTGTCTCCCAGGCCCCCCCCCCCCCCGAACATAAATGCCATGAGGGATCTGTCCTCCCGCCCGGCATCCGCAGGTCTCTGGCGGCACCTCAACATGTAGCTCAGTGCTGGGGAGCTGCCTTATTCTGAGAGCTGCATGTGGGTCTCATCTTCCCCCGATCCGGTTCTCCCAGAGGGTGGGGTGTGGTCTGCCCGCTGAGCACTCATTGAGGGGCAAGGCCACATGAGAGTAGAGGCTCACCCCACCTCCTGCCCTGGGTCCCCAGATCAGGGCACACTGAGGCATGTCCCTCTCGGATAAGGCCACAGTGGGACGGGTTCTCGAGGGGGCTGCTCTGAGCTCCAGCCTCCCCGGGACCCATCCACGGCTCTAGGTTGTCTTTCCTCCTGCAGCTGAAGCCCCCAGACTTTGGCCCTCTAGCGGGAACCACAAGAAGTGTGGGAGCCAGGGTTGTGCCCAGCTGGCCCCGGCCCCGGCCCCGGCCCCGGCCCCATGCACTCTCCCACTATTCAGTCCCTCCCTCTTGGCTCAAAGCTCACTCACTTTTTAAGTTGGTCCTGGGGTCCACCATCCTCATCGGAGTAGGGGAGGATGCATCCATATCTAGAGGAGGCCGTGAGGGCGTCACATCTACCGTACCTGCTTACGACGTCTAGTGTTACCGTCGGACTCTCCAACTAGAACGGAGGCCCAGCAGGGCAGGGACTTTCCTGCCTTTTTTTTTTTTAAGATGGGGTTTCACCATGATGGCCAGGCTGTTCTTGAACTCCTGACCTCAGGTGATCCACCCACCTTGGCCTCCCAAAGTGCTAGGATTACAGGAGTGAGCTGCTGCGCCCAGCCCTTTTCTGCTTTTTTTCACCAAATTATACTAAATGCCTAGAAAAGGATCCGCACACAGTAGGTGCTTCATACACTTGTTCAACGAATAAGCCCCAACCAGCTCCTTCCCAGCTGAGTGGCCCTTGGGCTCTTCCAACAGCCCCCAGAAAGACACTGGAATGTCCTGGACAAGTGGAAAAACTGCTTTGCCCAAGGCCACATACACGTGAGGCTTGGGGCAGAGAGCTTCCCCGTGGGGAACAGGAAAATCATAAATACGAGCACCGCAGCCCTTGAGCCCATTCCCTAGGGCCAGACGTTGGAGAAGCGCTTTCCACAGCTCATCCCACCCAGGCCTGACAACCCCATGAGGTCCTCTCAGCACCCAGTTTCTTCTCGTATGAGCAAAGCAAAGCTCAGAGAGGTGAAGCAGAATGGCCAAGATCCACGGCCAGGTGGGGGTGGGGCTGCTGTGGACCTGCGCAGTGGAAGGCACGTGCTCACCTTTTGAACAGCAGGTCCAGGACCTGCTGGGTGGTGGTGAAGGCTCTGTAGGTACACAGGAAGATGGTGACGTAGGAGAGGTCGCTGCCCTGGAAGGCAGGCACCAGGTGCTCCACCAGCTTCTCCAGTGTGCCAGCCTTCACGGTCCGCACCTTGCAAGTCTCATAAAGGTTCAGGGCCGACTCATTCTCATACTGAGGAGGGACGAACAGTCAGTCAGTGACGGCACACATCTCCTGGAGCTCAGATGGAACCCCGAGCCCTCAGTGGTATGTGGCAAGAGGAAGGACTGAGTGTCTAGCAGAAAACGGTTATCGGCTTTAAAAGAATTTTACGCCAGGTGTGGTGGCTCAAAGAGGTAATCCCAGCACTTTGGGAGGCTGAGGTGGCGGCATCATTTGAAGCCAGGAGTTTGAGACCAGCCTGGGCAACAAAGTAAGACCTCCATCTCTACAAAAAATTGTTTATAGGCCGGGCGCAGTGGCTCAAGCCTGTAATCCCAGCACTTTGGGAGGCCGAGGCGGGTGGATCACGAGGTCAAGAGATCGAGACCATCCTGGTCAACATGGTGAAACCATTGCACTCCAGCCTGGGTAACAAGAGTGAAACACTGTCTCAAAAAAAAAAAAAGTTTATAAATTTAAAAATTAGCCAGGGAGCTGGGCGCGGTGGTTCTCGCCTGTCATCTCAGCCCTTTGGGAGGCAGAGGCGGGTGGATCACCTGAGGTTGGGAGTTTGAGACCAGCCTGACCAACGTGGTGAAACCCCATCTCTACTAAAAATACAAAATTGGCTGGGCGTGGTGGCACATACCCGTAATCCCAGCTACTTGGGAGGCAGAGGTGGTGGTAAGTGGAGATCACACCATTGCACCCCAACCTGGGCAACAAGAGTGAAACTGTCTCACAAGAAAATTAGGGCCTGGCATGGTAGCTTATGCCTGTCATCCCAGCACTTTGGGAGTCTGAGTTGGGCAAATCACTTGAGCCCAGGAGTTTGAGACCAGCCTGGGCAACATGGCAAAACCCCATTTCTACAAAAAATACAAAATTAGCCAGGTGCACTGCACGCCTGTGGTCCCAGAGACCTGGGGAACTGAGGGGAGGATCACTTGTGCCCAGGAGGTCAAGGCTGCTGTGAGCTCCGATCATACCTCTGCGTGCCAGCCTGGGTGACAGTGAGACCCTGTCTCCAAAAGTGAAAAAAGGAGTGGGAATGATTAAAATACTAACACCTTCAGGTCGTTGTTAGCTGAGTAATGGTAGCTGCCCTGTGGAAGGAGCATCATCTGGGAGTTCTAACAAAACATCCCCTTTTTTTTTTTTTTTTTT
>NW_022437037.1:7755993-7766255 GCF_009761245.1 Sapajus apella
TTTTTTTTTTTTTTTTTTTTTTTTTTTTTTTTTTTGGAGACAGTCTTTCTCTGTCACCCAGGCTAGAATGCAGTGGCAGGATCTTGGCTCACTGCAACCTCCGCCTCCTGGGATCAAACAATTCTCATGTGTCAGCCTCCCAAGTAGCTGGGACTACAGGCACGCACCACCACGCCCAGCTAATTTTTGTATTTTTAGTAGAGACGGGGTTTCACCATGTTGGCCAGGCTGGTCTCAAACTCCTGACCTTAGGCGATCTTTCTGCTTTGGCCTCTCAGAATGCTAGGATTACAAGAGTGAGCCACCACGCCCAGCTCCCGTGGCACTGTCGAAGTGGCCTCAGAGGAATCACAGTGGTCCCACAGCCACAAGAAGTGGAACTGCCACAGTGGCTCCAGCCTCCCTTCTGGAATATTGCGCGGCTGAGTCAGGCCCCGGCTCTCAACCTGGAGGAAGCCCAGGGATGTGTTCTGGGAAAGGGCGATTTGCAGACACCAAACAGCCTGACACGCTGCTCTTGGTGAAGACAGCCCCACTACTCCAGATGGTGTGCAAGTCTGGGAGAAGGCATGGAGGGTGGTGAGGCTGATGGCTGCACACCCGGGGCGGGGAGATCAAATGGGAAAACTTGGCCGGGCTCGTGGCTCATGCCTGTAATCCCAGCACTTTGGGAGGCCGAGGTGGGTGTATCACCTGAGGTCAAGCAATCAAGACCATCCTGGCCAACACGGGGAAACCCCATCTCTACTAAAAATACAGTAATTAGCCGGATGTGGTGGCGCATGCCTGCAATCCCAGCTACTTGGGAGGCTGAGGCAGGACAATCACTTGAACCTGGGAGGCAGAGGTTGCAGTGAGCCTAGGATGCGCCATTGCACTCCAGCCTGGGTGACAAGAGTGAAACTCTGTCCCCAAAAAAGAATACAAATGGGAAAACTTGCTGCAGAAAACCTGACCAAGCCTGGGCTGGGCAGTGGGAGTCTGGAAGAGAGGCTGTTTCCTTTAGGATCAGAACCGTGGGGCCCTTATGAGGCAAAGCCCTGGGAGGGACTCCCAGCTGCGTCTCACGGTGGAGACCTGGAGCGCACTCACCCCGAGCCAGCGCTGGCCCTTGTTGGCTCCGTGGTGCAGCTGCACCTTGCGTAGGGAGATGGAGTAGATGACTCCGTTGATCAGCTCTTCACCAATCTCCTGCGTGGAGCTCTGTGAAGACAGTGCCCGGCAGCCGGGCGGGGGGACGTCAGGGGCCTGCCTGGCCACTGTGCAGGGGGGTGGCCCTCTGCAGCCTGTTCCCCAGATAGAGCACAGACTCACAGCCCAGGGTGAAAGGAGATCACGGCTCGAGGGCCTAGGCTTAACATAGGCGCAGAAGGTCACTGTCATGGCAGGCCATTTCCCCGACCCAGCTAGCCACGGCCTGGGACGTGAACATGATGGGTCCACCAAGCTTCCAATCCCCTATTAACTGGCTCCGGCTCCTGCCCAGGACTGGCCCACTCTCGAGCCATCCCCTTCCATGGTGGGGACTGTTGTTCAGCCATTTCACAGATGGGTAAATGGAGGCTGAGAGAGGAGCAACTGTTTCCAAGGTCATGCTACCACAGGTAAGTGGTGAGGCGGGGATGCCAGGGCTCTGACACAGCTGACGGATCCAGGCGGCTGTGCCCCGAGAGATGGTCCCCCCACGTCCCCAGGGCCCGAGGCCCATGGCCGTCCTCACACTCACCCCTCCTCTGCCCAGCCTGGGAGGCCCCAGCTGACCCCGCAGCACAGGTCTGGACCGGTGTGGGGCACTCCCGACAGTCACAGCCCAGCCACTTCCTTCCCCTCTGCTCATTCATGCCCTCATGCTTGCTTGGGCAATGGGAGTTCCCAGTTCCCCAACCGTCATCACGTGAGGGGGCGGTATCCAGGCAAATGCTGGGGTTCCACAGAGCCCCAAACCACAGGCCTGGGCTGGAACAGGAAGGGGGCATCTGGCCCCGGGCAGTCAGGAAAGGCCCTCGTCCTAGGAGACAAAGACTTCCCCCTACCTGGCAGGCTGGCCTCGGTCACTTAGCCGCAATGACCCTCAACCTGACAGCCCCCTGTGCCATATGCTCTGTCCAGGGACAGGATGAGCTTGCAGAGGAAGAGGAGCCGGGGTTGGGGGTAAGGACACCGACCTGTGAGAGTTTAGGAAGGAGCTGGGAGGTACTGGCCTGGCCCGGGGTCATTAGCCCACAGGCAGTACCCCAACCCGGGTGGGCGTGGAGCTGGGAGACAGTGCTGACTCGGGCCCTTCCCTCAGCCCCGGCAGGAGCCAGGCAGACTGTCTAGCATGCTGTGGACGGGACCCTGGCCGCCTGCCTCCTGCCCACCCTTGGAGGCCCAGGAGCCATCCTGGAAGTGCACTTCCTCTGACCCGAGGTCACCCTCCCACTCCGGGCTTCATACCAACAGGAAGGCTGCAGGTGTCATGCTGGGCTCCTGACTGCCACTGCCTCTGGACAGAGGGCCAGCCTGTTTCTTGGTAGTTAGCAGGGAACCCACAGGCACATTCACACCCACAAACAGCCCACGCCAGGGGAGGTCCGGCCCTTCCACTGACGGGAAAACGGACACGTGCTCACCCCGCCCCCCCCCGCTTTTCCTGACTTACACATATCTCTCCTGCCTAGAAAATCATCCCTCGGAGAAGAAAAGCATTAGAGGTTACAGTGACCAGGGTACCTGGCCACTCTGGCTGCCTTGGGTCCCAGACTGCCTCCTGTGAAGGCCACTGGCTCACCTGGGAGGGCTGGTGTCTCCCGCGGATTTTAGCCACATCTGGACCAGCTGGGAGGCAGGCAGTATCCTGAGGGCCCGAGTCACTGGCAGAAGCTCTGAGGTCTCGTGCAGGACAAGCTCGCCACAGGGGATTGGACGTTAACCCCTGGGGAGCCTGGCACAGTACCCAGGTCCTGGCAGAGCACCATCAGTGCCTGCTGGACAGAGGTGTCCCTGGCCAGGCCAACCCCCAGGAGGGGCTGACACCAGGTGGCCTTGGCCATCCCTGAGCTGGTCTAGATGGCAGCTGGCCCAGCCCTGCTTGGTGTCATGTGACATCCCTGCACCCTCCCCTACCCTGGGGGCCCTCTTCTGCCAGGCGGGTGGTGGGGAGGGATGCAGGCCCAATGCTGAGAGCACGCATGCTTGGGGTGAGGGAGCTGCCACCCTGTCACAGCTGGGGAGACGTTCCAGCCTGCATGGAGCCGGCCTGTCCTCTCTGTCCTGTCGCCACAGCAGCAGCAGCAGGCACGGAACCAGGCCACACAGCTACGTGGAGCACAGGCACCACTTAAACTGCCTGCTAAGATGGCAGAGGTGCAGGCTCTCCTGGGGTCTTCGCACAAAGCAGCAGAGTGGGGCTTCTATCCCTTGCTCTGACCCCCTCACAGGACACAGAAAGCAAGCAGCTGACAGCCCTGGCCGCTGCCCCGGGACCCTCTGCAGCAGGAAAGGAGGGCTCCAGCACCCACAGGCCACCCTGGGTCACTGTTAGCAGAGCAGACAGCCCACGTGGGCAGGGCCGTGCCACAGGGTGCTCTGGCTGGGAGTTCCGAGGGAGACGAGGACCGGCCTAGTAAACAGCTGATGCAGAGAAAACGCCTTCCCCCGAGGGCAGGCGCCCGGCAGCCGCTCTGAGCTGACTGCTGGGAGGAGAAGAGAATGCCACGTGCCTGGCTGTGTCCTCGGGACACTCCTGCCCGTCCCACCCCCAGCAGGTATGCTGATGTCCCTGGGCTCTGGGACCCAGCTGGCAGCTGTGCCTGTGAACACACGGCCTGGCCTTCTAACATTTGGGTCAGTGCAGTGAGGGTGGTATGGCGGCACAGGGTCCCCGGTAAGCAGGGGCCACCACACCCCAGTGTCCCCAGGGACACAGCCCAGAGCCCTGAAGATAAGGAGGGAAAACGGGGCCTGGGTGGTGTCTAGTGAGTGTGTCACCTGATCAGCCTTCTCAGAGTGACAGGCCAGCAGGATGCCGTGTCCCTGGCTGATGGAGGAAGCCACAGGCCCAGCCCAGACTCCCTCTGGGTAGAACAGTGAGGGTCTTGAGGGGGTCCCACAGGGCCCACCGCACCCCTGCCATCTCCCCACCAAGGCTGACGACACCTCCTCCCAGCATCCGCCCTCTGGTGCTGCTCTGGACTGGGACACCTTTCCTCGGAAGTCATAACTAGTGTCCCCTACCCCCCCCCCGCCAGGGAGGGCTCCAGGAACTCGAGGGCCCCTCCCAAGGAGACCTGGCTGAGGGCTGAAGTAGAGTGAGGAGCCCAGCAGCCCTGCACCATGTGCTGCTCCGCCCCAGCCCTCCCTGGCTCTGTGCGTGGAAAGAGCCTCCACGTGTGTGAGTGGTCCTGGGGGAACACCCACGCCCCTCTGAGCTGCTGCTCAGGTCCCAGTCAGCAGAGGTCACCCGGGGCGCTTGCCAGCCCCCTACAGTTCTGGCCCACCACACGGCAGTTCACCGTCTCTCAAGGATCCAGCTCCCAGCTCTGCCCAGCCCCTCGGCCCTTGGCCTCAGTGTGTGAGCTGGAGGGGACAGCAACAGCTCTCTCTGGCGACAGCGGGGGTCAAGAGAGAAGGCATGCAGCTTGGCGACTGACACCTGACGGGGTGACACTGGGAAACACTGACACCACAGCCCCCAGGGCCGGCAATGGATGCTGGGCGGTAGAACCCTGAGGGGAACTTGTCTGAGACCTGCCTGAGGCTCGGGGACCTGGCCCACGGGCACTGTAAAGAGCAGCTGAGTCACCCTGAAACCCGGCGGGCGGGAGCAGCTTTGACTTCAGCTTCTCGCTCCAATACAGAAGCCAAAGGTGAACTGCATCACAAGGCTGCTTGCTCTCTGCAGAGCCCAGGCTCCCGGGGCAGCGCAGCGCTCACACTGCTGTGCGTCTTCTCCATCCTACAGAAGTGGGACCAAGGCCCGGAGAGCGGAGCAAGTGGGGCGTGTGCAGGCTGAGGTGACAGCCTAGGACTTCTCAAGTCCATGTCCTGGTTCCTCTCAGACCACAAGTCCAACCAAGGGAGGCGGAATGCAATGTCCGAATATCTACGACCCGCATGCCCTCAGGCCTGCCCTCCAGCTCCGGGTGGGTGGACCCAACCCTGATCCCCACGCATGGACAAGGCCCCAGGATGACAGGAGGCCAGCCCTGGGTGTGGGTGGGCCACACTCCTGGTCCTGGGCACTGCGGCCCACAGAGGTGGCCTCAGATGGGGCTGACATGAGGTGCCTAGCCACCAGGGAGCTCCCTGGCCTGGAAAGTGGAGGCTGGGAACCGGCCTGTGCTGAGGCCCTCAAAGGCCGGCCCATCTCTCCAGAAACCCTCCCTGCCAGCCTGCGCCTTGCTACTCACTGATGGGAAAATGGTGCCTCAAGCAGGAGAGGGGAGACCCAGCCCTCCAGGTCAGCCGCAAGCCTCGTGCATCCGAGGTCCCTGTCCACGCCCGGCCCCTGACAGGTAAACAAAGGGCCAGGCCCAGGAGGGGCATGGCTGGTCCCGAGGGGGTGCAGGGCAGGGCCAGCTCAAATTCCAGCCCCAACTTTAACCATCCACAGCACCCAGCATGTGCAGGGACCTCCTGGGTGTAGGCGCCTTTGCAGACTCATCATGGTTAATCCTCCTAACACCCTGCCTGATGGATAAGGAAGCAGCCTGGTAAGAACTCGCCCAAGTCAGGAGCCAGGAAGTGGGAGCCAGGACTTGAACCCTGGCCCGCTGGGACCCACCCAGACCTGGCGCTGCCTCTGCCAGGGTCCCGGGCTTGGAGCAGAGTACAGTCGCTTGTGGCATAGATGTGGAGGAGGGGCCAAAGACAGGAAGGACTTCCTCAGGTAACACGGCAAGTTCGGCGGGGAGGGTGGCAGGGCCAGCTCTCCAGCACCTGCATCTCTAGAGGTTTGGGGATGTGCCCTGGGCAAAAGGCCTGCAAAATGCCAGGCCAGGGAAGCACCATGCTGAAGGTGCCAGGTGACATGCCCCAGGAGCCCAGAGCACTTGGAAGGCTCAGGCCACTCCCCTGGCACGTCATCAGAAAACTTCATTGTGGCAGCTGCCACCTGTCCACTGTGCCAAGCACTATGCAGGCTGCTCCTCAGGCCTCCTGTCTCACTCAGTCCTCACCAGAACCTTACGAGGAGGAACTAGCATCACGTCCACTTTACAGATAAGGAAACTGAGGCTCAGAACAGGAGCACGTCTACAGCTGCCAGGGGGCTGAGGGCATCCCAGCACAGCTCTCTTCCCTCCAGAGCCCAGGCTCCCTATCCCTTGGTTGACATGGACAAAAGGCCCCAGGAATGACTGCAGGGGAGGCTGCCACAGCATGCAAGCTCCCTATGGCAGAAGACGCCACAACCCTCCAATGCAGGTGCCCTGCTCTGCTTGCCAAGCAACCATTGGGCTGTCACCCCACTTCCTCCCTGGCCTGTGGGCAGCCAAGGTATTCGGAACTGGGAGAATTGGGTCTGCTCGAAGCTCAGCTTGTCCTGTGCGAGGCTGCAGACTTCAGCGTCTGCCCCATGAGAATCGGATGGGGAGCATCGCCCTGCTGGTGCGGTATTTCTGGGCCTGCAGGGCTGGAAGTCCAACCCTGGCACAGGATGGCCACAGCATGGTGGTACCACACCATGGGAGCCATCTGGGCGGCTGGCCAGCAGCCCTTGGGAATGGGTCGTCAACTGCCTGGGTGCAACTTCCTGAAACCGCCCCACTGGCTCCTTCAGAGCCTGCCCGCACAGGGCCAGCGATAAATCTCCCCAATCTTCTCTTACTGGCAACGCAGACCGGGCCTGGAATTATCCAATTTCCAGGTTAAGAATCGGACCCCAGCCCTGCCAGCGAGCAGCATAACGTCTCTCGCGGCCATTCGTACGCCTCCTGGGAAACAGGCTAGCATGCCTGACCATCCTCCACCTGGAGAAGGAACAAAGACCCAGGACCAGCCAGCCTGCTCCCCTTCTTCTCCTGGGGGACCCTCCCTAAGAGTAGAGCAAGAGGGGAACCTGAAGGTCTTGGGGGCTGCCCCTTTGAAGTCACCTAGGAAGCTCTCCTGGAAGACCACAGTCTGCACACAGGCACACATGCCTACATGGGGACAGGCCCCTTGCCCTGGGGTCTTCAGTGTCCAAAGTACTCATGAGCCCTGGGGATTAAACCAAAGACCTGCACACAGTGTGGTCAAGAGATCAGGGAGTGGGAGGGCGTGGGAGGCCGAAGGGGGGTGCTCCCTGTGAATACAGAGAAGCCGCCTTCACTCCTACCCACTTACAACTGCCCTCAGCCTCCCGCCCCCACCCTCCCAGGGTCCCTCTCCAGCCGCCAATGAAAAACAGAGCCCCAAGTAGATGAGGGTTGGGGGAACACGTCTGGTCTGGCCATCTGCCAAGCTCAGGAGGAAAGGGTCTCTCAGGCACGGGGTATTCCCCCACCAAGAGCTCTCCCCAACACTGGGCGGAGAAACATGTCTTTGGGTCAGAATCCTGCCTCTGCCACTGACTCTTGGTCACTCCGTGCAATCTAACCTCTGTTGCCTCTGGTTTCATCTGTCAAGTGGGCTCTTAACAATCCTGACCCCAAAAAGAGGTGATGCAAATTACTTAGTCTAGGACCTTCCCAAAACGTGCCGGCTCCTATTAGCTATTATTTTAAAGCTTTAGGGTCCAGCTCTGGGCCCGCTTCCTCCTGCCAGCTCTCCCCAGCGTCCTGTGGCCGAAAGCACTTTTGCCTTCCTCTGAACCATAAGCTTCCCTACCGTTCACCTGACCTCGGGGCTTCTGGGCTGCCTGGCCTTTGACTGCGAGTATTGCCCTGTCCTCCTATTCCTGATGGTGCCTGCACATAGTAGGTGCTGCAGAGAACACAGCCCATGCTCAAAGCCTGGCTGCAGCCCTTGCTGGCTGCACGGTGTTTAGGTCAGAGACTTCCCTTCTCTGACCCCCCTAGCTTCCTAGAAGGTAGTGTTGGCACCTATTGTGTAGGATGGTCTAGGCTGGAGAAAATGAGGCGGTGGCCGGCAACCTGCACCTCTGGCCTGGCTGAAGCCACAGCCTGTCCAGAGCAAGGGGTCAGGTAACCTCCAGAGCAAGAACTGTGCAGGCCAAGCGGGGTCAGTGGTGGCTTCGCTTAGAATCGAGAAGATACGCAGAAGCCCAGATGCGAGGGCGGCTAGCAGCCCAGAGGGAAGCACCGGGCGGACGCTAGGTAGGGAAACGGGGCGCGGGGGAAGCAGAAACTGTCTGGTGGTTTCCAGAGGACAGGGACCAAGTGTGCAGAGTCAGCTCTGGCAGGCCACATAGCCACCAGGAAACCAGCCCCAGGATTGAGGGGGTGTTGGCAAGAGGGACAGGGACTTCCCCGCCCCCTCCCTTGGGCCTTTGGTAAATGGTCATTGTGTTCGGTTTCCGGCAGTGGCCTTCTCTCCTGCCAGGATCCTGGTTTCCCTGACCCAGCCAGAAGCTTCCCCTTTGATTTCTAAATAGCAGCCATGGGCTGGACCTCAGTGCTGAGGCTGGGCAAGGAGCACCAAGGCCAGAGAGAGGGAAGGTAAGACCCCAGGCAGGGGTGGGGCTCAGCTCTGCCTCTCCCTGGTTCCTCAGGGACCAAGATGGACAGAGGGAGAGAGAACCTGCTCGGCCCCTGTGAGTGCTTGGCCGGACCCTCCCAGCACACAAAGCCCGAGCTGCTGCCAGACATAATGAAAGCCAGATGAGCGCTGGGCTGGTGTCAGCCGTCAGCCTCCCACCCCCACCCTCCCAGGGGTCCCTCTCCAGCCGCCAGTGAGGAACAGGGCCCCGGGTAGATGAGGGTTGGGGGAACACGTCTGGTCCGGCCATCTGCCAAGCTCAGGAGGAAAGGGTCTCTCAGGCATGGGGTGTTCCCCCACCAAGAGCTCTCTCCAACACTGGGCGGAGAAACATGTCTCATCCAGGCCCTGTCTAGGTACCGGGACACCAAGAGGCATGAGACCCAGGCTAACAATCTCCAGCAATCGCAACGCGCCACAGTCTAAAGCCACAAAGGGACTGGAGATGCACCAGGCGGACACGACGCAGCACGGGGCTCAGAACCGTCACTGTTAAGGATGCAGCCCGGCCAGAGCTCTCATGGGCCCTGAGCCCCCAACCCAAGGCTGGCCTCTGTGCAGGCCCTGTGCCCAGGCAGAGCAGGGTGAGGGGGGTGCTCTGGGCTCCACTACCTCTGCTGTGCAGTCAGGAGCAGTCAGGTGGGAGGCAGATGGCACCACCCAGAGACCCATGGCCCCCTGCCCAGGGCACACGAGAAACAAGCCCCAGCCCGCACATAGTCACCATCCCCTCCATCCGCCACAGGTACACCACTCCCTTCTCCGAATCCTCCCCACACCTTACAGATTCGGGGTGCTAGCACTCTTTCCAATTAAGCACCCTCCTCGCGTCACCACCAGGACATCTGGTCCCACATGTTGGAGGCCTGATGCTCCGCCCCATCCCCGGACCCCTGCCTCTGAGCAGCCCCGATGTCCCTGGTCACCAGATCCACTTCTGCCCCAAGGAGACTCGGTCTGGAAGGCCGACATGGTCCCAGTCACCTCTGAGGATTCTAGGATTTTGCCTCCCCGACCAAGGATCGACACCTGCATCGTAAAGCCCAACGGTGCAGTGCAGGCCCCGGGCTGGCGACTGAGTGAAATAAGGCACAGGCCACAGATGTAAACAGTGGCAGTGCTGCAGGAAAAGGTCCACCTGGGCTGCGGGGGCTCGGTGACAGGCCCTGGGACAGTACTGAGGGGGGCAAAATCCTAGCAGTGGCCCCTACTGTTGGAACGGGCGCGGCGGCGGCAGCCCCCTCCCTGCTCACCCTACTGGCTGATTTCTGCAGAAGGCCCCGACCCCCACCTATGGAGAGAGGAAGGAGGCGGCCCGCTGGGGTCGCCCGGCCCGCCCGGGGCTCACCCCGGCCCGCCCAGCCCGGCCGCGGGTCGGGAGGCTCCGACGCGCCCCCCGCCGGGCCACCCCAGCTCACCCACCTCCGGGCGCGGCAGGTCGGGGTCCACTGGGGTGAAGCTGTGCAGCACCACCGGGCAGCTGTCGGGGACGCCCACCTCCAGGCGCACGGCGTCCCACACGCTGCGGCTCCGCCGGGAGCCCGGAAACAGCGGCTCGGAGCCGCCGGCAGGCCCGGCCGCGTCGGCCCACATGCGCTGCACCATGGAAGGCCCGCGGCGGGAGCCGGGCCGCGGGACCCGGG
>NW_022437037.1:7771255-7772042 GCF_009761245.1 Sapajus apella
GCACAGTGGCTGATGCCTGTAATCCCAGCAGTCTTGGAGGCCGAGGCGGGTGGATCGCGAGGTCAGGTGTTCGAGACCAGCCTGGCCAACATGGTGAAACGCCATCTCTACTAAAAATACAAAAACTAGCCAGGCGTGGTGGCGCGTGCCTGTAATCCCAGCTCCTCAGGAGGCTGAGGCAGGAGAATCACTTGAACCTGGGAGGCGGAGGTTACAGTGAGCCAAGACTGTGCCATTGCACTCCAGCCTGGGCAACAGAGCAAGACTCTGTCTCAAAACAACAACAAACTACAAGACACGTGGACTGTCTGGACACTGCTGCATATTTGATGACGTCAGACATCTTTTTAGGTGTGAGAATGGTACTGCGGTCACTAGTGGAGTGACATCTTGGGCTATCAGTGGACGCAGGACATGCCTGGGATTCATGTGAACATCTCCAGGGGCGGGCAGGGAGTGGGACAGTGAGAGGGGAGTAAGGGCAGCCCTGCGCTGACGGTCGAGAGGGCTGGGGGTCTTTATGCCATTTTCTCTACTTTTGTGTCTATTTGGAATTATCCATAATAAAAGTTATCAGAAGAAAGACGGCTGGGTGCGGTGGCTCACACCTGTAATCCCAGCACTTTGGGAGGGTGGATCACTTGCAGTCAGGAGTTCGAGACCAGCCTGGCCAACGTGGTGAAACCCTGTCTCTACTAAAAATCCAAAAAATTTAGCCTGGCATGGTGGTGCATGCCTGTAATCCCAGCTACTTGGGAGGTGGAGAATCGCTTGCACCAGGGAGGCG
>NW_022437037.1:7772052-7807722 GCF_009761245.1 Sapajus apella
TGAGCCGAGATTGCGCCACTGCACTCCAGCCTGGGCGACAGAGCAAAACTCCATCTCAAAAAAAAAAAAAAAAAGAAAAAGGAAACAGCTTGAGACCCACCCTCTGATGCCTCTGAGGTTCCCAGCAGTCCTCCAGAGAGGGCTACAAACTTCTGACCCCAGGCAGCAACACCTGGCCAGGCTCACCATTTCCTGTGTTACTCTCCATGTGTGCAGAGGTCACTCATGGCATCTTTACAACAAAAGAGGCTGCTCTGGGGACCAAGGCAGTGGGCAGCTGGAAACCGAGTCCCGATGCCCAGATGGGGCGGTCAGAAGAGGCTGGGGACAGTCCCAGGGAACTTGGGTGGGTTTGACACTCGAGGCCGATGACACCCTGTGCTTGGCTGTTGGAGCATCTGCCGGGAGGAACTGAGGACTCTCAAGAGCACAAAGCACCCCCCGAAAATGGGGGGTTCTTAGGAACCGGCGTCGGTCCCTTCCTCCATCCTGCCCCAGCTCACGCTCCCCACCCCCCACCTGGCGTTCTCAGGTTCCCAACCTCCCCCTGGGAAGTGCACCTGCCTTTCCTTGGGTGCCACCCCCACAAGCCCCTGAAGAACACGGCTGCACAGACCTTTCGGAAGTCGGGACGCTGCTTGCAGAGGAACTTGCAAAGGCAGGCTGTGAACTGACAGCTGGCAGCCAGATCCCGCCCACACGTGTGTTTTGTTTGGCTTACGAAGTGTTTTCAAAATGTAAGCCAACAGTAGAAGGTCAGGTGACTTCATATAAAAACCCACATTTCCCACTTCTCCTGTAACTCTGGCTGACCTGACCACACTGGGGCTGTGTTCCCGAGGGCCACCGGAGGCTGGCCGGAAGCTGGCTGTGGCTGCCCCCTGGAGCCAGGCATGTGCTCCATCCCAACCCCCGCCCCGATCCTGCAGCCCTCAGCCAGGGATCGCTCTGACAACTGTCCCCCACTCCTGCAGTGCTCAGTGCCCAATGCCCCAGGGAGTCACTGCCACCCTGGAGGGGCCACCAATTCACCGTGTGACAACCTAAAGTGGAGGGAAGCAGAGGAGAAAGAGGCAGAAGGGGATACACAGATGGAAACTGAGCCCAAGACCCAAAAGTGAGCCCAGGGGACCACAGAGAGGGACAGCAGGAGACGGAGACAGCGGGCAGACAGGCGAGGAGAGACTTGCTGGGCATCTTACATCGCTCCCCAGCCCCTAAGCAGCTGTCTCAGTTCAGGGAGAGGCATGTCGGCAAGTCCCTGTGGTCCCTCTTCTCCCTGCTCCCATACCATCTTTGGTTCCCCAGACACCACAGCCAGTGGGGTCTTGGTCCCTCAAAGCCCCCGGCTGCCTTCAGGCAGAAGACCACTGGCTCGCTGTGGCCCCAGCTCCCACCTCCAGGGTCCCTCTCGGCAGAACTGCTGCAGCTCCGTCTTCACACTGCCCCTTCTGCCTGGCTGGTGCCTCCCTCCTTCCGCCCGCTCCTTGGCCGGCACATCCTTGGCTGGTACATGAGAGGTGGATCATAAAAGCTGCCCCTCTGGACCTTCAAGTCGGGACCCAGGCCTGCTTTTACGCAGGACCCCAGGGAATGGGGTTTGGGCCTGGGGTGCAGTCCTGGGGACTGCCAGGCACACAGCAGTTCAGAGCAGAAACTGGGGACAAGGCAGTATATGGGTGACAATGACCTTTGGCCATCACCTTTTCCAACCTGGGCTTGGCCAAGGCTGGGAGGAATGACAGCCAGGTACTCAGACTCAGGTCAGGCCGTGGTGGAAAACCTGTCACCTCCTGCTGGGCAGGTAGAGGTCACCCCTTTCTGTCTCTTGTGATCTATTTTTAGAGCCTGGGGAGGACATGAAAAGGGTGAGGCCAGGACACACTCCTTGGTCATTTCCCGACACTGACGTCACCATTCCTAGCCTGCCTAGGTCCCGGGGTGGCCCTCTGTGGGCGGGTGAGCACACACCTTGGCAGGAGGTGACGCAGCTGGGCCACGCGTGGGAACTCCCAGCACAGCGGGCGGGCCTGGCGCAGCCCCACCTCCCCTGCCACTGGGTTCCTGGCAGCCTCTGGTGGCTTCTGCCTCCTCCTCCTGCCCCCAGGATGCAGGGGTCCCCACAGGCTGGAGGCTGAAGTCAGAGCTGGTCAGGAGGTGAGACGTGAAGCACCAAGGCGTTGAAATCTCCAGGAGGCCACGCCGGGTGGCAGGTGTGGCACCATCACCATCCCAACCCTCTGCCCTCACAGGGCACTGCTGTCCCAGCACAACAGACACAAGATGTGCCGACTCTCCGGGAGCAGTGGGAACAGGCCTGGACGGGGATGCAGAGGTCTCCGGACCGGCCTGGGGCTTGCCAGGGGGCCCAGCTGTCATGCCCTGGAAATGGGTACAGCACCAGGATATTGACGGGTAGGCACGCAGGGGAGCAAACGTGATGAAAGCATCCATGGGCTGCAAACCCGGGGGGGGATCCAGCCACTGTCCTCCACTCCCGCAGGGCTTGGTGCCTGACACCCACGCGGGGCCACCAATTCAACATGTGACAGCCTGAAGTGGGGGACAGCAGAGGAGAGAGGAAGAGGCCGAGGGGGACACACAGATGGAAACTGAGCCCAAGACCCAAAAGCGAGCCCAAGGATGACAGCGGGAGAGGGAGGCTGCAGGCAGACGGAGGCGAGGGGAGAGAGCGGCCACGGGGCTGCGGGGGCGCTGGGCACACCTGGCTGAGGAAGGGACCAAAGGCCCAACGGGTCCCCCAGTCTCAGCCTAGTACCTGTCCCCAAGCCTGGCGGCCCTGATCTAGGAGGCAGTGACGTCTATTCCACAACTGTGATGGGTGGGGCATATCACACCCTGAGGGGCCCAGCATCCATTATCTCCCCTCCTGGAGGGTGGTCAGCTGCCAGCCTGGCCCCTGGACTCCTTGGAAACTCTCCACAAAGTGCCAGCTAGAAATGTCACAGCACAGGGGGCCCTGGGATGAGCCAGCCCCAAGGGGCCATTCTTTCCTGTGGGTTTGGGGAACTCTTTTGAGACCTGGAGCACAGGTTCCGGTTCTGGCGCCTGCTCTGTATCTTCCTAGCCTTAGTTTTACCTCCTGGGGCCTCAGTTTCTCCATCAATAAATGGGGACAGTAACCATCACAGCACCAGGCTCTCAGGCTTCTTGAGAGCAGACAAGGAAGCAGTGCACAAAAGTCCCGGTAATCCAAGAAGCACCCTCCGGACGGGGCTGCCGTGACAGCCCACAGCCACCCTGGACCAACCCTCGGGGCTGGGGGCAGCTGGCGAGGCCACAGTGGGCACACACAGGCACCAGCAGCAGAGCAGACCACCAGTCTTCTCTCTCATACCCGAGATGGGAGATGAAGACTCCCCTGAAGTTCCAGACAAACTCCTCCAACCAGTTCTGACGGGAAGAGGGGAGTCCTAGGCAACCAACTCCCGCGCCCGGAGCCCCGGCGGTGACCCACCCAGCCTCTCCCTGGCAGAGGCACCGGTCGCCCTGGAAACTCACCTCCGTGGTGGCCGGTGCTGGCAGAGGTGCCAGCCAAGGTGTCGGGCTTTGGAGAGCGGCACGGCGGGCCACGGCCCTCCGCCTGGCGGTTACCACAGAGACACAGGCAAAGAACACGGAGCCCTTCCTCCCCCTGGGCACAGCAGGCCTGGCACAAACCTGGCCTGCTTCCCGGGCCATGGCAGGGCGAACGCCAGGTGGGGAGTGGGCCCTTGGTGAGGCCCTCTGCCAGTGTGCCCGTCGCCTGCGTGCCCTAGTGGAGTGAAGCACCCGAGTGCCTAGGCCTGGTGTCACCCGCGTGGCTGTCATACCTGCTCCTCTGACAGGCAGGGCCAGGAATTCCCACTTGTACCAGGCCATGGGCCAACTGAGGACGAGTAGAGAGCCTGTCCCAAGCTGCCACAGCTTTCTCCCTTAATTCTCCAGCCCCCACTCCCATTCCCCGTGTCGGGGGCCTGAAAACCAGTACACAGAGCCAGAAAAGTGACAGATACAAGCAACTAGACCAATACAGGGCTGGGTCAGCAGAGCCACCAGGTGGATGTGAGTCTAGCCAGAGGCAGTGGGAGACAGGCAGGAGACCCCCACTCACTTGTTCTAGAAGGCTCCCCTGCCCCCAGACTAGAGCTCCTCCAACCCTGGCACCCGGGTATGAGATTTCCCTTTTCTTTTCTTTTTACACAGAGTCTTGCTCTGTCCCAGGCTGGAGTGCAGTGGCTCGATCTCGGCTCACTACAACCTCCACCTCCCGGTTCAAGTGATTCTCCTGCCTCAGGCTCCCGAGTATCTAGGATTATAGGAACCTGCCACGAGGCTCAGCTAATTGTCTTGTATTTTTCTAGAGACGGGGTTTCACCATGTTGGCCAGGCTGGTCTTGAACTCTTGACCTCTGATGATCCCTCTGCCTCGGTCTCCCAAAGTGCTGGGACTACAGGTGTGAGCCACTGCACTGGGTCACAAGATTTCATTTTAAACTGGGTGTGGTGGCGGGGTGGGGGGGGTGCCAACCTGGGTTGCCAACTGTGTTTCATTAAGTAGGGTGGTAAAAAATAATATCAACACCACCACTCCCACCATTTCAGAAAAGACACCACCAGAGGTAACGAGAGAGGGCTGCCGTCGGAAGGAAGGGCGGGCGTGGAAAGAGGACATCTGGCTTTAGGAATAACTCACTGGAGTGACTACTAGAGTTGCAAATAACAACAACAATAATTCAACAGCAACACAGCGACACACAACAACTTACTGCCTTGTCCCCATCCCCGTCCCCGTTTTTCTCATTTTGTTGCAAACCAGGCATTGGAAGCCATCGGACGCATCCAGCACACCCATCTGACAAGTGGAAAGACTGAGGCTCACAGAGAGCAGGGACTTGCCCAAGATCTCACAGGAAAACCCAAGACCTGTGTCTGTCCAGCTGCTCTGCAAAGCCTGCAGACGCTCCTTCCATCACACTCAGAGCCCCAAGCCCAAAGCCCAGAGATGCCAGGGTGAAGTCAGAGGCCAAGAGTCTCAGCTACTTCCTTACCTTCCTGGGACCCTGGCCCGGTAGATGCCCAGTCCCTGGCTGCAAGAGGAGGGCACAGGGCAGGGAGCAGGACAGCAGAGGCAGGGAGGAGGGGGTGAGGCCATGGGCTCCGGATCGTCCCCACAGGCACATCGGGCCCCGGGGCCCAGCGTCCCGCCCAGACACTGCCCTAGCAGCACCTTGCTCCCTGCCCTGCTCCTCTGAGCATCTCACATCCTCTTCCGGTGGCTTTGTGGGCCTCTGGGGGCACCCAGCTCAGCAGGCAGTTCAGGGCCTGGGAGCTCTGCAACTCCAGGGTGAGCACTCTCAGGGGATGTGGGTGGGCATCTGGGGGTGAGGGCCGGGCTGGGCTTGGGGGGCATCACTGAAATGGAGCCGGAGGGTTTCAGGGGGCCCTGGAGCAGCCACCCCCCTGCCTCCCTGTACTCACCCTGCAGCCAGAACAAGCCACCTCCACTAAAATCCCTCCACCAGTTCTGTCCCACCCAGAAGAGAATCCCAAGTCCTCAAGTGCCCACAGCCCCTCCTACTAACTGCAGCCACCAGCACCCTCTGCTGGGAACCATTCTTCCCCCTTGGTCTCAGGACTCAGCCCCCACTCAGAGCGGCCTTCTCCGACCCCTGCCTTCATGCAGCAACACCATCTCCGCCCCAGTCATCCGTTCCCCATCCTTTTCCACCTGGCACATTTCCTCCTCTGCCAGGCTCCAAGGCCCTGTCCCCTGGGACAGTCGGGCATCATCTCTGGTCACTTGTACACAGTGACACTCAACCTTGACCTTTGAGAAACAGCAGAGCCGACCAGGCTACGAATTGATCAGCCCAGGATTGAAATTCTGACCCCCAGGGACTCTGGAACCCTAGGCCACTGATGTAGCATCTCTGGGCCTCAGTTTGCTCCTCTGTAAAACGGGAACAAAGGCACCGGAGGATTCCACAGGACCTCAGCATGGGCTTGGCTCATGGTTGTGCTTGGCAGATGTGCAGAGATGATCTCCCACAGCCACTGGAGTAGTACAGGCCACAGGGTCACGTGCCTGCCCCGGTGCCAGGCGCATAACAGACATTTGATAAATGTTGGTGGATGCTGCCCCTGTGCCAGGAGTGCTGTAGCCTAACTCCATCCCCGTGAGCAAGGTCCAGATGGCAGTCCGGGGTCTGCCCGTTGCTCAAAGTGCGGCTTGTAACTGGATTCCAGCAGACAGCTCGGGAATGTTTGCTGATGCCGAAGCACACGCAGGCTGGTACTGCAGGGCAGGCCTGGCCCCCGGGAGAGGGGGCCAGCGAAGAGGGCACTGTCTGGGCAGATGGGTACTGCAGGGCAGGCCTGGCCCCAGGAGAGGGGGCCAGCAAAGAGGGCACTGTCTGGGCAGATGGGCATTGCAGTGCAGGCCTGGCCCCGGGAGAGGGGGCCAGCGAAGAGGGCACTGTCTGGGTCCACACTCTTAAAGGGAGAGAAGCCCTGTGCAGACAGGCAGGATCTGAGCGAGGCAGGCGGCAGGGGCCGGTATCTGAGCAGGGGTTGAGGCTGTCCCCGACCTCGGCCTCTCACCTGGGGGTTGCCAACTGCCCGGCCATGTGACCGTGGGCATTGGGGGTGTGGTTCGGCCGCCACTCCGGGTTTAACAGGGAGCTCACCACATGGAATGAGGGGCAGGGAGGGCCTTCCCTGAGCCTTGATTTCCTGGTACGCAAAATGCGACCTCTCAGGCCGGCCCTGCAGAAGGGCTCAGCGGGAGAGGTGTTTCCTATAGTGTGTGTGTGTTTGGTTGGGAGGCGGGGTGGGGGTGGGGGGCCTTCAAGAGGCCCTGGAAGGAAGCACTCAACTTTCCTGGTGGGGCACTAGCAGGGAAGTGGCAGGGAAGCAGGCTACCCTGCTGGGTGTATTTGTGAGCTGATGCCTTCTCTTGGACAAGCAGCTCCGGGGTACCAGGCCCTGTGCAGGGCGTTGCATCTCACACGCAAGCTTCCTGTGCTATTCTTGAACAGTCTACCCCAGCCTAGCTTCCCAAGCCCATTACTCCCGTGTCTCCCCCGCCCCCACCTCCAGCACAGGTCAGCCTGGCATCAGGCCCAATCCTGGGGCTATTCCTTTGGGAGGCAGGCTGGGCAGGGCTACCCGGGGGAGTGGGCACTGAGCTTGCTGGGAAGGCCATCAAAGGACTGAGCACAGCAGGCCGTAGGAGGAGCTGCACCAGCTGCCGCTCAGAAATGCAGAAATGCGGGAGCCCCCAGGAGGTGGTGCCAGCAGAAGGAAGCAGCAAGGCCATGCACCCCTCCTCCCACCCACGTGGTCCCTGGCCCTGCCTCTGCCACCAGCCTGGGGGAGAGCAGGGTCTTTGTTCCCTGCCGGCCAGGCTACCACGTGATGCGCCACATCACTGTCACTGCCTGGAACGAAGACTGCCAAGGAGAGCCCAGGCACTGGGGCCTGGGGGTGAGGACAGTTAGGGGAGCTCCACCTGCAGCGCCCCAACCCCAAGTCTGGCTGCCTTGAGGGTCTGGCCCTGTGAGGGCCACACACGACATAAACATTTCCAGCTACTAAGTGAAGCTCACGACAGCCCTGACCCCAGGCTTCTCCCAGGACACACGACCTGCCAGCGGTCCCACAGTGTTCTGCCCAGCACGCCAGGTGGCCCTGGGATAACACGCCTGGCCACACAGACAAGCCCAGGATAGCAAAACCCAACCCACAGGCACCTTGCTAGGTGGGGGCAGGCCCTGGATGGGTTCAAGGCCCATTGTTTACAAACACCGTGCAGCTGTCTCTAGGAGCAGTGACTCAGAGCCAGAGCGATGACTCCTCGCAAAGCCGTTTGCTCGGCACCACATCCTGTCCAGGAAGCAGATAGCAGAGACCGAGGCCTGGCTTTTGCTCTTCTTTCCTGCTGCCGACTTAACTCAGGGACCTGCTGACCAGACTCAGTGTCCAGCTGGGGAGACATTCCAGCTCCCCTCCCCCTGGCTTCCGGGAACCTGAGGCCTGTCAAGTGGCTCAACACACACTCAGGCCCGGCCGGCTCCACTAGGTAGGGATGCTGCTGTGGCCGTGCACGAGACGGATGGAGCCTCTGGAGGGGCACCTCTGCCTGGCATCCCCTCCCTCTTTGGCTCTGACTAGGAGACTCCCAAGGACCAGGGCACCACTAACGCCTTTCACTGCACAGCCCAGAGGCAATTCTTGCCCACGTTCAGAAGCCTGGGAGGCAAGATCAACTCCTGACACCCCTCCGTCCTCTAGAGCCTAGTCTGCTGCTGCCTTTGGCATCCCTCAGTGGGGACAAGGCACTTTTCCAGACCCACAGTCATCATCTCTGTTGTGAAACTGAGAAAACTGAGGCCCAGAGAGGGTGAACAACTTGCCTGAGGTCACACAGCGTGTTAGTGCCGAGGCCATGTGTAAGTCCAGCCCCAAGGCTGCTTGCTTTCCTCTACTCTGTTCCAGATTAAGGATTACAAGCGGATTTGTTCCTGGCAGCACAGACTTGAGGCTGCTGGGTCCTTGTCTCTGGGGTGGGTGGTCTGTCCCCTGCAGGAGGCCCCCAGGCTGGGGACTCTGACTTCCATTTCTGCTGGTCACTGCTGCCCCCAACCTGGTGCCTACACCTGAGTCCACAGCCCCCTGACAATGTCTGCTACTCACTGCCGTGCCGATGTGGGTATCATTTCATCATCATGACGTGTGAGGCAGGGTTTACAGGCGAGTTTCAGGACAGAAGCTCAGAGATGGCACAAACTTATCCAAAGCCGCACAGCAGAGCAGAACTTCCAATCCTGTCTGGCCTGAGACTGCGCTCCCAGCCGCTCCTTCCTGCAAACTCCCAGCTTTTCGTAAAGAGTGAAAGGTGATTTTATAATCACGGTGCACTTCTAAGGCCAGGGTGCAAGTATCTCAATGGCCACCGGTTCACAGGAGAGCCCCTGTGTGTGGTGGGGAGGCAGAGCCTCAGAGTGACTTGTGGAAGGTTATGTACCCCAACGAAGAGGCCCTTTCCCCTGCTCCAGGCTGGGGAGACCCGGGGACTCCCAGGAGCGGCAGAACCACAGGATGCACCTGCCACGGCATGTGGAAGGTGGGCCACCCCCGCAGTGGGGAGAGAAAGGCAAAGAAGGGCTGTGCTTATTTTGGCAGCTGGCACTTGGCGCCACCCCAGGCAGGACAGTAATTCAGCGACTGGCTGATTCACCCACCGCAGGGCTCCCCTGCACTGGCTGCCTGCCCGCCGGCCCCTATTGCCAGCCCACTGAGTCACGCAGGTTGCCAAGAAGCTGAGGATCCGAGAATCCAGTCTCTGCCCCAGCCGCTCCCATTGGCTTTAAGCCTAGCAGGACTCAGCCCTGCCAAGGGCGCCACAGCTCCCCTCCTCCACCCTGCCTGCCCCCAGGTCCAGCTCCAGGAGGAGCCCAACGTCTAAGTGTAAGGATCCAAGCAGCAGCTGGGAGCCGGAGCCTACAGTGTTGAGTCTGGGGCCAAGCCCTCATCCTGTCACTTGCTGGCTGGGTGGAGCTGGGTGAGCCGGGCAGGTGCCTTTCCCTTGCTGAGCCTTGATCCTCGCCCATAAACAAGAATCATCTCTGCCTCAAAACCACTGTGTGCTGAAGTGAAACACGGAATGCGAAGCACTCAGGATAGGGCCTGGCACATGCTCCATGTCAAAACATGGCACCCCGAGGTGGCATCCTCTGCAGGAAAAACCAGTTTTTTTTTTTTTTTTTTTTTTTTTTTTTTTTTTTTCTTAAAGATGGGGTTTCACCATGATGGCCAGGCTGGTCTTGAACTCCTGACCTAAGGTGATCCACCCACCTCGGCTTCCCAAAATCCTAGGCTGGAGTGCAATGGCATGATCTCGGCTCACTGCAACCTCTACCTCCTGGGTTCAAGCGATTCTCCTGCTGCAGCCTCCCAAGTAGCTGGGATTACAGGCATGTGCCACCATGCCCAGCTAATTTTGTATTTTTAGTAGAGATGGGATTTCTCCAAGTTGGTCAGGCTGGTCTCGAACTCCTGACCTTAGGTTGATCCACCCGCCTCAGCCTCCCAAAGTGCTGGGATTACAGGCGTGAGCCACCACGCTCGGCCTCAGTGTTCTTATTTTGAATTCAACGGTGGCTGATACTTCTATAAAATGAAACCGAAATGCCACAGCAATGTCAACTACCATGGAACTTCTAAACAATGTCAATTTCTCTACTGAAGTAGATGAGGATCAGTAACAGTTTGTAGCCTGCACTGTCTGCAGACCATAGAGGGGGCCTGGGGCACAACTAAATTCACACAGCCAGCCCACACGAATTTACTGAGCACCTACTCAAGTGCCAGCAATAGACCGGGGAACAAAACATAAAAATCACCTTTGGCCTGGGTCATAATAAATAAAACACATGTTTGCAAACAGGAATGCTGCAGAAGGTAAAAAACAGAACAGGGAAGGATGATGGGGCCCGTGGGGCAGAAGCAGATGCTGGAACTGCAGACAGGCCAGGAAAGCCAAGGGGCAGCATGGGTAAGGCTGGAAGGAGGAACCTTAAAACAATTCACCTAGGCCAAGCGCAGGGGCTCACGCCTGTAGTCCCAGCCCTTTGGGAGGCTAAGGTAAGTGAATCACTTGAGGTCAGGAGTTCGAGACCAGCCTGGTCAACATGGTGAAACCCTGCATCTACTAAAAATACAAAAAAAACTAGCTGGGCATAGTGGCGCGTGCCTGTAATCCCAGCTACTCAGGAGGCCAAGGCAGGAGAATAGCTTAAATCCAGGAGGTGGAGGTTACAGCGAGCTGAGATAGCACCACTGGACTCCAGCCTAGGCGACAGAGCAAGACTCTGTCTCAAAACACAAAACGAGGCCAGGCGTGGTGTCTCACACCTGTGATACCAGCATTTCAGGGGGCCAAAGCGGGCAGATCACCTGAGCTCAGGAGTTCCATGACAAGCCTGGCCAACACGGTAAAACCCCATCTCTACTAAAAAATAGCCAGGTGTGCCTACGATCCCAGCTACTCAGGAGGCTGAGGCAGGAGAGTTGTTTGAACCTGGGAGGTAGAGGTTGCAGTGAGCTAAGATCGTGCCACTGCGCTCCAACCTGGGCAACAGTGCAAGACTCCATCACAAAAGAAAACAATACAAAATAAAACAAAACCCATATAGTTCACCTACTATGGGGTCCTCTCATGCTCCTGTATTGGGCTCTAAGCCCTCTGGGGGCAACAGCCACACCTGTCCTGTTCACTCTTCCAGACCCAAGTGCCCAGAACGATGCCTGGCCCATAGTGACTCCTCACAACTGCTGACAGGTCCACGGATGAAGACACCAGTTAGATATACGAGAGCATACCATCACCATCGCCACCGCCACCACCACCGCCATCGCCATCGCCGTCACACAAGCAGAGAGAGCACTGGCCCTCTGACCTGGCGTCACTGCCCTCTTTTGAAAATTAGAGGGGTCATGTGAAATCATCATTAAGAAAGCACTAGGAAAATAAAATATAAATTTATATTTTAAAAAATCAATCAATCTATCTATTTGTCTGTCTGTCTGTCTATCTGTCTATCTGTCGATAGACAGCCAGGCGAGATGGCTCATGCCAGTAATCCCAGCACTTTGGAAGTTCAAGGCGGGTGGATCACTTAAGCCCAAGAGTTTGAAGCCAGCCTGGGCAACATAAGAAGACCTGGGCAACACAGCACGACCCCATCTCTACAAAAATTACAAAAATTAGCAGGGTATGGTGGCATGTGCCTGTAATTCCAGCTACGTGGGAGGCTGAGGCACGAGAATCGCTTGAACCTGGGAGGTGGAGGCTGCAGTGCGCCGAGGTTGCTCACTTGGATGATGGAGTGAGACTCTGTCTCAAAATATATATATATATTTTTTTTTGTTTGTTTGTTTGTTTTTGAGGGGTGGTGCCCCGTGCCAGGGACACTGTGTGACTGGTGCTACCATCAGCCTGCTGCCTGCCTGAAGGGGCTGAGGGCCTGGGAAGTGGGGCTGCCCTTTCCCAGGGGGACTTCCTGAGCTGCCCTGGCCTCTGGAGAGGGCACAGGGACCTGGCTGGCTGCCAGGAGGTGGCGGGGCTGGTGCCTGCTGCCCGTGTGTGTGTGTGTGTGTGTGTGTGTGTGTGTGTGTGTGTAATTGGAGGTGAGCTTTTTCTTTTCTTTTTGTCTTGATGGGGGCAGTTTGTAAGATCCTTGAGAGCAGGGACTCTGTTCCCCAGGTACTGATGCCTGAAACAGCATCCAGCATACAGCAGGCTCTCCATAAATGCCTAGATGGACAAGTGGGCTTGACGGGCCCATCGGTTCCTCTAGCTTCAAAGTTCCTGGACTCGAAAATATTCAGAGGTTCTTGGGGGAAGATCACCAGAGAGCTTCTTGGAGGAGGCAATGAGGCTGGAGAGGAGCCTGTGGGAGGGCAGGGCGGCAGGGCCAGGAAGGGCGGGGTCGCCTCTGCTCACCTGCTCCCTCCCATTAAAATGCTTTCCAGGGAGCCAGGCTGAGCACAGAGGCCGAGCAAGCCCAGGCGGGAAGTGCAGGGGAGGGAGGCAGCAGGCTTCCAGGAAGAAAGAGCCTTTTTTCTTAGAAGCAGTGCCTTGGAGTTTCCCAGAAGCCAGCCTGCCCTGGGAAGGTGGAGGAGGCAGGAGGTGGTCAGGTCGGCCCTGGTTTAACATGGGGGATTTCCCTTCCTAAATTCCTGGCTCAGAAACAGTTCTTGGGGAATGGGTCTCTGTCCACGGGTAAGTAGAGGTTGCTCCGGTGTGGGCAAAGAGACCCCTCCCCAAGGCACGGCCGTGGCTGGCAAGGATGGGGGATGGGGGCTGAGCCCACAGTCAGGCCCCTGTGCCCAGCAGGCCCTGGTCACCCGGTACACTGGGGTCAGGGGAACCAGGACAAACGGGCTCTTGTGTTTGGGAGGCTGCCTGCTGTGCCAGGGACACTGCGTGCCGCCACCAGCCTGCCGCCTGCCTGAGGGGGCTGAGGGCCTGGGAAGTGGGGCTTCCCTTTCTGAAGGGGACCTCCTGAGCTATCCCAGCCTCCGGAGAGGGCACAGGGCCTTGGCTGGCTGCCAGGAGGTGGCAGGGCTGGTGCCCGCTGCCCTCTTTCCCACAGTCCTTTGCCTGCAAGAAGTTCCCCAGAGCTAGAGAAGAGCAATGTCTTGGGACTCTAGGGCCCTGGGCCTGAGGGGCACTGCCCTGTCCCTCTCTCCTGCCACCCACTGTCCCGTTAATCCCTGGGCTTGGCTCCTCCCCTGGTAGGCAAGGTTAGAGGGCCTCTCCTCTCTGCCTCACCTGGGATGCCTGACAAAGGACAGCAAGACACCAGCTCCCTTCCCCTGCCCAGGGACCCTCGAAAAGCTGCTCAGACCTCCATGCCAGCATGACAGTGGGCAGCTGGGTATGCCAGGCCGTGGCTGAGCACCTACCACAACCCTGTGAGCTGGGCCCAGCTGTCAACCCAGTGACAGAGGAGAAAACTGACACTCAGCCTTCCTCACTCATGGTCGCAGCTCAGGCCTGCTGCCTTTTTTTGTTTTCTGTTTTGACACAGAGGCTTACTCTGTCACCCAGACTGGGATGCAGTGGTGAATTCTCAGCTCATTGCAACCTCTGCCTCCCAGGTTCAAGCAATTCTCCTGCCTCAGCCTTCCAGGTAGCTGGAATTACAGGTGTGCCATCACACCCGGCCAATTTTTGTATTTTTAGCAGAGATGGGGTTTCACTGTGTTGGCCAGGCTGGTATCAAACCCCTGACCTTGGGTGATTCACGCACCTCGGCCTCTCACAATGCTGGGATTACAGGCGTGAGCCACCTCGCCCAGCCAGGCCTAGTGCTTTCAAAAGGCAAATGCAAACCCCCCACATGCTGCCAGTGGCAATGTGCTCTCCCTCCCCAGGCAGCAGCCATGTGTCCCCACATGCAGCCACCTGTACCCCTTCATATATGCACTCCCTCATCCACTGTCAAGCTTGTCACATCCGAGCGCATGCATGCTGCGGGCACATGTGGTCACCCAAAGGCAGGGAGATGCTCCCGCCCCCAACACACACAAGCACCCCACAGCACTCCACAGCCCCTACCCCTGCAGGCCCAGCAGCCCCAAGTACATACCCTGCTCCCTGTACATCTGCCAGACAGCGATGGCCACCCCAGCATCCCCAGACCCGAGAGCACACTCCCTTAGGGCTGCAGAGAGGGGACAGGGCAGGGCACCATGCAGGGGCTCTCTGGCCCCAGCAGCTGGGAAGGAACCACCTCATGGAGTCCTGAAAACTGCCAAGTGTCTGTTTGGAGATGGCAAGGGGCCAGGCAGGCAGTGCTGCCAGCTGGGCCCTTCCACACTGGGCACTACCCACCTGCCCACTACCCTCAGCTGTCCCCTCCCCAGCCACCCAGGGCCTGGGGCCAGGTGAACTGCTTCAACCTTGAACTCTAGTCCAACTGGGCAGCCAGGGCCTAGCACTTAGCCTCAGGGAAGAAGTAGGTGGGGGGCGGGGAGTGAGCTGCATGGCCTATGGCCCTTACTCAGCTCCTCTGGGCCACAGTCCCCTACCTGGAAAAACCTGTGGATTCAACTGAGGGCCTGCAAGTGTCTCTGCCTTCCACCACACCCTGTCTCCCCAAGGGCAGCCACAGCTGGTGGAGCACTGGCCATCTGCTTTCTGTGAAGGGGAACAGACATCGGCTGCCACCCTCGGAGGGCCCGCCCATGCGGTGCCGGGACCTTAGGAGCATCTCACACCCCACCACATCCACAGGTCCACAGAGGGGGTGGAGGTGCAGTGGGGGTGCAGAGGAGTTAGGGAACCCACTTGTCTGGGTCCCCTGAGGCCAAGCCAGGGCACCCGTCTCCCCTCTCAGACTTCTATCCCCTTGACCTCTAGACAGTCTGGACCTCCCTGGGGCTGCTGATCCTGGTGCTAATCAGGTAATTCATCAGTTAATCATGTGGTCATCACTTGACAGATAAGTGCTACTCAGGGCTGGAGCTCTCCCTCCCTGCAGGCACAGCCCAGCACGGGCGGGGTGGGAGCAAGCATCCCTTTGAAATGGATTCAGGTCAGGTGGTGGCAGCCCCCAGGGCTTAAATACCTTCCACCGCCCTCCCCAGGGTCTCACCCTCCCAGTTCTGAGCTTGACATTACAGGCAAAGGGCACCCCCTCGCACACATCTGGGCTCAGGACAAAGTCCCAAGGCGAGCAGGTGCCAGAGGTGGGGTAAGTTCCTGGAGTCAGGGCCTCTGGTTGGCCAAGGGTGTTTTCTTTCTCTCCACTAGACAAGCCCACCTGCTCCCCGCCTTCCTCCCTTGGTACACAAAGGTCAGACAGGCACACCTGAACTCTCAGGTGGTGTCTAGGGGAGAGGCCCTGCACTCTCCCCACGGGAGCCCTTTCTGGCCCTCAACCCAGGAAAAGGGAAGGACTGGGGTGCCCTCCAGCAGACAGTGAGTGCTGGCGCCCTTATCCTGCCCAGAAGGACTGGGCAGCTCAATTAATTATGCGCCCACCGGGCAGAGCAGGGAGGGGAGGCCAACATGGGACAGGGGGTGGGGGGTGTCCTTGCTGCAGCAACCACACAGGCTGCGGGCCTGCACCTTCACACCCACCAGTTGAAGTGGCCTCCTGCTGCCCGTTTCTCGATGCTAGACTAGGGGCTCACCACGTCCACCTGCCTTCTTGGCATGGCATCTGGCATGAATGAGGGCAGGGGCTGCACATACCTTGGGCTGCTAGCTCCCTGCCACTGTCTGTGCAGCCCCCTGCCCTGCTCTGCCCCTCCTCCTGTGGCACTCCAACTGGGGGCAGCTGGGCAGGGTCCCCATGGGATCACCCTGAGCCCAGCTAATGACCCCCAAGTGAACATACGAGCCCAGCACCCAACTCCGAAGGTGGGCACGCCCCTTGCCCATTTGACAGACGGGGCAAAGGAGGCTCAAAGGGGTGAGGCCATGGCCCAAGGTCATACTGTGAGCAAATGATCAGGGTCAGGCTGGCATCCTAGCTCTATGAGAGCACTGGGAAACCCTGGAGGGTGGTCACCAACAGTCCTACCCTCGCTTCCATCCCCAGAGAGAACATCTGAGGCAACTGGGTCTCACACCCTTCTCATCCCCAAAGTCCAACCCGCTGGGCAGTCTGGCCCCACCTGCCTTCTCCCCACCATTCTGCTGCCCTGCCCTTTCCCAGAATCTGGGGCTCCACCTCCCTGCTTCCAGGCTGGACACCCCTCATCCGTGTCCTCACCTCGGCTCCCGCAGTGCCCAGGTCTGGGTGCAGGGTGGACACCTACAAACTAAGGCAGCCCCTTTGAAAGTTCAGAGGGCAAGGTTTCCTTACATCCTCACGGCAACTGCGGGGACCTCAGGGCAGACAGGGAGGCTCAGAGGGGTCCTGTGCTGCTTCTAGGATGCCCGGGAATAAGTGCTGAGCTGGAATGCAGACCCAGGTGTCCTGCTCCAAAGCCACCTACCTGATCTGAGGACCAGGGTCCTAATGACCGAGGAGGGTGCTGGAGGGGAGGAGGAAGGGCTGGCCTGGTCCGGGTCTCCTCACTCTCCTGCCCCAAGGCCCCAGTAGGTGACATAATTCACAGGGCAATGTTTATGCACTCAACGGTGAACACATAGGCAGAGGGGTGGATGGGCCACCAAGGGGGAAACCAAGGCCAGTAAGAAGGGACACAACAAGGTCACATAGTCAGTTGGTATCAAAGTTGGCCCAGAACCACAGTCCCCTGTCCCGGGGCTCTACCCAGCCCAGCCACACCCTGGCATGCCTTCCTGCCCCAGGTCAGGGAGCCCACAGCTGCAGGGCGGCAAGGCACAAGGGACCACGCGTGGCCCCACACACTCTGGCTGTGCCTTCTGACCTCGAGTTTTCTGATGTTCTGCCACTGTCACCTCTCACTCAGGTATCCAGGAAGTGGCCTCTGTTGCTAGGGGGCTGATGCCTGGTCGCTGGCTGGGTGGGGAGATGGGGAGGGGGTAGTGGACTGGGGTGTCCCTCAGGAAGGATCCAGGGGGCGGAGGCTGCCAGGTCCCATCTCAGGTGGAGGTGGAGGGCGGGTCAGCCATGAGAAGTACGTGAGCGAACTCAGCAGACCAGGCCCCTTCCTCCCCAGGCCCTGATGAAAGTCCTGGACTCTGGTCTCCGCATTTTTCTCTTTCAGCCCCAGAGTCTTCTCTGCGGGCCAGCGGCGGGTATGCACAGGCGGGGGTTGGGGGTGAGCCATCGGAAAGCCCATTGGAAAGCCCCAGCCCTGAGTCTTCCCGCAGGCAAGAATTTTGGGGCCCAGCAGTTGCTTGGCAACTGCTCTGAGTTGCCATGGGAACACTCCCTTTTTCCGGGGCTTATCATTTTTAGGGGGATGCCACGATGCTTCCCATGCCCTTTCCTCCCCACTTCTTCACCCTGGCTTGGCTGCCCTGGGAGGGGACATTGGGGGTCTGTAAGCTCAACCCCCGCCCCTGTAGGGGGCCCACACACCCCTCGCCCTAAGACTCTTTAAGCCTCCAGAATCAAGAACCCCCAAAATGCAGAGCCCAGACTCCAAGGCCTTCATTAGAGCGGGGAGACAGCACAAGGGACTCATTAGCTCTGTTTACGTCTCCTTGCCGCCATTAACCACTACCTGGGGCCTGGGGCCTCCCAGCCCCACCCTGCCCAGCGGCCTGGCCCAGCCCTGATGTTGGAAGGCCACTGTAATTGGAAGGAATGCAGTCCTGGTGCCATGCCCTTCCCAGGCTTATGTACACACAGGGAGGGGCCATTGCCAAACTGCCACTCCCTAGCTGTGGGAGTCCCTTCGCCTTCCAGTGCCTCGGTTTCCCCACCTGGAAGTGGGGATGGCAGTGGTACTTATCTTGCAGAGTGCTGGGCAGATACAAGGGACACTTTAGCACAAGGCCTACGGGCTGGCTGTGATCACCAGGTGCCTCTGCAGCACGGGACAGAGGCGCAGGGACGGCCTGGAAAGGGCTGTGGCTAGCGTGCAACGGTGACTGCCCACACCGCTGACGGCAGAGTGGCCACTGAATCCAGGTCCCCAGGCTCCCGGCCCACTCCTTCTCCACAAGATCTGTCTGCCTCATCCCCTGTCCTACATCCCTTCTCATGGCCCTGACCCTTCCACAGGAGCCAGGGTGCTCCCCACAGGCCAGGCACCCAGCGCCAGCCAGGCATACAGAGGCCAATATCTGCTATGCCAATTAATCATAGAACCAACTGTCAAGGACTAGCAGCCTCAGGGGTGGGCCTGGAAGCTGGGTGAGGGCCTTGTGCCGGTGGGGAGGTAACAGTAAGAAATGGCCTCTGGCTGGATGCAGTGTTTCACGCCTGTAATCCCAGCACTTTGGGGGGGCCATGGCCGGCGGATCGCTTGAGACCAGGTGTTTAAAGCCAGCCTGGGTAACATGGTGAAGCTCTGTCTTTACAAAACAATCCAAAAATTAGCTGCGAACGTTGGCGTGCACCCGCCACGCCCGCTACACTGGAGGCCTGAGCCTAGGAGGTCGAGGCTGCAGTGAGCCGTGATTGCACCCCGCACTGCGGCCTGGGCCACACAGCAAGACCCCATCTCTGACAGAAAGGAAAAAAAGGAAAGGCTTCCACTCCTGGGCCAGCGGACTGTGCACTCTGCTCCCTTTCACCCCTGCTCCTCAGCCCCACACTGCCCCACCCCCTTGTATATCAAAGGGCTCTCTGAGGGGCATGCTGACCCCCACCAGGAGCCTGAGGCAGGGGCTGGGGCTGGAGTTGGGGGGAAGGATCCCTGCAACAGACAGCCTACTGTGCCCAGGTCAAGTCTCCACCTGCAACAGCCTACTGTGCCCAGGGCTGCCTTCTGAGCACCCACAGAGCTGGGCCAGCGGCCCTGCAGTAAGTAACAGGAGAGCTGTTTGCAAACCGCAGGTGTCATCAGCCGCAGGGCTCTGGAGAGGCCTCAGAAGGGCCGGCTCAGCTTGCAGGTGGGAACCCAGTGAAAGGCAAACTCCTGGCCCCTGTGGGCCGGGCTCCTGCAGCAGCCCAGGTCCCCTATCCCCCGTCCCTGCCTTTCTGTCCTTCTGACACCAGGGTCTGCACACCAGGGTCCTCCTCGCCATCCCTGTCACCTCCTTGGCACCCCGCCAGCCTCCGACGCAAAGTCGCCACCCAGTCGCCCCGCCACAGCCCCGCCTGGTTTGATTTCCTCCCGTGTGTGTCACCGTGAAATGGCCGTGCCCCTGGCCTACAGGTGTACACGGCTCCTCGCAACCCAAAGGCCAGACCTTTGTCTGCGGCAGCTCCGCGCCAGGCTGGGTGGCCGCACGGGAGGGCACAGCGCCACCTGCTGGTGCTGCCGCCGGAATGCGCCAAACTGGGGAGTAGGCGGGCTCCGCTGACGCCAGCCCCCCACCCCTTAGCTGGTGGTTGAGCTCCTGGGAGGTTCTCAGACTCCCCGCTGCTCCCCTAGTCCCCGTAGACACGCGGATACCCGGCCTTTGGGAGGGTAATCATTCTCAATACTCCTGTTACAGGTTGAACTGTGGGCCGGGTGCGGTGGCTCACGTAGCACTTTGGGAGGCTGAGGTGGGTGGATCACCTGAGGTCAGGAGTTCAAAACCAGCCTGGCCGTCATGGTGAAACTCCATCTTTACAAAATAATAATAATAAATAAAATAAAACAGGTTGAATTGTGTCCCCTAAAAGGATTCCTGGCACCCATGAATGAGATCTTATTTGGAAACTGGTATGTGAAGAGGTATGGAATCCGGATGAGGTCATGCTGGATTAGGATGGTGCTGTCCTTATGATAGCTGGGAAAATTGGGCAGACACACACAGGTGGCCATGTGATGATGAAGGCACAGTTTGGAGTCACACATCTACAAGACCAGGAACTAATGCCAAGGACGCTGGCAGCCACCAGAGGTTGGAAGACACAAGAAAGGACCCTCTCTTCGAGACTTCAGAGACGGCAGGGCCTTGCTGACCCCTGGATTTGGGCCTCTGGCCTTGAGAACTATCAGAGAATAAATTTCTGTTGTGTCACTTTGTGACAGCTGCACGGGAAATTGACCCGATAGACACTGGCCCCAATCATCACCCTCTGCGCCTTCACCACATCTCCCCTCCTCGAATCAACCGTGACCACAGGACACCTCCTTCTGGAATCTCTCTGTGCCCACCCACTCCCCAGATGAGCACCGCCCCTTCCCCTGGGAACTCCCCGGACTATGTTATCGCCTCCTCTGGCATGGCCTGGGCCCAGGAGACAGATACGAAATGAACGAACACATCCCGTCCTTTGCTACTTCATCATATTCACATGTTCGTAAAAATCAAATGACAGCAGCGCTGGGGGTTAAGGAAATGGTGAGGGCCATGGCAGGTGTTGGGGGGGGCCCAAGGGGCACTTCCAGGTACTCACAGCCACCCTGGGAGCTGGGACAAGTAGCCACTGTGTGCTCAGGCTCCCAGCCCCTGAGGCTCAGAGAGGGAAAGCCATCTGGGTCACCAAGCTCCTCCCTCTTGCCAGTTCTGTGACCCCAAACCAGTCATTGCACCTTTCAAGGCCTCCCCAGTCTCCTGACCTGCACAGTGGGGATAGTTCTAACATCTACCTCCTGGGGACATCACCGTGCTAATGTGAGACAGTACTATAAAACGCGTTAGCCACCACGCGGCCGACTTAAAGATGGAAGAGTTAGGAAGGGAAGCGGCCTTCAGTGACAGCAGGGCCCTGCTAGCTCCTGGATTTTGGACCTCTGGCCTTTACGACTGTGAGAGAAGAAACTTCTCACAGGGGCGAGACACAACTGGGAATACAACTCAGGCTGGGCGCTGGTGCTGTGATCTAGGGCAAGTCACTCCCTTCTTGGTCTGGCTTTCTAGTCTGCACCATGAAGGGGTTGAAAATTAAGCAAAAATCAGATATCGACCCCTGTGGCATATGGGAGCACCCTTCAGTGGCTTCCAATATGTTTGTTTGTTAATTAATTTATTTATTGGTTCTGTCGCCCAGGCTGGAGTGCAGTGGCATGATTTTGGCTCACTGCAACCTCCGCCTCCCAGGTTCAAGTGATTCTCCTGCCTCAGCCTCTGGAGTAGCTGGGATTACAGGTGCTCGCCACGACACCCAGCTAATTTTTTTTTTTTTGGTAGAGACAAGATTTTACCATGTTGGCCAGGCTGGTGTCGAACTCCTGATCTCAAGTGATCCACCCACCCTGGCCTCCCAAAGTGCCGAGATTACAGGTGTGAGCCACTGCGCCCGGGCTCCATTATGTTTAGAATCAGGCCTGACTGCTTGCCACTGTCCCAGGCAACTTCCACACCGGCCCCAGAGATCCCTGCCTCCTGGCACAGAAGTTGCTGAGTGATCTCCTCCCTCCAAGGGTGACTAGATTTAGCGACTGGGCTTCTCACTAGCAGAATACAGCACAAGTGATGCGAGGTCACTTCCAAGATTGACAAAAAACTGTGACTTCTGTCGTGCTCGTGTGCTCTGGGTTTCCCTCCCACCCTCGCCGCTCACTCTGGGGAAGTGAGTTCTGATGCCCTGAGCTGCCTTCCCTACACAGAGGCCCACATGGCAGTGAACCAAGGGAAGGCCAGGGCCAACAGTCACAGAGAAACTGACACCCTCAGTCAAAACTGAATCCTGCCAATGACATGTGAATGGTCTGGGGGCAGGTCCTGCCCAGTCCAGCCACAGACGAGACCCCAACCCCAGCCTCCCATGAGACCTGGAGGCAGGGGCACCCAGCTGAGCTGCCCTGGAACCGGGTCCCCAGAAATCGAGTGATGATCAGTGTCCGCTGCTGGAAGCTGTACGTTAGGTAGTGTTGTCACACAGCTGTCTCCAGGCCTGGGGCTGCCCCTCCCGCCCCCAGCTCACTTGGGCCACACTGGCCTCCTTTCTCACTCCTCTGGCCAAACTCAATTCTGCCTCCCAGCCCTGCCTGCAGAGGCTTCTCCAGTACACTGCCCCAGACTCGTGCAGGGCTGGCCCCCGCTTTGACATCTGTCACAGCACAGATGTCCCCTTAGCAAGGCCTCTCAGGCCCCCACAAAGCAGGCCCCAGCCCCTGCTGGCAGCACCAGCATGATTTTCGCTGCAGCACTTGCTTTTCCCTTCCTTTGCCCGTTTGCTTTTATGCCCTGTCAATCACCCCCTCCAGACTGCCAGCTCCGGAGGGCAGGCCCACCTGGGTCATTTTCAGAGCCACGCCCAGGCCCAATGCTGCGCCCAGGGTGAGTGCTTGGGCACACCTGCTGAAAGGAAAGAGGAGGCTCTCGGAGCCCCCTCCTGCCTCTGAGCAGCTAACTGTGGAGAGGAATGCTTGTAATGAGGGGATGTGCGTTTGGTGGAGGCCGGGGTCTCCCAGAGGGACCTTGCGGGGCTCTCCCCGGCTCCAGTTGCTCCATGGAGCACAGTGGGCACTGCCTCCCCCTGGTGGCCGGCACTAGCACAACAGCCTCAGGCAGAAAACCCAGAAAACAAAACACACACCTTTGTTTGGGTGTTGTCTCTCCTGGGTCCCAGGGGGGTCAAAGGAGAGGAACCTGCAGTCTCTGGGAGCCCCAGAAGCTTCCTTTGCTCCCCTCTTTCCCTCTGCTGGCCCTGGGGTGTCCAGTTCACTCATGAGGCCTCCTCACTCCAATCAGGGCAAGGCTCTGGCCCCACTTCCAAACAAGAACGCTGAGGCTCCAACAAGGACAGTCTTGTCCCAGAAGAGTGGTCCAGTGCTTGGCCAGGCTCTGCACCCCCCCAGGCTTCTCTAGCTCAGAAGGACCTCCAGGAAGAAGGCATTTTCCACAGACCTCGGTGGGTAGAGGGGACATCCCCAATGGAGACCTAAGGCCGACATATCTAGAGCCTGTGGGACCCTTGGGGTCACCCAGCCAAACTTTCCAATTTACAGAGCAGGAATCCGAGGCTTCCTTTCCTACAGCCCCGCCAGCACTGAAGGGGTCTTTCCTACTTCCAAGTGATCACAGCGGCAAACAGAACCCCACGATCTGTCATCTCCAGGCTGCCCTGGGGTGGCTCCAGCCCAGACAGACCCTGGGAAACTTGGGGAACCCCTGCCCATCAGCCTGGCGTGTGTCCCCCCTGGCCCCCGTGCCGTGGCCCCGAGCATGTTGCTGGAGACCGGATGCCACTGCCCACGGCAGAGCAGCCCCAGCCCTCTTTCTTCTTTCCCCATAGCCACCTCCCCAGCGACCCGTCCTACTCTGAGCCCCAGGAAGTGCATGGTGTGTGTGTCTGCGTGTCCGTGCGCGTGTATGCGCAGGCCTGCGCCTGTGCGTGCGCGGAGATGTCCAGGCAAAAGAGCCCACATGAGAGGAGGGCAGGGGTCCCCAGGATCTTAGGGGCTGTCAGTCCCAAAGCAGACCCCATGGGAAGGGTGAGCCGAGCCCTGCCTGGCCTGAGGCCGGAACCCTCCCTTCTCCTCTGGACTCCGCCCACTTCGTGTGCCCGGGGCCAGTCCCTGCCCCTCTCCTGTCCTCAGTTTCCCTACTGGCCCGGGCAGGGTTGGACGCGGAGCTGCGTCAGCGCGCTCAGCGTGGACGCGGCGCCGGGCTCCCTCTCCACGGTGGGTGTGGGCAGGGGCGTGCGGTCCTTCCTCCACCCGCGACGCTACGCGGGGCCCCAGCCTCGGCCGGGGCCGGCGGGCACTCACCTGGCAATCTACCATCATCCTCAGCCTCTGCGGCTCATCGCCGGCCCCAGGGCGGGGCCCCGGGCTGGCAGAGGCCGCTCGCCTCGGCCCGCGCGCGGCGCAGGGGTGCGCCCGGCTGCGGGGCTCATGGCGCGGCCTCCGGTCCCCGCGGGGCCCAGGGCTCCACGGCCCTCGCCGCTGCCCCGGCCGCCGCCAGCGCCGCTCCCATTGTCTGCCCCGCGCCGCGCTCCGGCCTCTCGGGCCCCGCTGGTCGGTTCCGCCCCGGCTCCCGGGGCTCGGGCCGGGGTGGGCGGGGACAGCCGCGGCCCCGCCCCAGCCCGCCCGCAGGTGCGAGGGGCGCGCCCCGCCGCGCGAGCTCGGGGGCGCGCTCCGGGGCGCGCTCAGGCCTCCCTCCCGCGGACGGACGCGGGTTGTCCTCGCGCGGGGCAGACGGGCCTGGTGTCCAAGGCCGGGCGCGCACACGGGGCCTGCACGGGACCGCGGACAGCGCGTGCACGTCACCCCGCCTCGCCGCGCGCACGCGCCACTCAGCAAGCGCTGTGTGCGGCCGATCTCACGTGTCCCTCCGCCTCTGCCGCCTGCTCAGTGCCCCTCACCCCGCTAGGACCTAGGGCCACCCTTGCCCCAGCCGGGGGAGGGGAGGGGGCGCTGGGTCGGCCCGTGGGCGTCACCAAATATACAGGCTCACCCTGTCGCCCAGCACTCCAATGCCACCTGCTGGACTCGGCTTGGTGGATGGCTGGGAGCTGGGGGACAAGAGGTGACAGCGGACTCAGCCTAGGCGGCGAGAAAGGTCGCCCCGTCCTCTTCCTCACCTCCCTGCTTGTCTTCCCTGACAGCACCAGGGGCCACCAGCTGCAGCCCCAGCTTGTGTAAGCTGCAGCTCCAGGGAGCCTGGGGAGGAGGGAGTCACACCGAGGTTGAGTGAGTGTTGGGGGTAGTCACTCTTATTAGGGCTCATTGATTTCGTCCCTTTTTATTATTTATTTATTTTTGTTTTTTGAGACAGAGGCTGGCTCTCGTTGACCAGGCTGGAGTGCAGTGGCGAGAACTCAGCTCACTACAACCTCCACCTCCCAGATTCAAGAGATTCTCCTGCCTCAGCCTCCCAAGTAGCTGGGATTACCGGGCACACCACCACGCCTGGCTAATTTTTGTATTTGCAGTAGAGATGGGGTTTCATCATGTTGGCCAGGCTGGTCTCCAACTCCTGACCTCAGGTGATCTGCCCACCTCGGCCTCCCAAAGTGTTGGGATTACAGGCATGAGCCACTGTGCCCAGCTTCATCCGATTGAATACCATTGCCGAGGCACCAGCATTGTGTCCCACTCAGCTCTAAGTGACCAAGCCCTGCTGTGCGTGGTGATCCCCACTTCATGGTTCTTCCCAGTCACTCATCCCTGAGCTGGTCACAGAGGCCTCATCCTGTGTTGTGGTCTCGCTGGCCAGGTATCTCCCCGAGTCCCACACTTGGACCACATTTATATTGATCTTCCTGCTGGGACAGACCTGCAGTGACCCCTGCCTCCTTGCCTGGCATTCAGAACACTGTGTGACCTGGTCCCTATACCCCAACTCCAGGCTCCCTAGGCCATCCTGACCCAGGGACCCCATCAAGCCCCTGCCTCTCTCAGAGCCCCTCCCAGCACCACCCCTCCCTGTGTCCTCCTGCACAATGCACTCACCTTCAGAGCCGCACTCCTCCCGCCCCTGTGCAGGCACAGCCTTGAAACCAGATGACCTGGGTTCAAACCCACAGCTGGGCCACATCACAGGTAAACTCATGGTGACCTCTCAGAGTCTGTTTCCTCTGCTGAAAATGGGCCAGTGACTCCCACCCTGGGAGGGTGTGCCAGGGATAAAGCTGGGTGCAAGTGGGGTGAGGGGGGTGGTGAGGGAGTTTCTCCCCTGCTAGGCAGAGCTGCCCAGGCCTCAGAGTCTGCTGTTACCTTGGGTCCCCAGCTCCCAGCCTGTAATCCCAGCACTTTGGGAGGCTGAGGAGGGTGGATCACTTGAGGTAAGGAGTTTGAGACCAGCCTGACCAACATGGTGAAACCCTGTCTCTACTTAAAATACAAAAATTAGCTGGGCGTGGTGGGCACCTGTAATCCCAACTACTCAGGAGGCTGAGGCAGGAGAATCGCTTGAACCCGGGAGGCGGAGGTTGCAGTAAGCTGAGATCGCGCCACTGCGATTCCAGCCTGGGTGACCAGAGCGAAACTCAGTCTCAAAAAAAAATTAAAAAATAAAACCACCCTAGCTAGGGTCGAACACACACCACCTTTATTATAAACTGCCCCAAACCCTCTTAAGAAGGAGGTGGCTAGTCCCTGAGAGTGCAGTTCACCTGGGGGTACAGGAAACCAGAGGGAGCCTAGACTCACTCCATTTCAAAGGCTTGCTCTGGGGGCCTGAGTGAAGAATTGGCTACATGTGGCTATGGGACATCAAGGGACCCAGGACCCCTGTGACCAGAGAAAAGGGGTCTAGGGCGCCTTCACCCTAGGGTATTAGAAATGCAATGTTAAGGGCAATATGCAATAAATGGGGGGCTGGCGCAGTGGGGTTCAGGCACTCTGAGTCAGGCTGAGGCTTCACAGCCTGCCCTGCAAAGGCACAGCTGCAGAACGCAACCAGCTTTTCAGGCTTGCTTTGTAACTGCACCTCCCCTCCCCGCCCCCATTGCTCTTCTGCCACACTAGTGTGATCTTGTGTTCTACTGTGTGCACAGTCCTCTGCAGTTCACAGTGGCCTTTTCACGTCCATTGTCCGGCAGAATTCGCCTGACTGACAGAGGTAGGCGGGACAGGGGCTGGTCTGCACGTGAGTGGAGCACTGGTGGCTGCAGGGCTTTGGGTCTCTATCCATGGCAGCCCCAGCTCTGCGGTCAGCTCCTCAGGCAGCTGATATCCTTGTCTAGTGTAGAAAAGCAGATCAGCTTCAGGCTGGGTGGCTGGGGCTTCCTGTCGTCCCAGAGGTACTCGGGGGACAGGACCTTGGACGGCTTGTTTGTGATGAAGTGATGGTTCAGGTGGCTTTCCTCCTGCCAGGCTGCCATGATGCCATTGGCCTTGTCCGCCAGGATGGCCATGTGGCAGCTCCCGGTAAACTCATATACCCTGGCCACCTGCCCCCCGGAGACTGCCCCACTATAATAGAAGTCCCCTTCGCTGTCTGCCCCAAAGGCAGCGGAAACACGCCTGCGCTGGTAGGGGAACTGCTGGCAGAGTACGGCGTAGTAGCCGGGGTGAATGGCAGCCACCAGGTCTCCCAAGGTCTCAGGGCCCCATGGGTTCCGGAACACCATGTCCACATCAAGGCAGAAGAGGTAGTCCACCTCCCGGTAAGCCCTCTTGGCAATGTGCTGGCTGATGGTCTCCATCCGGCGCATGGAAATCTCCTCCCAGTGGGAGTGGCCCTGGATGGGGATGGTGCCGAGAAGCCGGTGGGCACCCAGTGGGACTCGGGGAATGGCTGCGGGATTGTCAGTGAAGATGTAGTAGTGCACCCAGTACCCACGCATGAAGAGCTCCTCGGCTGACTCCAGGAAGGACTGGACGAAGTGAGTGTACCTAGCGATGATAACCCAGTCATCCACCGCTACCCCAGCAGCCTGCCTGGGTCCCCACTGTATGCTGGGGTCAGTCAGTCTGGGGGCCACTTCCCAGCTCCCCATCTCAAGATGCCACTCTGCTCTGAGCCTCTGGGTTCTCATTTGTCCAATTCCCAAGATGCTAGTACCAGCCTCTTATAGCTGTTGTAAGCATGTCCCTGGCAGAAATTCTTATGCTCCTGGACCAGGCGAACTTTTATTGAGCAATTTCTAGGTGCCCAGAAACATCCTAAGAATTCTTATGATCTTTGATCTTCATAAGCTACCTTAAGGCTTGCCTGTTTTATAGGCAGGAACACTGAGATCACAGAGGAGAAAGCAGACAAGAAGCAGGTGAGTGGAGGAATCAAGGGAAGGCGAGTTGTGCTGGACGCTGGGGGCTTGGAGTGGGGTGTGGTTGACGCAGCCCCGCCCCCAGGCCAAAACTCACTGGACAAGGGGGTCACCTGCCCTAGTGGGCCATTCATCATCTGGCCATGCTTTAGGGCTTGGGGGCCCATCATGGTCCCTCTCTCAGGAGTCCCAGGAAGGAGTCCCCAAGGTCCAGCGCAGGGCTGCCAAGTGGCCGCTCCTAAAGGAAGGCCAGGTGGGGTCAGGGGAGAGACCAGGGCAGAGAAGGGGCCCAGATGAAGCAGGGAGGGGCAAGGGGTCCTCCTGACAAAGGCTCCTGCTGTCCCCTCACCTGGACTCCACCTCCCGTCTATGCTGGGGCCAGACCCCCTACCCTGGGAAGCCCCATCGCACCCCACTCTGCACTTTCTGTCTGCTCGGCACCTGGTTCCAAGCCCCCCGGGTGCCCAGCAGGGTCCTGTGTGCACATCTGGTCCCCTCCCTGGACTGTGAGCTCCTGTGGCTCAGGGAGCCTTCCTCCCCTTCCCCCGCCCGCTACTCACTTCCCCACGGCAAACACTGTGACCCCGATGGTCAGTTTCGGCGGCTGGTAGGCGTGCTGTGGAAGCTCTGGGTTGAAGGTTCCCTCAGAGACGACGGGCGCCAGCCAGGGTGTTCGTGTCAGCAGCTGTGTGGGCCTGGCAGCAGGGGGACCGTGGGCACTGAGACCCTCCCCTGTGAAAGCCTAGATCTCATCCCCCCCGTGGCTCTCACACTGTGTGACCTGGGGCCACTTCATCCCAGTCTCTGGGCCTCCCTTTCCTCATATGGAAAGTGGGGATGATAGCCACCTCCCAGCAGGGTTGGGGGGACCAGGAGTTAACACACACTGAGTAGGAGAATGGCATTTTCCATGTGTGCCAAGCCCCTAATAAATGAGGGTCATTAATAAGGGCAAGACAACATCGTCATGAACAACAGCCTGAGCACCTACTGAATGCAAGCACGGTGTACATGTTACAACTGTCCTCTGCTCCTCCAGCCTCCAGTGAGCTAGGTACTATTATGTACCTGCACAGAAAAAGCTCAGGGCAGTTGGGTATCCTGCCCAAGGTCACACAGCCCAGGTCCCTGACCCCCAGCCCTGTGTCTTTCCACAGTCCCTAACTCTGTGGGCCCCAAGGTCACCCTGACGTTGGCACCTCCACCACCCTAACTTATAAATCAGAGCTCTTTTGGCCCCTCCCCCTGCCGTGTTAGGCCTCTCCATGACGCCTACCTGCGCTCCAGCAGCTAGGGCTGGGGGTATTGTGACCTGCAACCAAGAAGGACCAGTGGTAGGGGGGAGCCAACACCCTCAGGGACACAGAAGGGGCAATGCCAGTCTCCTTACCATGCCATGGGCTGGAGTGGCTTCTCCCTCTCGCAGTGCAGCTTCGTGTTGCTGGTGGCAGAGGCAAGAAAGAGCCATCGTCATGGGGCTGGGGACAGAGACACTCAGCAAAGGAAGAAGGAGGAGTCAGAAGTCCCCTCGGCTGGGCACCCAGGGTCCATGTAGGCTCCCTCTGACCTTCCCCCACAGCCCCACCTGACTCTACAGAGGAGCTGGGGACCCCTACAGAAGCAATCTGTAGGTCATTGAGAGAGTAAGTGACTGGGCAGTGATTCGGACCCAGTGCCGCTTGGTACCAAGGCTGATGCTTTCCCGACCATGTCGCTCTCGTTGTCGGAGAGGTTTGTAAAGCTGCAAAGGGCTGGTGACTGGGACCAGGGGTGAGCCGATTCGCCTGAGCCCACTATAATGGTGTGTGCTGACTTGGTTAGGCTGTAGTATCTGGTTTCTCAAACAAGTCAAAGTGTTGCGTGAAACTTTTTTTAAGAGACAGGGTCTCCTCTGTTGCCCAGGCTGGATTGCAGTGGGGCAATCATAGCTCACTGCAGCCTCGACCTCCTGGGTTCAAGCAGTCTTCCTGCCTTAGCCTCCTGAGTGGCTGGACCTGCCAGGCACTCATTAGCACCCATGGCTGATTTTTAATTTTTTTTTTTTTTATTTTAAAAAGCGGGATTTCACCATGTTGGTCAGGCTGGTCTTGAACTCCCGACCTCAGGCAATCCGCCCGCCTTGGCCTCCAAAGTGCTTGGATTACAGGCGTGAGCCACCACACCCGGCGATTTTAAAATTTTTTTGTAAAGATGGGGTCTCGCTATGTTGCCCAGGCTGGTCTGTGAAAGTATTTTGTAGATGTGATAACATCCTGTATCAGTTGCTTTTTTGTAAAAGAGAATATCCTAGACCACCTGGGTGGGACCGACCCAATTGGTTGAAAGCCCTTAAGAACAGAACTGGTGGCCAGCCCGGGTGGCTCACAGCTGTAGTCCTAGCACTTTGGGAGGCCAAGGAGTTCAAGGAAGCACTTGAGCCCAGGAGTTCAAGACCGGCCTGAGCAACAAGGCAAGACCTTGTCTCTACAAAAACAACAAAAATTAGCTGGACGTGGTGGTGTGCACCTGTGGTCTTGGCTACTTGGGAGGCTGAGGCAGGAGGATGGTTTGAGCCCAGGAGGTCGAGGCTGTAGTGAGCTGTAATCACACCACTGTGCTCCAGCCTGGGCCCCCCACAAAGTGAGACCCTGTCTCAAAAAAAAAAAAAGGAAGAAGAAGAAAGAAAGAAGAAGGAAGAAAGAAGGAAGAAGAAGAAGAAGAGGAAGAAGAAAAAGAAGGAGGAGGAGGAGGAGAGGAGCATGGAGCAAGTGCTCAGTAAGGCGAGGCATCCTGGCCAAGTCTTGGCAGGCAGCCCGTGAGGTCAGTGTCAAGGTCAAACTGTGAAGAAGGAAGGGGGTCTATGGAGCCGGCGGGGCTGCAGGGTCAGACCCCTGGGCTCACCTCTGGCTCTGCCACCAACTAGACCAGGGACCTGGAGCCAGACATTTGACCTTCGAGCTTTAGTTTCCTTGTCCATAAAATGGGGACAATAAAGCCATCCACTTCGAATGTGGGAGCAGGTGGGAGCCAGGAACAGAGAAGGGAAAGGCCGGCCGGGCTCGTGGCTCACGCCTGTAATCTCAGCACTTTGGGAGGCCAAGGTGGGTGGATCACCTGAGGTCAAGAGATTGAAACCATCCTGGCTAACATGGTGAAACTGCGTTTCTACTAAAAATACAAAAATTAGCTGGACATGGTGGTGCATGCCTATAATCCCAGCTACTCAGAAGGCTGAGGCAGGAGAATCACTTGCAGCCAGGACGTGGAGGTTGCAGTGAGCCAAGATCACACCACTGCACTCCAGCCTGGCCACAGAGCAAGACTCTGTCTCAAAAAGCAAAAACAAAAAAAGAAGGGAAAGGCCGTGCAGCCAGCAGCAGCAAGAAAAGACCTGAGGCCGACTGTCCCCAGGCAGAAGCTCGTAAGGACCCACCCACTGATGACACAGTCTGCCAGGCCCTTGCAAGTTTCTTTTCTTTCTTTCTTTTTTTTTTTTTGAGATGGGGTCTCTCTGTGTCGCCCAGGCTGGAGTGCAGTGGCACAATCTTGGCTAACCACAGCCTTGACCACCTGAGCTCAAGCAATCCTCCCACTCCAGCCCCCCGAGGAGCTGGGACCACAGGTGCACACCACCACACCCGGATGTTTCTGTATTAATATTTTTGGTAGAGACGGGGTTTTACCATGTTGCCCAGGCTGGTCTTGAACCCCTGAGCTCAAGTGATCTGCCTGCCTCGGCCTCCAAAGTGCTGGGATTACAGGCATGAGCCACCTTGCCTGGCCCTTTGTGAGTTCCAATACGTCATGTATGATGGAGTGACTGAAGCCTCCTTGAACTCTTCCACCTCTGGCTATGCTCGTTTGTTTGTGGTAAAGTGTGCAAAACACAAGATTTACTACTTGAGCCATTTTTAAGTGTACATTTCAATGGCAGTAAGTACATTCACATTGTCATGTAACCATCACCAACATTTGTGTCCAGAACTTTCTCATCATCCCAAAAGGAAGCCTGGTCCTCATGAAAGAACAGTGTGCCATTGCCCCTCCCCCAGCCCCTGGGAACCATTATCCTACCTCTGCCTCTGTGAACTTGACTATGGAAGGTACTTCCCATAAGAGGAATCAAAGTTTCTGTCCTTTTGTGATTAGTAGCTACTCTTACTTATTTTATTTTTTGAGATGGAGTCTCAGTAACTCTGTCACCCTGGCTGGCGTGCAGTGGCACAATCTCGGCTCACTGAAACCTCTCCCTCCTGAGTTCAAGTAATTCTCCTGCCTCAGCCTCCCAAGTAGCTGGGATTACAGGTGCCCGTCACCACACCCTGATAATTTTTGTATTTTTATTAGAGATGAGAATTCATCATGTTGGCCAGGCTGGTCTCAAACTCCTGACCTCAAGTGAGTCACCAGCCTTGGCCTCTCAAAGTGCTGGGATTACAGGCATAAGCCATCACACCCAGCCAAGTTGCTACTCTTGAATCAACAAATTTTTTTTAAGTCAATTCATCAAATCTGCCCTCTGCCCTTGTTTCCTACAAGCAAGCATATTTCAGAGCCCTGCTCAGAAAGCCATGGGGTTCCAAAAAGGGGTCAGGAGTTAGGAGAGGCACCAAACAGCCCGGCCTTCTGCACTTCCCTGGCAGTGAGCACCTCTCTCCTCTCCACAAGCTCAGACACACTCCAGCTGCAGTGAAGAGTTACACACAAGAATACAAAAGCAGGCTGGTGTGGTGGCTCATGCCTGCAATCCCGGCAAAGGCGAGTTGGGAGGATTCCTTGAGGCCAGGAGTTCCAGACCAGCCTGGGCAACATAGTGAGACCCTATCTCTACAAACAAAATAAAAAAAATTATCTAGGAGGTGTGGTGGTGCATACCTGTGGTCCCAGCTGCTCAGGAGGCTGAGGTGTGAGGATCACTGACCCCAGGGGGTCAAGGCTGTAGTGAGCTGTGACGGTGCCACTGCACTCCAGCCTGGGTGACAGAGCTAGACTTTATACCCCCAGCCCCAACACACACACACACACACACACACACACACACACACCACACAAGATAGACAAACTGGAAAGAAAAAAAGTTGTAGCTATACTCAGCCAAGGGTGATGATAAAGAACCCACAAACGCACCAAACAGAGGAGGTGTGGAGGAAGCACTGCACAGAAGAAAACATTCAATTAATGGGAAGGCATAGGGAATTAAAAAAAAAAAAATTAAGGCCGGGGGTGGTGGTTCACGCCTGTGATCCCAGCACTTTGGGAGGCCAAGGCGGGTGAAGCACTTGAGGTCAGGAGTTTCAGACCAGCCTGCCCAACATGATGAAACCCTGTTTCTACTAAAAACACAAGAATTAGCTGGTGCACCTGTAATCCCAGCTATTCAGGTGGCTGAGGCATGCTAATCGCTTGAACCCGGGAGGCAGAGGTTGCAGTGAGCTAAGATTGCGCCACTGCACTCCAGCCTGGGCAGCAGAGCGAGACTCTGTCTCAATATAATAATAAATAAATGAAATTTATGCCAAAGAGGATAGCAATTTCCCTCTCTCAGCCGGCAAGTTAGGTTCCTTTTTGTTTTCGTAACTCCTGGTATTCCCAGCAGTAGCCCAGGTGTAATTCAGGGTGGCCTTGCTGGGCTGCTCAGGCAGGGCACATCCATGAGTGACGGATGTGCTGTGGTCCATCTGGAAACAACCTGAGATGGCTCAGAATCTACCATATGGGAACAAAATGATCTTTGAAATGGACAAAGGGTTATGCTGCTCATCACAAACTAACTTAGAGCTCTGGGAGGTTGAGAGCCACCTAAATGCCCAACAATTGGTGGTGGGAAAGGGAGAGGGGCTCAAAAATTATGTGCCAGCCCCTGGGTGGAATAAGATGATGGTGACCGCACAGATGTGGTAGCTCACGTCTGTGATCTCAGTGCTTTGGGAGGCTGAGGCAGGAGGATCACTTGAGCCCAGGAGTCTGAGACCAGACTGGGCAACACAGTGAGAACTTATCTCATTTTTTAAAAAAGATGATGGGACATACATTGAAAAACAAAGTTCATTCTGGGAAAACAGGACAGAAACTGCAAAAACAGTATGATCACAACTGTTACCAATAGCAAGAAGCCATTTGGCATTTAGAACCATGTAAATGCCTAATCTGTTCAATTAGAAAGCAGAGCAAACAGGCAAAGCAAACAACGGACTTTGGAAGTGGAGGGTAGTTTTGGACAGGTGAACCTGAAAGGGTTTTCTTTCTCTTTTGTCTTTTCTCCTTCCTGGCTTCCTAATTTACTATATTCTATGTTTACAATATAAAATATTCCTTGCTGTTAATTAGTGGCCTGTGATTCAGATGTTTACCTTTCCTTGAGTTGTCATGAAAAGCAAAAAACCATGGGTCCAGATGCTCCTCTGACATTGTCCCAACCCATTTTTTCAGTCTTAACTGTTAAAAAGTCAGACTCAATTATAGGCTCATGCCTATAATTCCAGCACCCTGGGAGGCCAAGGCAGGCGGATCACGAGGTCAGGAATTTGAGACTGGCCTGGCCAACATGGTGAAACGCTGTCTCAAGTGAAGATACAAAAATTAGCCAGGTGTGGTGTGTAATCCCAGCTACTCAGAGGCTGAGACAGGAGAAGGAGGGAGGCGGGGCTGCAGTAAGTCGAGATCGTGCCACTGCACTGCAGCCAGGATGATAGAGTGAGACTTTAAAAAAAAAAAAGTCAGACTCCTCAGGTGAGAAGGACTTTGGTCACATGTTCATTTGTTCCTTGAACCCACAGAACACAAAAGTGAGCAACAAGGTGAAGCCCTAAAAGCCTCGCGCACCCGCTGTTCCCTGGGAGCAGCAGCAGGCTATTTACGGGCATCACTGCACACCATGTTCCCAGGGGCCAGGGAGGGGCTGCTACCATCCCATTTTACAGACACAGCAAGTGAGGCTCAGAGCTGTGCAACACGTAGAAGATCAGACCATGCAGGGGGCTGCAAGGATGCTGAAGACTGAAACGGGAATTTCACTTCATGTTTGTCACAGCCCTTAAATTACCTAAATACTGTTGCATTTCTCAGAAATATGAACCAGGAAGCGGCAGATGAAATGAACTTAAATACTCTCCTGTCTCCCCAACTGTGAGCAGCCCACAGGGCTCCCAGTTTTCCTAGCCCCACCCACACTTACAAGATCTCTAGGCAGGGGAGATAATAGGGGACATAGGAGACCGGTAGCCAGTTTTCAACATACACCCTGGGAAGAAAAAAAATCTGTTGACCCACTCTGCTCCAGAGGCTGAAAACACACCTTATGCACATCATTGGGAGTGAACGTCTCCCACGGTGCATTAGGAAGGCAGGTCCCCTGTGATTCTGTAGGTCTGGCTGACTTCAAAGGACAAAGCCTCCTGGTATTTCTGGCATGTGTCACAGGGCCTGGCAGGCAGGCATTCATTCCTAGGGAGTGCATATTCTTGATGTCAGGCCCCACACACAAGCAGCAGGGTGAGGGGCAGCCCCACGAGCTTTGTGGAAGGACAGACACAGAGGGTGAATTTGGGAGCAAAACAGGGATTCCCTATCAACATGGGCTGATGGATGGTCCAGGCAGAGAAAAGAGCAAGTCAAAGGCCAGGAGGCCAGTACAAGGCAGAATACAGAAGCAAGCGACACTAGTTGGGTCCTGCTGGGGTTGGGGTTAGGAAACAGGTGAGCCAGGAGGGGTTGGTGGACCTGGAATCCTATGAAGAAATCAAGATTTGGGGGTCGACCTTCAGAGACAGGGGGAGTCCTGGGTGGGGACAGAGACAGGGAGAGCTCCGTGGGGCAGACTCACCACAGGACACTGAGGCTTGTGCCCCCCAACAGGCAGATCCCCAGACCCAGGGCCAGTCTCTGGCGGTGCATCTGTGGAGGCCCCACTGGCCTGGGCGGATCAGGCTGTCCCCTCCCAGGGGTGTCAGGCTCTAAGCCTGGTCTCTGAGGTCCTGGGAACACCTGCAAAGGAATGCTTTTTTTTTTTTTTTTTTTTTTTTTTTTTTTT
>NW_022437037.1:7817722-7860877 GCF_009761245.1 Sapajus apella
GGCCTAACTTTTGTATTTTTTAGTAGAGACAAGGTTTCACCATGTTGGCCAGGATGGTCTTGATCTCCTGATCTTGTGATCTGCCCTCCTCAGCCTCCCAAAGTGCTGGGATTACAGGCATGAGCCACCGCACCTGCCCTGGGCTGGGGTTTTTCTACTTAGAAAGCTCCTGGTGCATTGGCTTCAGGGTCTCTGCTGAGACAGCCCAAGCTGGGCAGGAACCACAGCTGTACCACTCTCTGGCTGAGCGACCTTAGTCATGACCATTTCCCTCTATGAGCACCAGTTTCCTTGTTTACAACAGAAGGGATCCACGGTGACAACCCCTGCTCCCACATGGGATGGCGTCAGGCACCTCAAACCCCACGGGAGCTTCCTCCTTTGCACGCCAGCACCAGCCAGTGGAGCAACAGCATTAATGCCCAGGGATGACCCTCTACTGTGGAGATGGAGTTCATCCAGGTGGAACACCAGGACACTGAGCCGAGACTGAGCCTAGGTGCCCACCAAAGAGCTCGCACATCAAGGCCACTCTCTGGCTTCCATCCTCCAAGCTCACCATCCCATGTCCTCACTCAGGCATCCTGGGATCATCTGTAACAAATGACATGTTCCAAAGTCCTTGTTCTGCTTTCAGGGACGCAAACTCTGCCAGGGTTCCACACTGGCTGCAGGACTTCAGCAGGGGTCTCCACCTTCTGGATTTGAATGTCCTTGTCTGTAAAATGTGGACAAAAGTACTAACTCATGAAGTCATTAAAGGAGACATAGCATGTGTCCTGAAGCCAGGAGTTCAAGAGCAGCCTGACCAACATGGTGAAACCCCATCTCTACTAAAAATACAAAAATTAGTTGGGAGTGGTGGTGGGCGCCTGTAACCCCAGCTACTCGGGAGGCTGAGGCAGAAGAATTGCTTAAACCCAGGAGGTGGAGATTGCAGCGAGCCATGATTGCATCATTGCCCTCCAGCCTAGTCAATAAGAGCGAAACTCCACCTAAAAAAAAAAAAAAAAGAAAAAAGAAAAAGAATCGAGAGGATACACTGTGACAGGGGACTGTTATTATGACTACCAAGAGGATACTATCAAAATGCCAAGGCGTACACTCCTTAATAAGCGTTCTTATGAAATGAACTGAACCCAATTAGCCACGTTAAGGTTCAGACAATACAGGCAATTCAACAATATCCGGGTCTAATTGGTCACCGTCTTCATTTGGAGTATGACAGTGATTAAGGACCATGGATCTCTGTAAAGTAGCTTGACTTAAAGAGCTGCTCCTTTTCATTGTTCCACTGGTAATACAAGCCATAATGACTTGGAAACCTACTAGAAGAAGATTAGAAGCCCTCGGAAAACCCAAGCTTGCCATCCACCACTTAGGATGCCTGCAGGCTGTTAGTGGCTCCTGTCAACACTAACTAAGTGGGTTCCTTTCTCTGGAGAGATGTCTTTAATGTATTTGGCGGCAGTGTCTAAGGAAATAGCAATATCAGCCCCTTTTAAAGTAAGCTTCCCGTAGTAACAAAATCAGGTGAGAGAGAAGCACGACATTCAGTTTTGTTTAATACCAAACCTGGTTGGGCTTCCAGTTTGAGCCATAATCCACTGACTATGGTGCCATGAGTTTTCCTGTAGGGAAAAGGACAGAATTAAGGCAGAAAATGAGGGAAACAGAAAAAAACGCATAAGGCTTTCACGATGGTAGAGAAGATCTAAGGCTGCATGATGTTCCATTAAGTGTTTTTGTTGAATAGGTGTGTTGTCATCTACCTTTCTTTTTTCTTTTTTCTTTTTTTTTTTTTTGAGATGGAGTCTTACTCTGTTGCCCAGGCTGGAGTGCAATGGGGCGATCTTGGCTCACTGCAACCACCGCCTCCAGGGTTAAAGCGATTCCCCCGCCTCAGCCTCCCAAGTAGCTGGGATGACAGGCATGAGCCACCAAGCCTGGCTAATTTTTATATTTTTACAAAAATTACAAAATAATTGCCCAGGCTGGTCTCCAACTCCTGGCCTCGAGATCTACCTGCCTCAGCCTCCCAAAGTGTTGGGATTACAGGCGTGAGCCACCGTGTCTGGCCCTGTCATCTACCATTCTGAGAGTAGCTTCTATCCGTCTAAAACCCTGGGAGGTCTGATTGATTACAACATCCAAGATTTTTCCCAATTTATGAATCAGCTTTACATTCTGCACAACTGGTACCTCACTACCACCAAGAGGTCGTCCCCAGGAACCCCAGTGGAATCTCTCCTCAGTAGAAACTAGCTTATCTTCGTCTATTTCAAGGCTAGTGCTAATTTCAGTTATTGATCATTTTGGCCTCGGACCATAAGGGCTATCATGAGAATTTTCAGGGGAAGCTATTATAAAGGCAGGAGCAAGCCAGGCCAAATACCAAGAACCAAACCAACGAGGAGGCAGAACAGAATATGCAGATTCTCCACAGACCCAGTATAGACCCTCAGGGACTGGAAAAGAGAGCCACCCAGTTGCATTTGAGCAGGGATCAGTCAGGTTTGTTCCACCATAAATCCATAGCTCCTGAACAATGTCCAGTGGGAAATTTGCTTTTCTGTGGCCCCTTTATAGCATGTTGCAAAGTTGTATAACCACATCTAATAAAAAGAGACCCCACTGGATTTAATCCAGTAACAAAGGTAATTGAACCAACATAAGTAATTCCCAAATCTTGAGTGTGTGATGCCTGGAAGCACAATATACCTTTGCTGGCATCACTCGGATGTTTTTTTTTGAGATGAAGTTTTGCTCTTATTGTCCAGGCTGGAGTGCAATGGCGCCATCTCGGCTCACTGCAACCTCCACCTCCCAGGTTCAAGTGATTCTGCTGCTTCAGTTTCCCAAGTAGCTGGGATTACAGGCACCCACCACCACGCCTGGCTAATTTTTGTATTTTTAGTGGAGGCTTGGTTTCATCATATTGGCCAGGCTGGTCTCGATCTCCTGACCTCAGGTGATCCACCTGTTGGCCTCCCAAAGTGCTGGGATTACAGGCGTGAGCCACTGCACCCAGGCTTGGATTGGTTTTTTATATTTGGTAATGATCGAGTTATCAATGGAAAAACCTGGAGAGTTATTTTTAGTGAGTGTAGGAAGCAAGTAGCAGTGACGTTTGGAATATCAAGAATAACTTTCTGTTCTTCCCTTGGAGTTTCACGGTAAGTCTCACCGAGAACGCGGACGGCACTGGCACCCGCGGAATCATTTCTTGATTTTTTTTGGCATTAGCCCGCAAACCCAACAGTTACTCTGGTTTTGTGCTAGAGCATAATCTCGAGCGAAAGCCATCCCCTCGTTGTGGTGCCGTGGGTTTTCCTGCAGGGAAAAGGACAAGAATAGAGCAGAAAATGAGGAAAACAGAAAGACACATAAGGTTTCATGATGACAGAGAAGTCTTGGTCCACGACCCATGTCCAAAACTAGGGTTATGTCTGCTTCTGGGGAGAGATTTCCCTGCTCAACTTTCAAAGTTTCCAGCAAGCGTACAGGTCCAGGAGTCTAAAGGGGCCCATTTGAGCCATGAGATGCGAACCCAAGGTATGATTTTTAGTGAGCTCATACAATGGTGAAGCTATTAAGGAAAAATTCGGAACCCAGGGTCTGCAATATCCTGCAAGTCCAGGAAAGCCTCTTACTTGTCTGTTGGCTGCAGGTCAAGGAAGACTTTGAATCCTTTTCATCCTCTCAGGTGAAAGGAAATCCCTTCGGCACTCAGGTCATGTCCCAAATAGTGGATTTTTTCTTTTGAAAACTGAAGTTTTTCCACGGAAGCCTTGTGACCTTTATATACAAGTTTCTGTAAAAGGTGAATTGGGTCATTTCAGAGTACTTCTTGGGGGGACAGCATAACAATAAGTCAGCTACGTACTGAGTGAGGGTAGAATTTTGAGGAAATTGTAGTGTGATTAAGTCCTGATGTAATGCCTGAGGAAAATATGAAGTGGTTTTGTAGACCCTAGTGGCATTACTGCTCAGGCGTATCGCCGAGTTTTCCAAGTAAAGGAAACAAGTATTGACCTTTTTTTTTTTTTGAGATGAAATTTCACTCTTGTCGCCCAGGCTGGAGTGCAATGGCATGGTTCTGGCTCACTGCAACCTCCGCCTCCCGGGTTCAAGTGATTCTCCTGCCTTAGCCTCCTGAGTAGCTGGGATTACAGGCGTCACCACCACGTCTGACTAATTTTTGTATTTTTAGTAGAGATGGGGTTTCACCATGTTGGCCAGGCTGGTCTCGAACTCCTGGCCGCAGGTGATTCGCACAGCTCGGCCTTTCAAAGTGTTGGGATTACAGGTGTGAGCCACCAAACTTTATGAACTGGAATGCTAAAGAAGGCTGAGCAGAGATCTATTAATGCGGACCACTTGGAACTAGTTACGTTAGGTAATAAAGTATCAGGATTTGGAACTAGAGGAAATCTTGGTATTACAATTTTCTTAATTGCCCATAAATCTTGAACAAATCTCCAGCCTCATCCATTTGGTTTTTTAAATGGTAGGATTGGAGTGTTACAAGGGCTGGTGCATGGGATTATGGGTCCTTGTTTAATTAAATCTTCTTCAATTGGCAAGAGCCCTTGAATTGCTTCAGGTTTTGGAGGATATTGGGGTAATTTAGGCAAAGGTTTAGAATGATCTGTTTGTACCTTTATAGATTATACACTTTTATTTCTTACCATATCAGTTGGGGAAGAGGCCCAAAAACATTTAGGTATTTTTGAAAGATCAGGGGTATTACAGGGCTGAGTTTCAATCTTATCGATTTCTGCCTGTAGGCAAGGTAACAACCCTGGTTCAGGAGAATCAGGAAACCCTAAGATGATTTCTCCTGAGAAAAATTTTATGTGCCCTTTTAGTTTTGACAGTAAATCTCGCCCTTACAAGTTTACCGGAGCCATGTAACAGAGTAAAAAGTGTTTTTCTGAAGAAGAGCCCAAAGGTAATTGGATTGGTTCAGATATGGGAACCTCTTGAACTTGATTTGAAAACTCTGTCACGCACGACCTTTTTACTCCGAGGGGTTTGTTGGCTTATGAAGGTGGGGTTTATGGTAGATAGAGTAGCTCATTTCCAGGAGGACCGTACACAACTCCCCATTTATTTTAACCTGTTTCTCTACGTTGATTTAAACGTGTTAGGGAGAGCAAGCTACGGGAGAATCCCTTGAATCCTCATCAATGTTGACCTTTATCAGGAGGACTAAGGTCTCTTGGGATCCCTCTAGTGCCGAGACAGTTTGGCCTAAAGGGAGGCTCATTGGCAGACTGATATAAAAGAGGACAATCCCTTTTGCAGTGCCCTGGTTGTTTGCAGTACAGGCAGACATCTTGGGGTAAAATAACTTCTTGTTCTAGCACCTCTTGATTGTGGTTTAAAATGAGAAGGAGCCAGGCATGGTGGCTCACACCTGTACTTTCAGCAATTTGGGAGGCCAAGGCATGTGGATCATTTGAGATCAGGAGTTCAAGACCAGCCTGGCCAACATGGTGAATCCTGATCTCTAATAAAAACGCAAAAATTAGCCAGACACGGTGGCACGCGCCTGTAATCCCCGCTACTCAGGAGGCTGAGGAGAGAGAATCGCTTGAACCTGGGAGGCGGAGATTGCAGTGAGCAGAGATCGCACCACTGCACTCCAGCCTGGGCAACAAGAGCGAAACTCCATCTCTAAATAAATAAATAAATAAATAAATAAAATGACTGGTCCCTTGGGTTCCAGTCCCTGTAACTGTTGCAACTGAAGGACCATAAGCTTGTTAGCCTTTTGAGTTTTTTCTTGCTCTACAGTCCTCTCAAAATGTTCAGCTAAGGCCATCAATTCAGTCATATCTGTAGCTTCCTATCCCAACTTACGTCTTTTAATTAAACTGCTAAGGTGGAGATGGAGTCCATTTACAAACAGAGCACTGAATCCCATTTCAGCCCCCGCAGGAAATACTTCTTGCTGTACTTTGAGCCCACAATGTCCCACAAACGGTATTTCTAAGTGAGTCCTGTAATCTGAAACAAGATTGTATGATGAACCAGTTTATTTTTTGTGGAAAAATTTTAGGAATTGAATTTAAAAGGTTTTCAGGAATTTTTCCGGCTACTTGTGGTCCTTCTTGTGAGGCACTTTTGGAGGGGTCTTTAATACCTTCCTCGGGTTTTGCCCTGTCTGCTGCTGCCATCTACTTCCAAGCTGTACCAGGCCCCAATATCACAGGAATCAACTGGCAAAGGTCAGGGGGTCCTGGGTCATAAGCTCCTATGAGGATTCTAAATTCCTTAGTACATTTTTGAGGATTTTCCCTTGGGATCAGAAAAATCCTTCACAATGGCTGCAGGCTCAGTTTTAGACCATGGAGTGAAAGTGGTTATAGCAAGCAGGCCTGGCTGATCAGAAGGCCTCACTTGGTAAGGCGTCTAACTTCCTTTTTTTTTTTTTTTTTAATCATCTTCAGGGTGAAAGCGTTATTTATTTGAGACAGAGTCTCACTCTGTCACCCAGACTGGAGTGCAGTGGCGTGACCTCGGCTCACTGCAACCTCCGCCTTCCGGGTTCGAGTGATTCTCCTGCCTCAGCCTCCTGAGTAGCTGGGACTGCAGGGGCACCCACCAGCACCCCCAGCTGATTTTTGTATTTTTAGTAGACATGGGGTTTCACCGTGTTGGCCAGGCTAGTCTCAAACTCCTGACCTCAGGTGATCTGTCCACCTCGGCCTCCCAAGGTGCTGCAATTATAGGCATGAGCCACCATGCCTGGCCTGAAAGGGCGATTTAGCAAAAAGTTTTCTGGACTCAGCGTATGCAGGTGGAGAAGGATAATGAGGGAACAGCCGGGTCAGTCCAGCCCGCGCGCCGCGCCCTTTTGCCATGTCCTCAGTCTGCTGCTTCAGGTTTCCATTTGCTTTTTGCAAATAATCTTTTAAGGAATCAATTTTTGATTCATTTAGTCTTTTAGAGGTCTCTGCATACCAAAGAAAGAATACGTCCCACTGTTTTTGTGGGGTTTTGATCCCTCTTTTTCTCATAGCCCTAACAAACAATTTTTTCCAAATTACAACTTCCCTGTTGCAGCCACCTTAACGATAAGCTTTCTTTAGTTAGGCTAACCCATTTTTCTAAAACTGCACAAGTTCTGGGCCCATAATTTTTACACATAAAATTAGCTGGAGTCCCAGAAGGTGGAGTCCCAGACTCCTTGGATTGAGAGGGTTGCATTTTTACGCATAAAATTAGCTGGAGTCCCAGAAGGTGGAGTCCCAGACCCCTTGGATCTGAGCTGGTTCCAGCACTTGGAGTCGGGGCAGCTGCAGGTGCTAGGTTCCATGTTGGGGGCCTGGAGGCCAGAGGGAAGCTTCAGCTTTGCAGTGGTCACAGCTGCGGGGTGATTGGGTGTTCTAAGGGTGCCCTTTGGCACAGGCGGCAGTGACCCATACCTGGGGAGGTGTGAGGGAAGTGCACAGAGGGCAGTCGTCCCTTGGTATCAGGGCTCCGTACCCATGGGCAGTGCTCCTTGGGAAAAGTCAGCTACTTCTTTGAATGCTGGAGTGCAAAAGACACCTAAGGCAGTGAGTAGTCCACAGAGGCCAGGTCAGCCTGGTGACCAGAAGGTGTCCTGCCCAGCAGCAGGAGAGGTTCAGTGTGAAGGTGGAATCTGGAGGTGGCCTGGGCTGACACGTGGGTGGAGAGTGTCTGGTTGACCTTGTCCACTCCAGTCTCTAAGTGCTTAGCCACTCTGCAAGTGAGACCACAGGAAGGGAAGCCCTGAAGCTGGGTGGTGCCAGGAGTTGATTAGAAGATGCCCTTGCAGGCACGGCAGCTCATGCCTGTAATCCCAGCACTTTGGGAGGCTGAGACAGAAGGACTGCTTGAGCTCAAGAGTTCAAGACCAGCTTGGGCAAGACGGTGAAACCCTGTCTCTACAAAAAATACAGAAAATTAACACATGTGGTCCCAACTACTTGAGAGGCTGAGGTGGCAGGATCGCTTGAATCCATGAGGTCAAGGCTGCAGTGCGCCAAGATGATGCCACTGCACTCCAGCCTGGGTGACAGAGTGAGACCCTGTCATAAAGCAAAGAAACAAAACGAACGAAAAGCCCCCAAATCCCCATGAAGTTAGCAGATGGAAGCAAATAATGACGATCAAAGCAGAGATAAATGGGACGGAGGGCGGAGGAGCACTAGAGGAAATCAGTGAAGACACGTCCCTTCTGTGAAAGGTTTACGCAATTAAGAAACCTTTAGCTAATTGACTAAGAAAAAAAAAGAGAAGACTCAAATTACTAAAATCAGAAATGACAGTGTTTCATCACCAATGACCCCACAGAAATAAAAAGGATTTATAAAGAGAATACTAGGAACAATTGTAGGCCAACTAGTTGGTTAACGTAAATGAAATGGACAAATTCCTAAAAACAAACACACCTGAGTCAAGAAATGGACAATCTAAACAGACCTGTTGGGAGTGAGGAGATGGAGTCAGCGATCAGAAACTTCCCAACAAAGACAAGCCCAGAACCAGGCGACTTCACTGGTGAATCCTCCCATTGGACGTGTAACACCAATCCTTCTCCGGCTTCTCAGAATCTTCACTATAACACACCACCTCCCTAGAATGAAGGGAAAAAGCCACCATCTCAATTCATGCAGAAAAAGCATTTGACAAAATCCAACAATTTCCTGATAAGAGCACTCAGTAAAAGAGAACCAGAAGAGAACTTCATCAACAGGATACAGAGTACTTATGACAAGCTCACACCTGCTGGCTCAGGGGTGGAACACTGAGCGCTTTCCTCCTAAGATGAAGAACAAGGCGATGAGCATGCCTGCTTTCACCACGTCACTCCAACGTCATCATAGAAGTTTGGCCGGAGCAATTAGGCAAGACAAAGACATAAAGCCACCGAAATTGGAAAGGAAGAAGTAAAAGTATCTCCATTTTTTTATTCTGAGACAGAGTCTCGCCCTGTCGCCCAGGCTGGAGTGCAGTGGCACGATCTCAGCTCACTGCAACCTCCGCTTCCTGGGTTCAAGTGATTCTCTTGCCTCAGCCTCTCAAGTAGCTGGGATCATAAGCGCCGCCCCCCCCCCCCCCCACACACACCCGGCTAATTTTTGTATTTTTAGTAGAGACGGGGTTTCACCATATTGGCCAGGCTGGTGTCGAACTCCTGACCTCGTGATCCGCCCACCTCAGCCTCCCAAAGTGCTGGGAATATAGGCGTGAGCCACCGTGCCTGGCCACGTATCTCTATTTATTGATGACATGAACTTATGTGCAGAGCATTCTGTGGAATAAAAATAGTCTTAGAGTCAATAAACAATTTCAGCAAAGTCTCTGCGGAGATGAGGAACACACGTACAGATTAGTGGAATACAAGTGAGAATCAGGAAATAAAGCCACACATGGATGTCAGTTGATTTTCAGCACGGGCTTCAGGATCATTCAATATTCAATGAGGCTGAAACAGTCTCTTCCACAAATGATGCCAGGGGAACTGCATATCCCCAGGCAAAAGACGGAAGTTGGAGCCTTACCTAATACCATATAAAATATTGACTTAAAATGAATTAAAGATCTACGTTTGAGAGATAAAACTTTAACACTCAGCTGGGCATGGTGGCTCATGCCTGTAATCCCAGCACTTTGGGATAATGAATAGAGGATGACTTGAGGCCACGAGTTCAAACCAGTCTGGGCAACAGAGTAAGAACTCTACAAACATAGATAAATACACAAATAAAAATAAACTAGTCAGGTGTGGTGACGTGCGCCTGTAGTCCCAACTGCTCAGGAGGCGGAGGTGGGAGGATTGCTTGAACCTGGGTTGTTGAGGCTGCAGCGAGCCGTGATCGTGCCATTGCACTCCAGCCTGGGCGGGCAATAGAGCGAGACGCTGTCGCAAAACAAAAAAGTGTGGTCTGTCCATACAGTGGAATATTATTCAGCCATAAGGAGAGATGAGTTATTTCTATATGCTACAAAATGAATGAACCTTGAAAACATTTTACTAGGCCGGGCGCGGTGGCTCAAGCCTGTAATCCCAGCACTTTGGGAGGCCGAGGCGGGTGGATCACGAGGTCAAGAGATCGAGACCATCCTGGTCAACAGGGTGAAACCCCGTCTCTACTAAAAATACAAAAAATCAGCTGGGCATGGTGGCGCATGCCTGTAATCCCAGCTACTCAGGAGGCTGAGGCAGGAGAATTGCCTGAACCCAGGAGGCGGAGGTTGCGGTGAGCCGAGATCGCGCCATTGCACTCCAGCCTGGGTAACAAGAGTGAAACTCCATCTCAAAAAAAAAAAAAAAGAAAAAAGAAAACATTTTACTAAGTGCAAGAAACCCTTCAACGAAGGCCACCCGTGATATGTATGATTCCACTTGTATGAAAAATCCAGAGAAGGTAGACTAATAGACATACGTGGCAGATTCGAGGCTGACAGCAGGGGGCGCTCTACTGCCAGTGCAGGGGCCAGCTCTGGTGCTGGAGGGGCCAGGGGAGTAGGAGGAGCTGGAGGCTTCCTACTGGGCTTCTGTTTGGGGTGATGACCGTGTTTAGAACTAGATCGTGGTGATGGTGCCCAGGATCGTGAATGTAGTGAATACCATTCAGTTGTACAATTGAACATGTTTTAAAAGGTAAACTTATGGGCCGGGTGCGGTGGCTCACGCCTGTAATCCCAGCACTTTGGGAGACTGAGGCAGGTGGATCACGAGGTCAAGAGATCGAGACCATCCTGGTCAACATGGTGAAACCCCGTCTCTACTAAAAATACAAAAAATTAGCTGGGCATGGTGGTGCGTGCCTGTAATCCCAGCTACTCAGGAGGCTGAGGCAGGAGAATTGCCTGAACCCAGGAGGCGGAGGTTGCGGTGAGCCGAGATTGCGCCATTGCACTCCAGCCTGGGTAACAAGAGGGAAACTCCGACTCTAAATAAATAAATAAATAAATAAATAAAATAAAAGGTAAACTTTATTTTACATGAATTTTATAACATAAAATATGGGTAAGTATAAAGAATATGAATAAAAGAAAACCAGCTTGAAAAAAAAGAACGCCTTGGCAGGTGAGGGACACGAAGGTTCTGGTTCTGGGGCTGGCACTGGAGCTGGCGCCAGAGCTGACTCTAGCTGTGGATCTGGGCCAGCGACTGGCTCTCCCTCTAGAGGTGGTGCCAGAGTCAGGTCTTGCCGTGTAGACAGGGCTAGCTTTAGCTGTGAAGTGGATGTCGGAGTGGCTCTAGGTCAGGAGGTGATGCTACAGGTGGTTTTGGAGCCGCATCGAAAGCTAAACTCTCGCTGGCTCTCTCCTTGAATTGGTGCTGGGGCAGGTCATAGCTCTAGAGATGGCACCAGAGTTGGTGTTAGAGCTGCCTCTATCCCCGGAGTTGCTGGGAGTGGTGGTGCTTGAGTGCTTTCTAGATCGGTGTTGGAGCTAGAGCTCTTGTTGCAGCTGGGTTTAGAGATGGTATCCCAGCTGGCGAGAGAGCGGCCTCTGTCTCAGGAGTTGCTTTGGTGTTGGAGCTAAAGCCCTTGTTGAGGCTCTGGAGGCAGCCCAGGCTCTTGCTTCAAGGTGGTGCTAGAGTTGGTTCTGGACCTGACTCTTCCTCTGACTCTGGTGCTGGCTATGGTATGAACCTGGCGTTGTCACGCCTGTAATCCCAGCACTTTGGGAGACTGAGGCAGGTGGATCACGAGGTCAAGAGATCGAGACCATCCTGGTCAACACGGTGAAACCCCGTCTCTACTAAAAATACAAAAAATGAGCTGGGCATGGTGACAGAACCTCCAGTTCTGTCATCGATTTAGAGCTTGTTCAAGCTCTAGAGCTGTTGCTAGAGCCACCATGGCAGCTAGTGCAGCCATTTGTGATAAAGGCGCCCAAGCTCTGGATTTGAGGTTCAGGTTCAGACGGGAGCTGGATCTACCTCTGGAGGTGGTGCTAGAGCTGTTTCTGGAGCCACTTCTAGCTCTGCAGCTGGTGCAGGAGCTGGTGGCTGGCCTGGGCTCTACCTCTGGAGCTGATTCAAGGGCCAGTGCTGCCACTGGCTGTTCCTTTGAACTTGGCACTGGGTCTAGTTCCGTGTCTGGCACTGGCTCTGATTCTAAATTGCTTTGGGAGCTGATTGTGGGGCCCATCTGGCTCCTCTCAGGCTGAGCATGCTGCCTGGATGGCCCAGAACTGGCTACTTGTCAAAACAGTCCTGCAGGAGGGGTCTGTTGAGCTGTGAGCTCCCAGGACAGGGATGGTGTCTAGGTTTGCTGTCATATTTCAGGTGTCTGGGGTTCACCGTTGTATTCCGGGTGTCTGTGGTTCACCACCCTGTTCTGGGTGTCTGGGGTTCACCATCGTATTCCGGGTGTCTGTGGTTCACCACCCTGTTCTGGGTGTCTGGGGTTCACCATCGTATTCCTGGTGTCTGCACATAACAAGGAGCAGCACACAGGTGCTGGATGCATGAATGAATGAATGAATGAACCCAAGACTTCTTTGTATGGCAGGACTCTTTAGAGCACTCTCTCACAGGGCTGTTGGGAGGATGGCACTGATTCATTCATCTGTTTATTAGGTAAACATGAAGTGCCCCCTGTATCAGGCTCAGTTCTAGAGGCTTGGGAGAACTGCTGTGAACAAGCACCATCCCCACTGCTGTGGGGCTGCCCGTGCAGGGTTGAAATGAGGGGAGGCAGGTCTCAGGCACGTGGTCCAAGCTCAGTGGGAACAGCTGCCAGGATCAGTAGTTCAGGCACAAGTTCCTGTCCAGCAGCTCAGGGCCAGCCTGGGTGGGGCCTGTGGCGGAGGGGATATGAGATCCGTGCTCTGAACGGCCATGCCATGCTATCCATGATTCCCAATGGCTTTCCCCTCACTGGGCCTCAGTTTTCCCATCTACAAAATAGGCATGTGAAGAAATCCATTTCCTGGTTCCATAATGAAGTTGGCCTTGATTCTTCAAGGCAAGCAAAGAAGAGCTCCCTGACCTGGAGGCCCAGGGTTAGAGTTCACTGGGCTATGTCACCCGATGGGAGGACTGGCCAATGGCTCCCTTCTGGTCAGTGGCTGAGCTGGGCCAGGAGCCCAGGGCCTGGCCCATAGTGAGCATGATGACTCAGGTGTTGGGGACATGATGGCCAAGCAATCTCCCAAGGTGCTGGCAAAAACCAGCTCGGTGTTCAGGCACAGACTGGTAAGTGCCAGCCCTGGTATCAACCTGGTTTAGCCAGAGATCTTTCCAGAGTGATGCATAAAAGGCTCCCCCATTCCACTCTTTCTTATTTTCTTTCCCAACTACATTGCATTTTTTCATGTGGATGGTCATCATTTATTTAACCAGACCCTTGCTGGAGGAAATTGGGTTGTTTCTCATCTTTTGCTCTTGTGAGGAAAGCTGCAATCAGTAACTGTGGATCTACGTCAAGTGTAGACGTGTTAAGTGGGATAAATTCCCTGTATTGAGACTGATAAATGAAAGGATAAATACATTCATAATTCTGGGTTTCATTTTTGTCTTGAGACAGTCTCTGTCACCCAGGCTGGAGTGCAGTGGTGTGACCTCTGCTCACTGCAACCTCTACCCCCTGGGTTCAAGTGCCTCAGCCTCCCAAGTAGCTGGGATTACAGGAGCTCCATCATACCCAGCTAATTTTTGTATTTTTTTTTGTAGAGACAGGGTTTTGCCATGATGGCCAGGCTGGTCTTGAACACCTGACCTCAAGTGATGCGGCTGCCTCAGCCTCCCAAAGTGCTAGGATTATAAGCATGAGCCACGGCTCCTGGTCAATTTGTAATTTTGACAGATATGATCAAACTACATCCATTGGCAGACAACCTATATTTCTGTCAGCAATGAATACAAGTTTCTATTTCTACACAGCTTCAGAGTATATTTCCAAACCTTTAGACAATTTTGTATATTATCATTGAGAATGAACGTACGTTCATATGCTCAAAGCCTTTTATATTTCTTTTTGTAAAGGGTCTTGTACTCTCCTTTGCTTATTTTTCTACTGTGTGGCTGATCTTTTTCTTATCAATTTCTAGGAGCTCTTTACATATCGAGGACCTGAGTCGTTTTCCTGAGATAAGAGTTACAGGTATTTGTTCCCAGTTTATTATTCCTTCCTTTTCACATTGTGGGGCTCCCCCTACTACATATTACTGAGTTGAGTTCTCCCCAAATTGTCTGTAGATGTAATACATTCTTTATGAAATACAACAACAGATGTTGCTATGTGGAATCTGAGGAACCAATTTAAAAATTTATGTAGAAATACAAAGGACTAAAATAGAATCAGAAGAATCCTGAATAAGAACAAATTTGGAGGACATATGCTACAAGATATTCAGACTTAGGAAGCTACAGGAGTCAAGGCAGTGAGGTGTAGTGCACAAAAAGACACACAAAGCAACAGAAAAGAATGGAGGCTCGCGGAATAGGGTGGCTCACACTTGTAAGCTCAGCACTCTGGAGGCCAAGGTGGGCAGATCTCTTGAGGCCAGGAGTTCAAGACCAGCCTGGTCAACATGGTGAAACCTCATCTCTACTAAAAATACAAAAGTTAGCCAGGCATGGTGGCTCATACCTATAGTCCCAGCTACTTAGGAGGCTGAGGCAGGAGAATAGCTTGAACCTGGAAGGCAGAGGTGGCAGTGAGCTGAGATTGTGCCACTGCACTTCAACCTGGGCAACAGAGTGAGATTCTGTCACACACACACACACACACACACACACACACACACACACACACACAGAAGAAAGAAAAAGAAAAAGGAAAGAAGGAAAAAAATAGAGGCAACCCAGACTGAAACACAGACATTGATGAATCCCATGAGTGAATGCAGGAAGCCAGACACACGAGAGTATATCCTGAGGATGAAGCGACACATGAACCATGCAGACACCACATTAGCAGAATGAAGAACGAACCCCATGGTGAGGCCAATTGATGTAGAAACAGCATGTGGCAAGATTCAACATCCTTTCACAGTAAAACACACTCCACACATAGGGAGAGGATGAAACTGTCTCAACACAATGAAGGTCGCTTTGGAAAGCTCACTTCTAACATCATACTCAGCGGTGAGAAACGGTGAGAGACTGAACGCTTTTCCTCCGAGAGTGGGAACAAGCAAAAGCTCTTGTCTTTTCTATTCAAGTTATTAAGGAAACTCATAACCAGATGAGTTAGGCAAGAAAAAGGAAGCAAAGGCATTCACATTGGAAAGGAAGAAGTAAAATCATCCCGGTTTGCAGATGACATGATCTTATATTTAGCAAACCCTAAAGTTACCAAAAAAGTTAGAAATATAACTGAATTCAACCAAGTTGCTGATACAAAATCAACATTCAAAAACCAGTTGCCTTTCCATACACTAATAACTAACAATCCAAAAGGAATTAAGAAAATAATTCCAATACAATGGCATCAAAAAAGAATAAAATAATAATGAATAAACATATCCTACGAGCTCAAAGCCTTGTACACTGAAAACTATAAAATATTGCTGAAAGAAATGAGAGAAGACACAAATAAATGGAAAGATATCTTGTGTTCTTGGATTCAAAGACTTACTATTGTCAATTGTCCCTACACTTGAAGTGATTCAGTGCAATTTCCATCAAAATCCAAATGGTATTTGTTTCATAAATAAAAAAAATTCACCTTAAAATTCACATGGAATCTCAAAGGACACCAAATAGCCAAAACAATTTAGGAAAAGAACAAAGTGGAGGATTCACACTTCCTGAATTAAAAACATAGTACTAAACTACAGTAATCAAAACAATGTGGTACTGACCAAAGGCAAAGATATAGACCAATGGAATAAAACAGAGAACCCAGAAATAAACCCTTGTGTATATGTTCAAGTGATCCTCACCAATGGTACTGATACCTGTCACTGGGGAAAGGACAGTGTCTCCAACAAATGGTGCAGGGAAAATGATATTCATGTGCAGAAGCATAAAGGAAGACCCTCGCCTTACACCACATCCAAAAATTAACTAGAAATGGAATAAGGGCCTAATGGTAATGCCTGTAGCTGTACAACCTCTAGAAGAACATACAGGAAAATTTTGATCATGTATTCAACTTCTCAGATATGACATCAAAAACACAGGCAAACCAAAGCAAAAACAGACAGACAGAAGAACATCAATCATAAATACTTTCATGCATCAAAAACACTATCAACAGAGTGAAAAGGTAACCTACAAGCTGAGAGAAAATATTTGCAAATCATAGCTCCGATATAGGTTTTTATCCAAAATAAATAAACTCTACAACTCAATAAGAAAACAACTAAATACTACCATTTTTAAAAAATGAGTATGAAAGGTCCTGGGCCGGGCGCGGTGGCTCACGCCTGTAATCCCAGCACTTTGGGAGGCCGAGGCGGGTGGATCACGAGGTCAAGAGATCGAGACCATCCTGGTCAACATGTGAAACCCCGTCTCTTCTAAAAATACAAAACATTAGCTGGGCATGGTGGCGCGTGCCTGTAATCCCAGCTATTCAGCAGGCTGAGGCAGGAGAATTGCCTGAACCCAGGAGGCGGAGGTTGCGGTGAGCCGAGATCGCGCCATTGCACTCCAGCCTGGGTAACAAGAGCGAAACTCTGTCTCAAAAAAAAAAAAAAAAAGAAAAGAAAAAAAAGGTCCTGAAGAAAACAGTAAAGGACTTGAGTATACATTTCTCTAAAGATGGTTTACTTTCTCCTTCCTTCCTTCCTTCCTTCCTTCCTTCCTTCCTTCCTTCCTTCCCTCTCTCTCTCTCTCTCTCCCTCTCTCCCTCTCTCCCTCTTTCTTTCTTTTTTTGAGACAGAGTTTCATGCTTGTTGCCCAGGCTGGAGTGCAATGGTGCAATCTTGGCTTACTGCACCCTCCACCTTCTGGGTTCAAGTGATCCTCCTGCCTCAGCCTCCCAAGTAGCTGAGATTACAGGCATCCGCCATCTCGCCTGGCTAATTTTTGTATTTTTGGTAGAGACAGGGTTTCACCATGTTGGCCAGGCTAGTCTCAAACTCCTGACCTTAGGCAATCCGCCCACCTTGGCTTCCCAAAGTGGTGAGGTTACAGGCATGAACCACTGCACCTGGCCTTAAAGATGAGTTTCAAATGACCGACAAGCACATGAAAACATGCTTCAAATCGCTAATTATCAGAGAACGCAAAACAAGTTCACAATGAGATAATCACCTCACATCCATTAGGATGGCAGCTGTCAAAAAAGCCTGGATAACTGTTGGCAAGGATGTGGAGAAGCTGAACACTTGTGCCCCATTCGTGGGAATGTAAATGGTGCCACCTATGTGGAAAAAAGTGTGGCAGTTCCTCACGTCATTAAAAATAGGACTGCCACATCATCTGGCAATCCCACTTCTGCATATAATGCCAAAACAATTGAAAACTGTGTCTGGAAAAGGTACTTTCACATCCGACTATTCACTGTAGCCAAGAGGTGGCAGCATCCTAAATGTCCATTGAAAGATGAACAGATAGCCGGGCGCGGTGGCTCACGCCTGTAATCCCAGCACTTTGGGAGGCCGAGGCGGGTGGATCACGAGGTCAAGAGATCGAGACCATCCTGGTCAACATGGTGAAACCCCGTCTCTGCTAAAAATACAAAAAATTAGCTGGGCATGGTGGCGCGTGCCTGTAATCCCAGCTACTCAGGAGGTTGAGGCAGGAGAATTGCCTGAACCCAGGAGGCGGAGGTTGCAGTGAGCCGAGATCGCGCCATTGCACTCCAGCCTGGGTAACAAGAGCGAAACTCCGCCTCAAAAAAAAAAAAAAAAAAAAAAGAAAGAAAGAAAGATGAACAGATAAGCAAATACGTTTGTGGTATATGTAGTTAAGAAAATATTTTTCGGCCTTAACAAGGAAATTCTGGCACAGGCTACTACATGGATGAATCTTGAGAACATCAAGCAAAGTGAAATAAGCCAGTTACAAAGACAAAGGCTGTGAGATTCCACTTACACGAGGTACCTGAAGTTATCATATTCATAGAAATAAAAGTGGAATGGTGGTTACCAGGAGCTGGAGGCAGGGGCAGAAAGACAGGGGGATTTGTTGTTTCATGAGTTTAAAGTTTCAGATTTGCAATACAAAAGTTACAGAGACTTGTTTGACGACTATTTAAGTATATGCATTCTACTACTGAACTACACACTTAAGAATGGCTAAGATGGCAAATTTTATGGTTTTTGACCACCTGGATTGGGTGCATGGGGGGTGGTGTCCACAGAGTTGGAAATGCTCTAGGTTTTGTGGGTACCAGTTACCACATGCGTTCCCTCTGGGCAATGTACCCAGCAAAGCACTTATGACTTCCACGCTTTCCAGTGCCTACGCTCTGCTTCAGCACCAAACCCAGTCAATCATGAAGTCTTTCTGGTCAGTTCAAAGGCCCAAGAGCATCGTGGCTGGTGCAAGACTCTGGAATTACAGGGTCTGGATTCGTATGCTGAATCTAACTTCTTTCTATCTGGGCCAAGTGACTCTCTCTCAGCTTCTTATCTTGGACAAGCGACTCTCTGAGTTTCAGCTTTATCATCTGTAAAATGGGTTGGATCTATGGCTCTTCCCTCGTGGTTATTCAGATGACTTACTGCTTGCTGACAAAGAGCAAGAACTCAGTAAATAATGGCTGTTGTGGTTTATTTTGCTGTTTTTCACTCTGAGGGACAGGGAAGCCAAACAACCCCTGCCCAGGCTGCGTGCTCCTGCGTAGGTTATATGCAAATACCGTGCCATTTTATGTAAGGGACTTTTGCATTCTCGGATTTGGGTGTGGCTGGGTGGCTGGCTGCATTTACACTTGCTCTTCCGATCTCTCAGTGCTCACATTCGATCTCCACCCTCCTCTGCTGTCATTCTTTGTCTCAGTAGTTCATACCTGGTCTCTAGGCCTCTTGTTTTTTTCTTTTAATTGCTTGCTTGTGGGCATTTGAATTTGAGACCCCTGCCCAATAAGAATTCTCATGTGATAATGTCCCCAAAGTAATATTGGAAAGGTGTCCCCTGCAATTTCACAATTATATAATTGACATTATTGTTTTGTGAGTTTCTGCATGTGATAAGGACAGGATTTATTTATTTATTTTGGAGACAGTCTCACTCTGTCACCCAGGCTGGCGTGCGGTGGCATAATGTCGGCTCACTGAAAACTCCATCTCCCGGGTTCAAGTGATTCTCCTGCCTCAGCCCCTTGAGTAGCTGGGATTACAAGAGTGCAGCACCACGCCTGGCTAATTTTTGCATATTTAGTAGAGATGGGGTATCACCATGTTGGCCAGGTTGGTATGGTACTCCTGTCCTCAAGTGATCAGCCCACCATCCATCCATGCATCCATCCACCATCCAGGCATTCATTCATTACCCATCTATTCACCCACCCATCTATCCCTCCACCATCCACCATCCATCATTCACCCATCCACCATCCATCCACTGTCCATCCATCCTGTCATTCATCTGTCCATCCATCTACCTCCCATCCATCCACCCACCATTCATCCATCCATCCACTGACCCATCCATCCATCTACCCACCTACACACCCACCATCCATTATCCACCATCTATCCATCCACCCATCCGTCCATTCTCTGTCTATTCATCCATCCATTTATTAGACGATTGAGCAACACGGGATAGAAACTACTATGCTTGTGTGGCTGAAAATGCATTTTCCCTGACACAATTGAGAGCTCCAGGTCCTCTAACCACTCCTATTGCCAAACCCTTTCCTTAATATCAAATGCAGTTCGTCGTGATGACATGCATAAATGACAGTGCAACACAATCCCTGCTGCATAGAACTGACTGACCACCAGGATCTGTCTTCCCAGCATCAGCTCCTGCCTTGTCCCCAGGCCTCGTGGGACTCATTTTCCTTGACCTCAGGGGTCTCCCATGCCAAAGGAGAGGAATCCCTGGGCCCAGAGTCTAGGATAACTCTCAGGATTGAATGAGCCTTGTCCCTTCAGGAGTGGAGAAAGGAGGAGGACCTAGGCAGGGGTGTTTACCAGGGGAAAGGCAGAGAGAAGGGAGCTCAGGTCGTCTGGCCCAGGTGGACATGAGTGTAGCTGAAAGCTGACCAGTTCTCAGAGAGGGAAATGAGGATGTGGAGGCACAGTGGGTTCAAAACCGTGGGAATCTTGGATCCAGCATTGGGGGCCCAGGTGATGCTGGAGATACCTGGTCCATAGGCCTAAGCATCAGAATGTTTTGTTTTGAATTTTTGTTTTTTTGGGATTCTTTTTTGAGACAGTCTCACTCTGTCACCCAGGCTGGAGTGCAGTGGTGTGATCTTGGCTCACTGCAACCTCTGCCTCCTGGGCTCAATGGATCCTCCCACCTCAGCCTCCCAAGTAGCTGGGACTACAGGTGTGCATCACCATGCCTGGCTAATTTTTGGTTTTTGTAGAGGTGAGGTCTCACTATGTTACCCAGGCTAGTCTCAAACTCCTGGACTTAAGTGATATGCCTTCCTCAGCCTCCCAAAGTGCTGGGATTACAGGTGTGAGCCACCACGCCAGCCAACAGGATGTTTTTGTGACCAGGATACTTTACCCCAACAAGAGGCACAAGGAGGTCCCAAGACGATAAGGCCCTGATGGCCCCTGGAAGGCTGGTGACCAAGGACTGGGGGGCACTGGGACATTTGCAGGTGTTAAATATTGTTCCAAAAGTACTATGGATTTTGAAAGTGTATAACATGTTTGGTAACGACATATTTGATTTTTAATATTGACCCTAATGCAGCAGTCTTGAAAAATAAACAATAATAGAGATAACATGCTTCTGTGAAAGTTGTCAATATCAAGATAGAGTCACCTGTGTCAAACCCAAACAAAACAGAGTCAGGGGGTTAAAAAGGAAGGGCTTTCACTCACACATGCCAGTGAAGCTATATCACCAGTGAAGGTGATAAAGAACTATCACGAAGGCTCCCTGAAGGGCTCTTATGCACATATGCCCATAAAATAACTTTTCCCAAAGACTTTCCAAACTGCAGCTTGCTACATGAGTCATGAGGACAGCTGGCCAGATGTATGGGAACCCTTGCATAAGACACTTCCTTCACTAATGAACTGATGGCAGCTCCTGCAGTAAGACCCCGTAACAAATGTTCTCTTCTTTTTTCTTTGAGCTGGAGTCTTGCTGTGTCGCCCAGGTTGGATTGCAGCAGCACAGTCTCAGCTCGCTGCGGTCTCTGCCTCCCGGGTTCAAGCGATTGTCCTGCCTCAGCCTCCTAAGTAATAACCGGGATTACAGGTGCCCGCCACCACACCCAGCTCATCTTTGTATTTTTAGTAGAGACAGGGTTTCACTGTGTTGGCCAGGATGGTCTCACACTCCTGACCTCAAGAGAGCTGCCTGCCTTGGCTTCCCAAAGAGCTGGGATTACAGGCGTGAGACACTGCACCCAGCCTGTTCTCTTTTCAAAACAATTTATGTGCACTCCTTTTGTGTTTAAAAGCTTCCCTATGCCCCAGCCTCCTTGGATATGCCTATGTTTTCACATAGGCTGAACATTCCAGACTGCAATCTTCTGCTTCTTCCTGAATAAACTCATTATATTTGCAGGATTTCTCTGTTATTTAGGTTGACATAATTTGGTGTCAGAAGTGGTATCTGAAGTCAGATTACCTTTAGAAGAAATCAGTGATTCTTGGAATGCAGTGCAGTACCCTTATTGAGCCCTTTAGAGGTTTCCAATTCCATGGCTCGATTTTTCTGCCCTGGTGAGTCTTAGTGAGACTGAGCTCTTTCTTTTTGGTAAGAGCTCTTTGACTTTACCTGGAGCCTAGTTTGGATAAGGTCACATTAATAAAGGACTCTACATCCTTCTTAGAAATATAAAAGCCTTTTCGTCTTTTCTGTCAAGCCCTTTATGTTATGAGCACAGTGTCATCCTTTTGACAAACTTCACAAAAATCAAATTCTCAAGTGAGTCTCTTGGACCTAGAATTGACTTTGGGATTTCCCTGTTGAGCCCCTGGAAACCCCAAAGGATGTGTCTCTCACCTTGTACAAGAGTGATATTAAACTAATTAGGCTTGTTTGATATATTAAATTGTATGGAAAGCATTGTCAAACAATAAAGTTATGATGGTTAATACTAAGTGTCAATTTAATTGGACTGAAGGATACAAAGTAATAATCCTGGGTGTGTCTGTGAGAGTGTTGCCAAAAGAGACTAACATTTGAGTCAGTGGGCTGGGGAAGGCAGAGCCACCCTTAATCTGGTGGCCACACTCTAATCAGCTTTCAATGACTATAAAGCAGGCAGGAAAATGTGAAAAGGAGAGACTGGCCTAATCTCCCAGCCTACATCTTTTTCCTGTGCAGGATGCTTCCTGCTCTCAAACAGAGAGTCTGCTCCAAATTCTTCAGTTTCGAGGCTCGGACTGGCTCTCCTGCCCCTCAAACTTGCAGATAGCCTATTGTGGGACCTTGTGGTCGTGTAAGTTAATACATAATAAACTCCTTTATATAGCTATCCTATTAGGTCTGTCTCTCTAGGGAACCCTTGCTAATACAAAAATGATGCTAAATATTTTAAAGTAATATTTGTTATGGATATGTTATTGATATGATGATGGATTATACGAAATTTATAGAAGTCTGATGGTCCTGGCGTGATGCTGTCAGTCATGATTCTGGTTAATCTAAAATGCTATACGTAATAGACACGATGGAATTTTCTTGCCAGTTGCATTATTGTTATAATAAAATTTCATTAGATTTCTTAACCATGGCCATTCTGTTTTGTTATCCAGTTTTGATTCATCTCTAAAAGCATTTGTAATCAGTTACAGTCCAAAATTGCTTCTTCCTTCTTGGAAAGCATGAAAAAGCCTCTGACAAGTACTCTTTAATATAGGTTTCTAATGACTTTAAGATCAATAGACTAAGAAAAAATTTCCAGAACTCTAATGAAGAAACTGATGGGTTCATGAAACTGCTAATCAAAATCAAGCATAACAAGAACTCACTGCGTGAAACTAAATGACTGATGAAGATAATGTGTTTATACCTTTTTATTTAAGACTGTTACATTTCTTCCTACCTGATGCCTCCCAATTTGGAAACTATTCATGGGTATTCTTATTTTTATGGTAAATAGTTACTAAACATACGTTCAGTAGGAATCTGCTCCCTTTACATAACAGGATACAATTGGAAATATTGGTTCTATTAATAAGGTTTTGACTGGGATGTCATATTTGAAATTGCTTGTAGGTACTGCAAACGAAGTCTAAAATCTGACTTGATTTGGCTTCCTAGTCCCAAAGAGGTTTTTAAATCTGAGATTCCTGTATGGTCAATTGCCAGTCTTACAGCACTTATGTAAATAATCAGGCCAAGTTTGATAAGGTGAAACTTATGCAAACAAATTGGTCTTATTATCTTTGGTAAAGATGAAGGAAACTACAGAGAAAAAATGTGTTTCAAAAGAAAAAAATTATTTCAGAAGAAAAACTGTACTTCACCTGTGATTAGGTTGTTCATTATCTTCAAGTTGCGATTATCTACCTATAGGCTGCACTGAATCCTGAACTCTTCTAGTTTTCTCTAAAATCTGGCTATAACAAGCCTCACCCAATTCCCCACGGTGATTTGATTTGCTCAGCTGATTATCTACAGGCTTCATGATTTAGAATCCTGATGCAAACCACGTTTACCGTGTTACTATTAATTCAGCTCCATATGATCCTTTTTTAAAATTTGTAACTACTGTCTGTTAAATTTCTGCAGAAGTACAGCTCCCAGCAGAGTAATGCTGGCCCTGCACTTTGAAATGATCATCAACACCTATGGAACTGATACAATTGAACTTACAATGAATTCCAGGCTCCCTTGGCTTCAGAGCCACTCTTTCTGACTCCTTTGTTGCTCAAACGTGGCCAAAAGGGTCTTGACACTGACTCCCAGCTGCACTTCCCAGCTATGTGGGACCAGACCAGCTGGGAAAGGTCCAACCCAACCACAAGGGACAATCAGAATCTAATCACGGGACAATTGAGCACTGATGCTTTTGGAGGAAGACCTTGATAAAAAGAGGGAAATGTAAACACTGTCAATATTATACACTGGAGTCACTTGTGTCAAACTCAAACAAAACAAGAGTCAGGAGGTTAAGAAGAAAGTGCCTTCACCCACACCTGCCTGTGATGAGAATGATTACAAAGCCTCCCTGAAGGGCTCTTCCCTAAAACTGCCTGTAACAAGAACATTTCCCAAGGACTTTCCAACCTGCAGCTTGCTATAGGAGTCACGAGGACAGCTCGCCAGATGCACAATAACCCCTGCCCGACATGCCGTCTCCACCAATGAGCTCATGTCAACTCCTGTGGTAAGACCCTGTAACCAGTGTTCTCTTTGCTTCAAAACCAACTTACGTGCATGCTTCCTCTTGCCCTTGAAAGCTTTCCAATGCTTCAGTTTCTGTTGATATGCCTGTGTCGACATAGCCTGCACATCCCAGATTGCAGTCTCATTCCTGAGTAAACTTAATATATTTGCAGAATTTCTCCCTGTTTGTTATTTAGATTGACACCTCACATTTTTACAGGGACTTAAAATATGCAAAGTTTCTACCAGAAAATGACTTTGACCTCTGAAGGAACTAAGCTTTAGATTTTGCCCACGATTTCACCATGAGTCGGGGGCTGGGAGGGACCCATTTTCAACGGAAATATGTCAAACCAAGGCCACACTAAGCTCCTGGCTCCCAGAGTCAGGAAGATGCTGTGCTCTCCCACGGGGAGTGGCTTTGCCTGGGCGCCACTCAGCACCCCCTCCTCTGTCAGGCACACTCATCAAAGACACAAGCGAAGGGACGCCAGCCAACATCCACCTGGGGCTCCAAACGATAGGGCTGAGATTCTAACCATTCCAGGCGCCTCAGAAACAGGAGTCTCACCTCCTATCCCTCCCCAAGGGTTTCTTTTTTTCATGCTCACTTCCTAGAACTAAATCAAAAGGAAAACCCCAACTTTCCACAGTAATAAAAGAGAGGCTACTCCCTTTGCAAACCACCCCTACTGTTACTGCCTGGCAGAGGGAAAACTGTACCTCCGATTTAGTGCTTTCCACAGCCAATCAGACATTTGCATAGGAGTGTAACTTTGTCACTTCTTTTCGGCCTGTGTTTGGTTGCTTTACCCAACCAATCAGACTGACGGCAGGACAAGTCTTCCTTTGCCTAGATGCTTAACTTTGTAAATTCACTTCAGCCTCTTGATTGGTTGCGTTCCACAACCAATCAGAGGTTTGCATAGGAGTAGCTTTTGTAACTTCAACCTCTGATTGGTTGCTTTCCACAATCAATCAGAGGTTTTTCATAGGAGTAGCCTTTGTAACTTCACTTCAGCCTCTGATTGGTTGCTTTCTGAAACCAGACTGATTGTAGGTCACTACCTCATTTGGATGGAGTGTACACCCAGTGGTCAATGGGAAACCTCTAGAGGGTACTTAAACTTCAAAAAATTCTACAACTAGGCTCTTGGAGCCCTGTCCTTGGGCCTGCTCCCAAGCTGCAAAGTGCACTTTTGTTTTCAATAAATTCTGCTTTTGTTGCTTCATTCTTTCCTTGCTTTGTGTGTTTTGTACAATTCTTTGTTCAAAACGCTAAGTAAGAACCTGGACACCCTCCACAGATGACAATTGGAAACGCCCAGAAGAGGCAAATCCACAGAGACAGAGAGGAGCTGAGAGGCCACCAGGGCCAGTGATGGGAGGGGAGTGACCTGCGTATGGGTTTTCCTCTGGAGTGACTTTTTCCTGGACTAGACAGGGGACGTGAAGGCTGGGTGCAGCGGCTCACGCCTGTAATCCCAGAACTTTCAGAGGCCGAGGTGGGAGGATCACTTGAGGTCAGGAGTTCAAGACCACCCTGGCTAACATGGTGAAACCCAGCCTCTATTAAAAATACAAAAAATTAGTCAGGTGTGGTGGTGTGTGCCTGTAGTCCCAGCTACTTGGGAGGCTGAGGCAGGAGACTCGTTTGAACCCAGGAGGTGGAGGTGGTTGCGGTGAGCTGAGATTGGGCCAGCGCAAGGCTCCATCTCAAAAACAAATAAATAGAGACGGCCGCACAGCACTGTGAATGCACTGCCACTGGTCTGTTCACTTTAAAATGTTGATCTTCTGTGAATTTTCCCTTAATAAATTATTAAGAAAAAAACTCGTGGTAGGATTGGAGAGGCAGAAGAGCAAATGCACCATCGCTGAGGGAATGATGGAGAGAGACTAAGGGAGGTCACGCTGCTGCTGAGGGCGGGTCAGGTCTGGGCCAGTTCCCTGAGGACTGTTGGAGGAACTGGGGGCTGAGAAGGGGGAGGGCACACCCAGCTGGGATGCGGGCAGGGTGGAGGCAGGAGGGGGGGCTGCCGGGTGGGGGCTGTGCCTCTTGGAAGGGAAAGGGCAAGGTCGCCTGTAGTTTCTGAACCTGCCCGGGTGGGGAGGTGCAGTGGTCTGTGTCCTTAGCAGCGAGGGCAGGTCTGTGTGTTCCCAGCAGGTGGTCAGAGTCCCTCAAGTCTGACCCCAGAGGAAGCAGTGGGTGGAGGTGGGTGAGCCCTCTGGAGCCAGCCCTCTGCTGAGGGGTCATTTCTGTTTGTTGAGTTCGATCCTAGAAGCTCATCCTCACACCCCTCTTCCACCACACCCTCTCCCCAGAGCCTGAGCTCCGAGGGGTGCCTGACCTGCAGGAAGGACCCCGGGACCCTCGGCTGAGCTGCCAGCAGCTACCCTCCACTAGGCCCTTCATACTGTTGGCCTGTGGCACCCGCCAGAGAGAAGCAGGCTGAGGCTGGGTCCTCTGTCCTTCCTCCCGCTTTCCACCAACTCCCTGTACCCAGCAGACCCCCAAGGGTGTGCCCAGCCAGCCCCTGCCCAAGGACCCCACACACAGGCAGAGTCACAGGGACTGCTGAAGCTTTTTATGGAGAACCAGGAGAGGGGGCACAGGGAACGGGGTGGTGGTAGGGGGCAGCTGGCTGGGCTGGGGGGTGCATTTTCTCAAGTCCCTGGGCAGGACAGAGGTGCCAAGTGGTGCTGCTCTGGGGCTTCTGAAGAGACAAGGTGTCCCTTGCCCTGAAAAAGAACGGAAGGTCAGTAAGGCCAGGACAGGGACAGTGGGAAGGGGCTGCTGTGGTGTGAAGGGCACATGCGGGCTCCGGGGGACTGCGGAGCTGGCGTGAGCAGAGGGGTTCCTCTCTGCTATCTCCCCACAACCAGTCTGCCCACATGGCAGAGCCAGTGAGGGTGTGCCTGGGAAAAGGGGCCTTCTCAGGACCAGAAGGCACCTGGGCTGGGCAGTGGCTCATGCCTATAATCCCAGCACTCAGGAGACAGAGGCTAGCCCATTGCTTGAGCCTGGGAGTTTGAGACCAGCCTGGGGAACATGGTGAAACCCCATCTGTACAGAAACACAAAAATTAACTGGGTGTGGGGGCACGTGCCTGTAGTCCCAGCTGCTGTGGAGGCTGAGGTGGGACGATCACTTGAGCCTGGGAGGTGAAGGTTTCAGTGAGCCATAATTGTGCCATTGCTCTTCAGCTTGGGCAAAAGAATGAGACACTGTCTCAAAAAAAAAAAAAAAAAAAAAAAAAAAAGGCACCTGACTGCTCATAGCAGGGTCAATGTTACTGCCCCACACAGGATGTGGAGGGGCTGGGGAGCCCCAGGTGACAGCACGCCCAGAAAATGGGGAGCCACAGGGCTTCCACGGGTGCCTGGGCATGGTGGGGGCCAGACCCTGTCCACTGTTCCCAAGTTACACAAATAGGGAACCCAGGTGACAGAGCCAAGAAAGAAGTCTGTAAATGTCCTGGAATTGATGTTTTAGGACAGATAGGATCTCAGAGCAGGGAGGGGTCCCTCCTGTCTGCAACTTGAGGGTGCCCTGGTGCATCCTGATGCCCTTTAAACCCCAGGGCTCTTGTTTGCTTTAAGGGTCACTTACCCTAGTGTGGTTCAGGACTGCAGCTTTCTACAGAGAGCAAGAAAAACCCAGGGATGAGAAGACGTGCAGAGCTCAGACCCCCTGACGACCAAGACCCAAAGCAGGGCCCTGGAGTCCCTGTGAGGGACTGGAGTCCCCTAGGGGAACATGCGGGATGTGAGGGACCTGGGAAAGGGACGTGGGAAGCCTCAGGGTACCCCCAGATCACAGAAAGACACGAGGGGACGTGGGGAGCTCAGGCAGAGCCATCCCCTCACCTGTCTGCAGGGGTATAAAGATGTCATCTTTCAGGAATCCCTTGCGCTGAGCGAATTTCTTAAATTCTTCCAGGGCCTTTGTGTTGACACCGGGATTCCTACCTGCAGGTGAAGCGGCCAGGTGAGCCAAGGTGGGGATGGCTGCATGCCTCTGCAGGTGGCGGATGCCTTCAGAAGACGGCCGCCACCCATGCCCAGGGCTTCACCTTAGAATCCGGCCAGGGACAGAAGGAGAGGCCCGTCCCAAGGAGGGATATGAGCTCTGGGGTAGGGGTGGGGGACAGAGGAGAAGCCACCACCCAACTGGCAGGTCCTTGGGAAGAGGGATAGTGGTGGAGACTCTGTGAGCCACTGAGCAACCGTGGGGGGCCCAGGCACTCCTTAAATCACCTGCAGGGTCAGGCCCCGACCTGGAAGGACCCTGTGTGCCAGAGGCACTGGGCTGCCCTCCCACCCTGGGGTGCCCTGCCCCACAAAGTCCTCTGTCAGCACCATGAGGTGACCTCCCCACATCCCAGACCCCAGATTTGTGTCGCCGAGGGCTGTGTCTGCCCTGTCCACCCCACTCTATTCCCACGGCAGAGCTCGGGCGCTGGGCTGGACTCCAGGCAGCACACACAACCCAGCACACATGGACTCAAACGCTGCTTCCCTAGAGGTGCGGGACCTACACCCAGAGAAGGGCTGATGCTGGTTCCCGGAGATTCTGAGAGCAGAGGTGGTGGGGCTGGGCAGGAAGCCATGGAGTAAGCAGGGCCCTGGGAATTCTGGGAGACTTACCCATGAGCTTGGCTACTTGGAATCTTTCCCCCTCAAATTGCAATTCAGAGAAAAACAGGCGGTGGTCCCTCACAGAGGAGCCCTCCATGTGTAGGAAGTGCAGGGCCCCAGCTGTGGAGGGCCACAGAGGAAGGGCAGGTGAGTCCCCCAGCCCTGCAGTGCCAGTCTCACCTGCCTTGCCTGCCAGGTGCCTCACCTGTCCCAGGTACACCAACTGCCTTGTGCCCTGGGCACTGGGGTCCCCACATGTAGAGACCCACGTTCTGCAACTGCCCCTCCTGGGCACAGGGCCACCCCCAGGACAGGGAGGGAAACTGAGTGGGAGACACAAAGGGAGGAGGGGCTTCCTCTCTGGGGGTACACCCACCACCCCCCCAACCCGGAACTCACAGGTTCTGTATCTGCCAGGCACCCTAGTTTTCTCCAGAATCATGTCTATTTTGTGGCACTGACCATTGCTCCTGGAAAGCAGAAATCAGGTGGGCAGGGTGTGGCCTAGCGTCTATCTCTGCTTTGGGAGACGTGCCGGGACCTCCCCACCCCAGACCTGGAAGCAACATAGGAACCCCAACCCTGCCAGAGGTCCACTGCCCCCTCCTCCCAGCTGAGCTGCCCCTGGGAGCCCTTCCCCTCCAGTTAGGGGACATTTAGCGGCACCCCACGCCAGTGAGAGAGCAGAAGGACCCCGGCTCTGTGGCCCCTGACTGGCCTGGGACAGAGGGAGCACGGTGGATCTGGGCAGATGCTCACCTCTTCGTGAAGGAGGCCTGTATGTTACCGCTGCTCAGCAATGAGAGTATGACGGGGGACACGTTCTTCCCTAAAATGCCCTTTTTTGCTGCAATGGCCTTGATATACCATGTCCCTGAAATCTGAAAAATGGGTTTTCTTTGCAGCTGCTGCTGTCCTTGCCCTACCATCCAGGCTGCACACGTGACCCTGCCCCTCACACACCCTGGCTGCACCCCTGCCCCCTGCCACATATCACAAGTACCCAGGCTGCGCCCCTTCTCCTGCCCCCTACGCCCCCGACTCCCTCCGAAGAGACCTGCTCCCTCCCAGGGCTTCAGGTCCCTTCCTCTAGTCCCTCCTCTCAGCCCTCACTCTGCCTGGCAGGGCAGATGACGTAAAATGGATTCCTTGGGCTCCCTGTCTTCCGCTGTCTCTGGCCACAGCTGTTGGGAGGGACAGGCCAGGGCCCCAAATTGGATCCATCTCTGACCACAACACGGTGCTCCCCGTGAAGCGGGAGGGGCTCAGCCTCAGCCTTAGCTCCTTCCTGACTCGCCTGCCCTGGTCACCCGCCTAGGCCACTCACACCCAGGCCACCCATCCAGGCCACCTGCCCAGCCTCACATCTGGCTCCTCTGAGGCAAAGAGGTCTTGGGCCTCTAGGTCAGTGATCAGGATAAGGCCAACGACCAGGAGCAGGGTCTTCATCTTCCGGGATCTGCGTTCACAGCTGCCTGACCGGGGAATTGCTGGGACTGGGAGAGACTGTGCCGGCGTCTCCCCCGGCTGCCCTTTATAGCCCTCGGCTCAGGGTCCCCTGGGGAGCTTGGCACAACGACCGCCAAGTCCCTTCCCACAGGACCTGCAGCCAACTGGCAGGGACAGTCGCTGTTTTGAATAACAGCTCATTAAGCCCTGGAGGCGTCAGCAGGCCCAGCTTTCTCCACGGGCTCATTCCCACCTTGGTGTGCTTGGAGTAGGACACTGACCACATGCAGGAATGGACATTTTCTGCACTTGGAGCCTCTGGGACAAATGGCTGGCTTCGCTCCCCACCCTGCCAGCATCCCCTACGGCTCTCTCTTGCCCCTGGAAGGCCTTTCGGGGGAGATCTGAGCTGCAGGTTGATGGAGAAGGTTCAGGATTTTGGAAAGAGGCATGTTTTCAATTCAGCTTGTCCTGGGTCTCCCAACTCAGCTTTAGTGGCCCGGGTCCCCACCGTCCTGTGCCTGGGACATTCCACGTTGCATTGTCCTGCAGTGTCCTGTGCTGTGATTCAGGGCCCAACCTCCCTACAACCTCCTTAGGGAGCAATCCCCAAGGCAGGATGGAAAATCCCCCCAAGCCATCCCACCCTCCCCACTCCCCACTTGGTTTTCTGTAGGGGGCCTGTGTGAGTGCCCTGAGGATATCTTTGTTTGCAAAGGGCCACCCCTGGGTGGGACAACAGAACACAGCCTCCCTGAGCTCCAAGGCCAGGGATCTGAGCTCCAGGGGTAGGCAGAACCCGCTCCCTCTGAAGGCTCTGGAGGAAGGGTCCTTCCTGCCTCTGCCAGCTCCCGGTGGTCCCAGGCATTCCTTGGCTGTGGCCCCACGGTTCTGATCTCTGCCTCTGTCTTCATGGCACCATCTGTGTCCCAAATTTCCCTCTGCCTTTCTGTTAGAAAGACTCCTGATTTCCAGCCCACCCGGATGCAGATTTCATCTAGAGAGCCTTAACTCAGTCCCCTCAGCAAACATCCTTTTCCCAAACACGCTGACATTCACAGGCTCTGGGTGGACGTGTCTTTGGGGGCACCATGCATCCCACTCCAGCAGAGAGCCCTCTGGAACAACCCCGTTCACGCCTTTGTGTGGCTTGTTGCCGTCTTCCCCTGGCAGCATTTAAGTCCCCGAGGGTAAGGACTTGCTCACAGGGTCCCCTTGCTCACAGCCACAGGTCCATGAGGGGAGGACCCAGCCCTCCAAGAGGGGCTCCGTTACTGCTCCGGTGACTCTGGCCTCCCTGTCTGCCTGACCTCAGGCCTTCCCGTTGTCACCATGTCACACACAGGCAAGGTGAGAGGCACAGACATCAGAGGCTGGACTTAGCAGTTGGTCTCAAAAGGGTGCCCTGTTGACCTGAGCCCCCGCTGCTCTCTGAGCCAGGGGTTCTCGGGTTCTTTCCTGGGACTGGGGAAGCTCCTGAGCTTGAAGCATCTGCCCTGCCACCCAGGGCTGACCCCAGCAGGAGGCCAGGGCTGCAGGTGATGCGGGCTCATAATGGCACCCTTGTGCCTCCCAGGCCCTGGTGCTGCCTCCCCCACCCACTCCCAGTTACCCCGGGGGGCGGCACCACAGGTGTCACCTCGACCCTGTAATTACCCGCAGGGAGGGCAGCTGGTGGTGTCCTGCCATCCTGGGAGTGGGGAGAGGCAGGGCCAGTGCCCTTTTGGGCCAGAGACAAGTGGGCAGGTCCCACCCCCAAGGGCCACAGAGAAAGGCTCCAGTGTTCCCTGTCCATGGTGACCTCCTCCCGGTGACAGGCAGGATTCCTGCCCACTACCGGATCTGAGAGGACAGCGTGTCCTGCCAGGCCCCTTGACCATCCAGCCCCTGAAGCAGACTCCACAGCTGCCCCCTTCTCAGAAGGAGCCTGGACACTCAGGGACACCTGTGGGGCTCTAGAGGCAGTGTCTGTCCACCGCCCAGCAGGCTCTGTGGGAGGAAATGTGTGGATGCAGGCTGGCAGCAGCCACATGGGCAGCTAAGAAATCATTTCCTCCACACGTGTGTGTATAGGGGTGTGAGTATGTGTGCTGGAAAGGGCTGTACACACACATGATGGAACGGGATAGAGCATTCAGAAACAGAGCCGCACAGACGGGTCATTTATTAATGGAACCCTCGGCTCAATTCTACAGAGAAAGGACAGACAGACGGTCCTTGACACGAGTGACGTGCCTGCCTCACACAAAACCAGCTCCCACACAACCACAGGTGTCCACGGAATGTAAGTCCACAACACATTCAGAAGAAAACAAAAAGAGACCGTCATGACCTGGGGTGAGGCAAAGAATTCTCAGCTAGAGTCCCAGAAGGAGGACTCATTCAAGGAGAACGGATGGATTGGACGTCATCAGCATTAAAAACTGCTCTGCAAAAGATGCTGTTAATTTTTTAAAGCTATACGCTGGAAGAAATGTATCTACATATTACATATCCCAACAAAAGAACACACAAAGAAATGTCAAACCTGAAGATTAAGAAAGAAAACAGCTCAATAAAACAAAATCCTTGAACAGACACTTCACCCAAGAAGACAATCCGACGGCAAGTAGGCACCTGGGCTGACAGGCGGCATCGCCAGCCACGAGGGAAACGCGCACCGACCACCAGGAGACGCCACTGTACAGACGCCTAATAGATGGCAAAACTGTTTTCCAGGAAACCTCACCCTACAAAATGCTGGCAAAGACGTGGAGCATCTGCAACTCACACGTCGCTGCCGTGAATGCAAAATGGCGCCACAATCTCAGAAAACTGTCGGGCGATTTCTTATAAATTTGGATACGTGCTTACCATATGACAAAATGTATTTCTCTTGTTGGCATTTATGCAAATGAAATGAAAACACAGGACGCGCATGTTTACAGTTAAAACTTCTACACAAATGGGTGTAGCAGCTCCATTCATAACCGCCAGAAACTGGAAGCAAACGCTTTCGCCATCAGTAGGGCAAACTGTGGTACATCCGTGCAACGGAACACTTCTCAGCAATTAAAAGAGCAAGCAACAATTAAAAGGAGACAGAGGTGGCCGGGCGCGGTGGCTCAGGCCTGTAATCCCAGCACTTTGGGAAGCCAAGGCGGGTGGATCACGAGGTCAAGAGATCGAGACCATCCTGGTCAACATGGTGAAACCCCGTCTCTACTAAAAAAACAAAAAATTAGCTGGGCATGGTGGCGCGTGCCTGTAATCCCAGCTACTCAGGAGGCTGAGGCAGGAGAATTGCCTGAACCCAGGAGGCGGAGGTTGCAGTGAGCCGAGATCGCGCCATTGCACTCCAGCCTGGGTAACAAGAGCAAAACTCCATCTCAAAAAAAAAAAAAAAGGAGGCAGAGATTGCCGCGAGCCGAGATGGCGCTACCGCACTCCAGCCTGGGGGATGGAGCAAGACTCCGCCTCAATAAATAAATAAATAACAGCAAAACCAACATGCGGAGGGAGCCTGAGACAGGCGTGCGAGCTGGTGGTCAGCACGGGGAGAGGCACAGACGCTCCTCGGAGGCAGAAGCTGGTTCCTTACAGCGGTGGAAAGAAAGAAGCAGACTCTGGGGAGACCGGAGAACAGAAACACAGGAGGCGGAAATAAATACTGCGGATGGCGGCAGAGGCAAAACAAAACGTCCCCTGCTCCAAATCCGCGGCGGAGCAAGTGCTGGCGGAGCGAGTGCTGGAAGAGGGGGGCGTGGGAACCTCCGTTCCCAGCCGGGCTTCCAGGGAGCCAGGGACGGAGGCCCAGGACTCCGCCAGCGGTGAGTCCGTTCCCCTTCTTGGAGGAAGCGCGACCCACAGAGACCCACAGGCCCCACGGGAGAGCAGTGCCACCCCGTGACATTCCACAAGGCCCCGCTGGCCGGCCCTGCCCTGCCCCAGACAGCGGCACACAGGCAAGGCCCTGCAGCCTGAGGCCCGGGGACCCCGGCCTTGCCCTAAGGAGGCTGCGAACAGACAGGCTTCCTCGGGGAGCCTCGGCAGGAGATGAGCAGAACGTCCACGGGGCCAGGGACTGCGGCACCCGCGAAGTCTCGGGTCACGCCTGCGGCACCTGGACCCGAACCCGGCACCGGCAAAGGCACGCAGCCCACGAGCGGCCCAGAGAGCGAGCCGGAACCAGAGAGCCGGAACCCGAGCGCGGAACCAGAGCGCCCCGACGGCAACGGAGGCCACCGCGGGCGCCAAAGCAGTAGCGCCCCCTGCGGACCGGCGGCCGCCGCGCAGAAGCAGGCTGGGCGCGGAAACACGTGCTTTACAGATGGGGAAGTGAGTGAGACGATGCCCGAGACAAAGTCCGCAGCCTGGCGCAGGTGAAGACCACCGCGAAGAGGAAGCTCGCAGCCAGAGCTGAGTGACAGGCCGCGGGCGGGCTGGAGGGTGGCCGGGCGCGCGGGAGCCTTCCCTGCAAAACCAGCAGCGGGGCGCACGCGTGGAGAACAGGAGACCAAGAACAGCGTAAAATGTCCTCGAGCGGAAGGAACGCCGCTGAGTGTGAGCGTGAGATTGCAAGCACCCACAAATTCAGGCAAGGCAGGTGAGGAGGGACACAGGCCTGCGCATCCTGGAAAGCTCTTGGACTTGAAAGATGAAAATAAATGATCCTGGGAAGATCTTGAAAGATCAAGACCAGCCTGGGCAGCATAGTGAAACTCTGTCTCCAAAAAAAAAAAAAAAAAAAAAGTTTTTTAAAGACATAAGCCTATTCATAGAAGGATTTCAAATCACACCACTCCATATAACAAAAATTAATTTTGTTTTTCTAGTATGAATCCCCAGAAGCAGATGACACAGATCCAAGCTCAAGTCGTTTACTTAGGAGGTGGTCCCAGGAGACGCTGGTGGCAGGGGACGGGTGACGTCGGCAGGGAAGACTGCCAGTGAAGGGTCCAGCATCAGGGTGACCACTGCGACCCATTGGGGCTCAGTCCCTGGCACTGCCATGGTTTATACCAGCTCTAGCCGGTTATGGGAGGGGGATGCTTCTCTGGGGCACTAATTCCTGGCACTTCCTGCTGCTGCAGGGTAGGTGGCTTTGGTGGAAAGACGGTCCGCATGGCCTGCAATGCAAGACCCAAGGGGCTCTGATGGCCCCCATGGCACCGCTGCAGTCCACCCCTGGCAGCTTCAGACACACTCATGCCCCACACTGAGCTCACACTTTGCTGTCTCTGGGTCTTCAAGGTGACAATTGCCTGCGATAATTTCTGAAAAACAATAAATAATTTCTAAACAAGAAATAATTTCTAAAAAATGGAAAGAAGTCTTAGAGCAGAAACATTTTGGGCTGGGCAAGGCTGTGACTATGGCAGTCAGCCCTCGCTCTCAGCCTGGACACTCGGCCCCTGGTGAATAAGTCATGTCAGGGAGAACCCGTCTGGTGCCCCATCTCCAGGATACGTGTGCTCCTTTGTACATATATTAAAAAATTCATTTTGAAAGGAACAAAAAAGCTCCACTGCCCTCCTTCATGTCTGTGATTTCTTGATTTTCAAACACTGAATGGCTTGTTTTGCTCCTGGAGAGATGGTTTGGCGCCTCTGCTGTGCTTGGGTTGGCAGTGAAAGTTTTCCTGATTTAGGACCCTGTTCTCAAATGTTTCGGATGTTGGGTGTCTGTGAGGGTCCCATGGTTATGAGCCATGGAAAGAGGCTTCATGTGACTCAGTGCACACAGAGTTTGTGGGTGGAATTGGGGGCCGCTGAGCTCGGGAGGGGAAGCTGCAGGGGGCCAGGGCTCTTAGGAGCAAAAATTGATGATGGTTGAGGCTCATGTCCTCTGGGACAGAGCCTGCGTCTCCTGGAGTGAGGGCTGCATTCCCAGGGCTAGCGGTCCTTGGCCCACCCATCACAAGGTGGCCAGGACACTGGATGGATAGGGCGGATGAATTGAGGAACACCCTAGGCAGGGATGCAGGGAAACCCACAGCTGCCCATGCCAGGCCCTCTGCATGGGCAGGAACAGACTTCCCGGCTTCTCGTGTGCCCGCCTCCTGTTCCCGCCCACATCACCCCTGCACCCATGCTCAGCGCTTTGCAGTCCCATCTCCATCTTAGGTAAATATTTTCACTATTTCTTCTTTTTTCTTCTTTTTACAAATAGAAATGAGGTATCACTGTGTTTCCCAGGCTGGTCTCAAACACCTGGCCTCAAGTGTCCTCTCTCCTCGGCCACTCAAATGCTTACAGATGTGAGCCACTGCACCCAGACCATTTCATATGTCTCTTTTTTTTTCAACTTTTAAAATTTTTTACCCAATAGCAAATAACCAACCAATCTTGAATTTTTACACAGACGTCCTAACCCTTCTGGAACCTGCATGGCAGCACAAGGTGAGGGTAATTCCTCACCACTCACCCATCTTTGTAGGATGGGGTCTGCCCTGCCCTCCACGTGTGGCCCATGGACATCCAGGCTGGCTCCACCTTGGCTCACCTGGGCCCTGCTGGCCTGGCTCGCTTCAGGACCACCCTGTAGCCTCAGCCAACAATCATGTCCAGGTGGGAGAGGAGGAGGTGAGGATGCTGGTGTGGGCGGGAGGCGGGCAGTGGTTCCTTGGTGCAGCCCTGGAGAGAGGCTGTCACTTTGCAGGCTCATCCCCCTGGAGGCCTGTCCAGCTTGAATTTGTGGCTCCTGGGGCATGTTTATCACTCCAGTGTGGTGGCCTCTCCTCCCTCACTGTGGCCGGCCTCCCCATGTCCCAGCAACCCCAGCGTCTGCATATACCATGGCCTTGGGAATGTGCCCATGGGAAAGCCAGGGTAGGAGCAAGGATCTCAGAGACCAGGGCCAGCTCTGCCTTGCTCTGGGGGTGATGATGGAGGCACCAGTGTCCCTCTCTCCAGCGCTGCCACTGAGCCCAGGCTTCTAAAGGGGGCGGCTCGGAGGATCCCTCTGAGATCATCCTGGGGTGGGAGCCATGCGGTGGCCCCATGGCTGCAGCCCTGATGCTGTGTCCCCACTCCCGCCCTCCTCACTGGCTTCCCAAACACTCCTGCCCAGGGCCCTGCCCATCCCAAGCTGAACCTGAGACCCGAGAGCGGCTCTGCAGGAGGCCCCCACCAGGACACGGCGCGGCCCCACAGGCCAGTTGGATGTCATGCCTCTTGTGGTTGCCAATGTCTTCCCAGCTTCCCTGGTGGCTCCCCCTCCCAGCAGGCCTCCCAGGGAGCTGGCGCAAGCCCCTCCAGCCCCACAGATAGGCCACCCAGAGCTGGGGCAGAAGCTGTTTATTTGGTGTCAGGCGGGTGGGTCAGGGAAGGCTCATTGCTGGAGGGTAGGTCCAGGCGGCCCAGGCTCCATGTCTGGCAGCAGGGTGGACTCTGGAGGTGCAGACCCGGGGACCACTGTGCTGGGAAGAGAAGAGGTCAGGGAGGCTGCAGGGTAGAGGCCAGGGAGGCTGCAGGGTAGAGGTCAGGGAGGCTGCAGGGTAGAGGTCAGGGAGGCTGCAGGGCGGGGCAGAGGCCAGGCCTAGAGCTCCCTCCCCAGGCTCCACAGCCCCCATGTCGGCCACTGCTGGGCAGCCTTGGGGCTTCAGAGCGACCTCAACTCCTCCAACACCTGAGCAGGCCTCTGAGCAGCCTCAGTGGGTGGGGGAGGGGGAGTGGACCAAGTGGGGACAGGTGCAGGGGGCAATGGGCCGAGCTGACACCTGAGGAGCCCAAGGGTGGCCTCGCTGTGGACGGGCTAAGGAGGACCCTCACTCGGGCTGGCAGGCCCAGGGACAGGTGAAAGAAAGGACTTCCCAAAAGTCCCAGGAATTGCGGGTGGGCAGACTCCAAGGTGCCAACCTCCTGCCTGGGCCGGGAGGTGTCCCTGCCTGTGTGGGATGGCAGGGGCCAGAGCAGACGGACCCTCGAACCCTGGGAGCAAGGCCCACTCACCCTAGTGTTCGGGAACGCAGCTTCCTGCAGAGACCCAGAAAAAGCCAGTGATGAGAAGATGCCCTGGCCCAGGGCCCAGACCCCGTCACAGCCCAGAGCCCAGACCCCGTCACAGCCCAGGGCCCAGACCCCGTCACAGCCCAGAGCTCAGAGCCTGCCACCATGAGGACCCTAAGCAGGAGCCCCTGTGAGGAGACTCGGGGCACACGGGGACACGGGGGTCATGGGACACTGGAGGTCACAGAGAGACACACGGGGCACATGGGGGACGGGGGACAGGGCACATACATCCTCTCACCCATCTGTAGGGGCATGAAAATATTCCCCTCTGAGAGTCCCTTGCGCTGCACGAGTTTCTTAAATTCTTCCAGGGCCTCCAGGTTGGTGTCGGGATTCCGACCTGCAGGTGAGGTGACCAGGTCAGCAGAGGTGGGGACAGCGGCCCGGCCCTGCAGGCAGCAGATGCGGAAAGGAGACGGCCATGGCCCAGCACTGGGACGTGGGGAGGGGAGGCCCAAGAGGGGACCAGAGTTTGAGGGTGGGGCTGGGGACAGAGGAGACGGCCATGGCCCAGCTGAAAGGTCCATAGGAAGTGGGACAGTGGCGGGGACTATCCAAGCCACTGAGCAACCCCAGGGGACCTGGGCAGCTCCCAAAGCCACCCTGTAGGGTCACAGCCCTCACCTGGAGGAATCTTGTGTCCCAGAGGGACTGGCTGCTCTCCTGCCCTGGAGGGTCCCTGCCCCATGAAGGGCTCTGTCAGGACACTACCTCCCCCGTAAGATGACACTTTTATACCCGAGACCCCAGAAGTGGCCCTTGGCAGGTTCATGTCACCAAGGGCCGTGTCTGTCCCTGCCTGGCCCGCCCCATTCCCACTTCAGGAACTTGGACCAGCGGCCAAGAGCAGCGCTCAGTGCCTGGCACATGAAGGCCAGTGCAGGGGGTTTCCCCTTTCCCCCATGCCAGGGCATGGTGATGCCGGTTCCACTGGCTTCTGGAGGCAGAGACCGTGGGTCAGGACATGCAGGCCCCAGCGGGCCCTCACCCATGAGCTCTCCCATGCGGAACAGACCCCCATGGCGCTGGTCTTTGCAGTAAAAGATGCAGTGGTCCGTCCCAGGCAGCTCCTGCAGGTATATGAGTTTCCTGCCCCCATCTGTAGATGACAGAGAAGGTGGGTCTTCAGTGCCCTCATTCCCAGAGAAAGCACTCAGGACCACATGAAGGAACACTCGGGAATGTTTCAGTGGTCACCCAGGTGCCCCGGACAGTCTGAGCTGGGCCTGGCTGCTCTGCACAGCGTGTACCCTGACACTGAGGCAGGAGCTTCCTCTGGGGAAGGTCCCAACCCAAGCAATGGAGCCACAGAGGCCAGAGCACGTCCAGGACTATAGCCCGGCCTTCCCAGCCCCAGCAGTGCCCCTGCCCTACTCTTCTGTCCCTAACGCTAATCCTCAGCTTCCCCATCCGTAAACCTCAGCCTCCCTGTACCTAACCCTTGGCTTCCTTGATCCCTAACCCTTGGCTTCCTCAATGTGTCCCAGAGGGAAGGTGTGATCTGGTCCATCTCCACTGTGGACAAGCCTGTCACACCTGGTGTCTGAAGTCAGGGCCACCAGACCCCCAGGAAGGAGAGGCCAGCCGGTCCTCATAGGTGGGCAGAGTCAGGACCCTAGCAGAAAGGCAGCCGGGTGCTTTCCGCCTGCAGTGGGGCTGGGGGAGGCTCACATGCGCTGAATTTGCCAAGCTCCTCCGTTTTCCGCATCAGGATTTTCTTTTGGAAGCACCGATCATTCCTCCTGAAAAACAGGAGACACGCGGGCAGCGGCTCCCAGGACACACCTGGGCTGTCTTCAGCTCACCTGGTGCATGGTCGTGACCCAGTGACCTGAAAATTCCACTGCCCCCTCCTACGCCCCGCACCAAGCTTTAGGATGCCCCGGCTCTTTCCCTCCAAGGCAGGGGGTGATTCTTACCAACGCCCGAAACATGGATGGGGGGTGAACGGTGGGTCTCGGGAGGGGAGAGAAAGCGGCCCGAGGGGACCCACAGAGGGCAACACTCACATAAAGGTGAATGTGGCTTCCAAGTCCCCACGGTCCAGGGCTGTCACTGTCACTGGGGACACCTTCCTGGGCCTCTTCTCCTCCGGAAGGTCCTTATCGGTCACCACGGCCTTCACATACCAGGTCCCTGTGATCTGGAGCAGGCCGAGGCCGTGAGCCCACCATGGGCTGGCCCAGAGCCTACCCTGACTGCCGCACTCAGGCCTGCAGCTCTAATCAGACAGCCATGCTGCCCGGCTGCCACCCCTAGAGGCTGGCTGGGTTCCTGCACCGTCGTTAGAGCTCAGTTAGAGTTGGTTAGGGCCAGCCGTTACCTCCCCACCCCCCAGGGCTCCCAGCCTCTGGTGGAGGGAAAGCGTGTCTGCACCCCATGGACCCCGGGCCCCAGCACCAGGTGAGCCCTCCCTCCCCAGGGCCCAACCCCACGAGACCTTCAGGGATCAGGTGTCAGTGCAGCAGGACCCCCTGAGCTGAGCCTGCTCCGGCTCCGGGTCCCAGGAGGGGCCGTGTCTGCTGGAGGAACAACAGGACCCCTCCCCCTGACGCCAGGCTGGGAGCACGGGGTCAGAACCCAGCATTGACTGATACCTCCTAAAGCAGGGCCCCTGGCGCTGCCCCCTGCCCAGGAGTCGGCCTGGCTCCTCCACCCGCCCACACCAGCCCGGCTCACATCCTCCTCCTCCAGGGCGAAGGTCAGGGCAGCGGCCAGGCCGAGCGTGACACCCAGGAGCAGGGTCTTCATCTCCAGAGCTCTATACTCACGACCTCGGCGGGCCACCGGGAGTCTGAACAAGTCTGTGCCGGCTTCTCTCAAGGTGTCCTTTGTGGCCCTCTAGCCAGTGTCCTGGGAGCACGTGGCACAGGTCACCCCTCCCCACAGTGGCAGCCAGTCCTGCATCCGGGAGGGGGAGTGTCATCATTGCTGGCATCTTATGGGCAGCAATTCAGTGCCAGCCAGAGAAGAAAAGACACATGATGTGCCCAGGGTTTGCACCACCCGAACGCGCCCACTCAGACCAGCCCGGAGGACTTGCCAGGACGGGGCAGGGTGGTGTGTGTCTGCACCCCGAGCCACAGAGGGAGAACCCACGGCCTTGGGACGTCCCTCTCCCACCCCTGAGCCCTCCCAGCACCCCGGCTGGGACCCTGGGCAAGTTCTCTGGGGAACTGGGCGTCTCCCCTGCTGAGGAGAAAGGGGCTGGGCTTTAGAACCACAGAGACGTGGGGCTGCTGCCCGCTGAGCCCGCACACCCTAGCGCCCAAGCTCTGGGACCCACGCTGCACTGATCTTCCCTGCCCCGGACCCTGCACTTGAGCCTCCTAGGGGCAGAGGAGGATACCACTGTGTGGCTCAGGGTCAGTTTATACACGGTCTCCTCGGGCCATACGAGGGACCACGCCGCCTCCCCAACCCCACTTCACTCCATACCTGAGCCAGGCCGTGCTGTCCTCAGAGCACGCAATCTCTCTGGATGGTTCTGTCCATTTCTTCCTGCACGTGTTCATCGGCCATCTCCCCGTTAGAATTTACGTTCCCCTCTCCCATCAGCTTTGACGGCCCCAGCCCACAGGACAGGCCTTGAATCTCATCCCTTTAGATAAATGGGTGGCATGAGGCACCAACAGCCACCTGCCAGCCTTGCTCAGCGTTCGTGAGTGCTGAGCTCCTTTGGGCACCTGGCTCCGCTGGCCTCATCCCCAGACAGCCTGAGCAAGAACTGTGCCTTCTCCTCCTGGACCTGGTAGTTCCCGGGCCTGCGTCATCTGCCCTGGGACCCACGGCTGAGTCACGCTCTGCAGGCAAGTGCTGGGCCGGCATGCTGGCATCTGTGTGCCTCAGTGGTCCAAGATCAGACACCCTTGAGTACTTGCTAAATAATACTAACGCACACTCTACTAACCCCGGGGGGCTGTAAGGAGGGGCTGGTGTGACCCAGTCCCTCACCTCTCCCACGGCAAGTGCTGGTGAGCAGAAACCACCCCCCATGCCCCCAGGCAGGAAAGGTGGGGCCTGGGCTCTTCAGGACAGGAGATGAGCAGACAGGCTGGCGTCTCTACATCAGCAGGAAGATGTCTCTGTTTCCTGTTTTTGTTGACAGTATCCCAGGCACCTCGTATTTCACTGGTTGGTTGCGAATCATCTAAGCACCTTACGACACTGGCGCTGCTGGCTCAATCCTTGAAGAAAATGCTGGAACAACATGCACAGATGCTTCAGAGAACGGGGCTCCCCCACGGGTTCCACGCTCAGTGCAACGGCTGCTCCCCAGGAGCCTCCCATTGTCCACCCATCTCACCCTGTGTCCCAGTCTCGTCCGCCAACTGTGTTCTTTTAGATACTGGTTGGGTTCCAGTGGTGCAGACGCCGTCAGGAGATGGTAGGGCTGGAGGCTGGGGGTCAGCCCATGGCAGATGGGAGGGGCGTGATCCCTGGTCCCCAGTGCTTTGTGGCCTGGCACGTTTCTCTGGATGGCTGTGTTCCTTCTGATGGTGATGCCTGTTGGGCTGTTAAAGGTATCTAACAAAATCCAACACCCATTCAGGATAACAACGCTCAAAAAATAGGAACAGAAGAGAACTTTAACTTGACAAAGAACATCTACAAAAAAACCTGTGGCTAACTTTCTTTCTTTCTCTTTTCCTTCCTTCCTTCCTTCCTTCCTTCCTTCCTTCCTTCCTTCCTTCCTTCCTT
>NW_022437037.1:7860887-7862772 GCF_009761245.1 Sapajus apella
CTTCCTTCCTTCCTTCCTTCCTTCCTTCCTTCCTTCCTTCCTTCCTTTCTTCCTTTCTCTTTTTTTTTTTTTTTTTTTTTGAGATGGAGTTTCACTCTTGTTACCCAGGCTGGAGTGCAATGGCGTGATCTTGGCTCACTGCAACCTCCATCTCCTGGGTTCAGGCAATTCTCCTGCCTCAACCTCCTGAGTAGCTGGGATTACAGGCACGCGCCACCATGCCCAGCTAATTTTTGTATTTTTAGTAGAGATGGGGTTTCACCGTGTTAACCAGGATGGTCTCGATCTCTTGACCTCGTGATCCACCCGCCTTGGCCTCCCAAAGTGCTAGGATTACAGGCTTGAGCCACCGCTCCCGGCCCTTCCTTTCTCTTTCTTTCTCTCTCTCTCTCTCTTTCTTTTTCTTTCTTGAGATGGAGTCTTGCTCTGCCAGGCTGGAGTACAGTGGCACGATCTCGTCTCACCCCAACCTCTGCCTCTCAGGTTTAAGCAATTCTCCTGCCTCAGCCTCCCGAGTAGCTGAGACTACAGGCACCATGCCCAGCTAATTTTTGTATTTTTTAGTAGAGATGGAGTTTCACTATGTTGGCCAGGCTGGTCTCAAACTCCTGACCTCATGATCTGCCCGCCTTGGCCTCCAAAGTGTTGGGATTACAGGCGTGAGCCACCGCACCTGGCCACATTATTCCTATTGGTGAAAGACTGATGTGTAACTGGCTCAAGTCCAGCTGCTCGCTGCTCAGAAGTCAAAGCGTGAGCAGTGAGGTGTGGTGGAAGGAAAGCAGCTTTATTCAAATGCTAGCAGTTGAGGAATGGCCAGGCCCATGCCTTTAAAAGTCCATTCCAACTTTTTGGGCTGAGTGAAGGGTTCAAGGAGGAAGACGTTTGGGGAGTATGTGGGAGCGGGGCAGGGGGTGTCGATCTGCTTCCTGTTCTGATGGCTCTCCTGAGTCATCACTTGCCTGTCCCGAGGTCTGCTTTGCGTCATCCTGACTTCAGCCTGGAAGTGGGGGGCTACCTGTAACTCCCCCTAAGTGGGAGGATTCTGCATCTGGGTCTCTCTGCCTGGTTTGTTTCAAAATTGGCCCTTGGAATTTCTAAGTAAGCACGTAATTAGATAAGCAAGCACTGCTTACAGAAGTGCCTGGTGGGAAAGAGAGAAACAAAGTGTGTCTCAAGGCTGAAAGCAAGAAATTAAAAAAAGATTTAAAGGACATTTTGAGGCTGGGATACTCAGTTACAAATGCTTTCTCCTTAATACCAGAGACAAGGCAAGGATGTCCACTCTCACCACTTGTGTTTACCATAGTACAGAAAGTTCTAGTCAGAGCAGTAACAGTTTCTTAAAAAGGAAATAAAAGACATTCAAATTGGAAGGGAAGGAAGAAAATCTGCATCTGCAGGTGACATGATCGTCTCTGTGGAAAATCCCAAGAAATTGAAAAACAACACAAAACAATATACCTCTTAGAACTAATAAATACACAAAGGTTGCAGGACACAAGACAAATATACAAAGATCAATTGTGTGTCTACATACTAGTAATGGACCCTAAACTTAAAAACACAATACTATTTATAATAGCTAAAAAAATGAGATACCGAGGCATAAGCCCAACAACTCATATGCTGGATCTGTATGCTGAAACAGTGCAACGATTATAAACCAAGTCAAAGAAGACCTAAACAAGCTCTGTCCGTGGGTTAGGAGGCTCAACAGAGTAAAAATGTCATTTCTCTCAAATAATATAAAGATTTAAACACATTCCTATCAAAATTCTGGAAGGAACTCTGGTAGATATAGACAAGATTATTTTAAAATTTATATGGAAAGAGAAAGGAACTAGAATAACTAAATTCTTTTTTTTTTTTTTTTTTTTTTTTT
>NW_022437037.1:7862872-7864851 GCF_009761245.1 Sapajus apella
TTCAAGATGGAGTCTCACTCTGTTGCCCAGGCTGGAGTGCAGTGGCATGATCTTTACTCACTGCAACCTCCACCTCCCAGGTTCAAGTGACTCTCCTGCCTCTGCCTTCTTAGCAGCTGGGATTACAGGTGCTCACCACCACACCCAGCCACAGGCTGTTCTTTCAAGACTTATTATATTGCTAGCATAGAGACAAATGCCTAGATTAATGAGACAGACAATAAGGAATCCTGAAACAGACCTGCACAAATACAACCAATTATGTTTTTACAAAGATGGAAAAGCAATTCAATGGAGGAAAGACAGATTTTGTAGCAAATGGGCTGGAGCAGCTGGACATCTACAGACAAAACCACCAAACAAAAAGAACCACAACCTAGGTCTCGCACCCTTTATGAAAATTAACTCAAAATGGATCGTAGATTTAAACTTAAAACTATAAAACTTTTAGAAAACATAAAGAAAATTTTGGGGATATGGAGCTGGGTCAGGAGGTTTTAGATTTGTCCCCAAAAATATGATCTATAAAAGGAAAAATTTTTAAATAGACTTCATCAGAATAAAAAACTTTTGCTCTGTAAGAGACCCTGTGAAGAGAATAAAAAGCCAAGCTAAACACTGAAAGAAAACATTTACAAAGTACACATTCAACAAAGAATTCGTTTCTATACTTTATAAAGAAATTTTCAAAACTTAACAGTTTCAAAAATAGAATGTAAACAAAAGACCTGAAGGTGCACTTGACTAGAGAGAATATACGGATGGCAAAGAAACCCATGGAAAGGTGTTCACGTCATTAGTCATCAGCGAAACGCACGTAAAAGCCGTGAAGTATCAGTACACACCTGTCAAGGCGGCTGAGATAAGATCATAGCGATCACCCTGAAGCCTGGTGAGGATGCATGGAAACGGGGCGGCTTCTGGAAAATGGCTTGACAGGTTTCAAAAAAAAAAAAAACAACTAAATCTGCAGCAGGCATAGACCCCTGCAATAGCATCCCTGGGCCTTTGTCCCAGAGAAATGAAAAGTGTTGTCCATGCAAAAACCTGTGCATGTGTCATAACCCAGATCTACAAACACAATGTCCTCCAACAGGTGAATGGTTAGACAGACGGTGGTGCCCCCATAGCACAGAACACTACTCAGAAGTAAAACGGAATAAACTATTGATAAATGCAACAATGGGATGAATCTCCAGAGAATGATGCTGCATGGGAAAAAAGCCAATCCCACGATTTTATGATTGCAGTAGATTGCATTCTTGAAATGAGCAGATTATGGTAGTGGAGAACAGGTCTGTCATCGCTGGGGTTGAGGCTGGGGCAAGCCGAGTGAAGATACACATGACCACTCTGTGCGACTTCTTACAACTCCATGGGAATCTACAATGTCTCGAGATTAAAAGTTTAATTTAAAAACCAAAATGAACATAAATGCTTTATTATTATTATTATTATTTGAGACAGACTCTCACTCTGTTGCCCAGGCTGGAATGCAGTGGTGCAATTTCGGCTCACCACAACCTCTGCCCCCTGGGTTAAAGGGATTCTCATGCCTCAGCCTTCCAAGTAGCCAGGATTACAGGTGCATGCCACCACACTCAGCTAATTTTTAAAAGTATTTTTAATAGAGATGGGATTTTGCCATGTTGGCCAGGCTGGTCTCAAACTTCTAAACCTCAGGTGATCCACCCACCTCAGCCTCCCAAAGTGCTGGGAGTACAGGTGTGAGCCACCACACCTGGCCACAAAATTTTTTTTTAAACACCTAGAGCCAAAGACTCAGCAACTCCACTCAGAAGCATAATTTCAACAGCTACATTCCCCCATATGACCCAGTAGGCGGGTTCAGTCGTTACTTAAAAATCTTGGAAATGCCTGAGGTGTCCATCAGAATAACAATGACTAAATAAAGGTTAATTTTATGTTTGATCTTCGCACACTTTCTTTTTTTAATTATTTTTTTAAGGGAAAAAAGA
>NW_022437037.1:7864951-7911512 GCF_009761245.1 Sapajus apella
GCTGAATTTTTGTATTTTTAGTAGAGACGGGGTTTCACCACGTTGACCAGGATGGTCTCGATCTCTTGACCTTGTGATCCACCCGCCTCGGCCTCCCAAAGTGCTGGGATTACAGGCGTGAGCCACCGCGCCCGGCCTAAAAACCTCTTTTATGCCAATAATTGTGCTTAACAATGGATCTTTGCACACTTTTAATACGTCGCTCATTCTTTGGGGCATAAGGATTACATCAATGAATAAAACCAATGTCCTGCTCTCATGAGGCTGACATTCTAGGTGCAGGGGACATAAAATGAACAAAATAAATAAGTGAATTGCCGTGCCAGCTGTCAATGTCTCGCCTCCAGCTCCACGTGTTCCCTTCGTGGCCAGTTCCGAGGCAGTGGAGTGGAGCCAGCAGGCACTTCTCCTGTGCGCCTGGTGCAACGCTGAGCTTTGTCGGTAGAGGCGTAGGGGAAGCGCCTCCCAGCCTGGGCCCAGGATGCCTGGGTCCAGGATGCTTCCATTTCTTTCTTTTTCTTTCCCTTACTGTACAAACGGCACGGCACAAGTCAGAAACATCTAGCACTCACCACATTGAATTCAGGGGACCCCCCGGATGGCTTCCTATTCAGATTCAGTGGCACCCGCACATGTGGGTTCCCAGTGACTTTTGTAGGCTTCCCAGCCCAGCTCACCTGCCTCCGGAGGGGAAGAGAGGCTTCCTGCCTGCCAGGCCCAGCCCGCGTTTCCCTAACTGCTGGCTCTGCCCTGACCACGGACCAACTCTGGCTGGGGCAACCCAGCAAGCTTCTCCAGCATCCCTCGGCCACATGCGGATCTGAAGGCAGCTTCTAATCCACGAGGTCTGAACCCAGCCTGTGGAAGGGACCCCGCCCCTGTTTATTTCTTCCTTAGCTCGTTTCCTGCAATCCTGAGCCATTCTTTGTGGTTGTCTTTAAACCTCTGTAGCTGACTGTTCACTGTGTAAGCAATCCCTGTTCCATCTGTCATCTCTGGATCCTGATGGGTCACTGGTTCATATAATTATTTCAAACAATGCTCATGCTATGGAAAAAGCAAAGCGGACAAGTTGGCAGGGAGTGTCAGGACAAGGGGTTATTTGTCGTTTAAATGAAAAGATGAGGAACAGCCTCGCCAAGGTGGCATTCAAACACCAAATTTAAGACACGAAGGAGGCGAGCCATGAGCTTGTCAGCTGGAAGAGGCGTCCAGGTGGCAGGAGCACCCAATGCCGGCCTGGAGGTGGGAGAACGCTGGCAGTTTCCAGGAACACACCGCAGAGCAGCCGCAGCAAATGATCCAGGGACACTGGCCACATGTGAGGCTGGGGAGAGGGCAGAACCGCCACGTAGGGCTTGAGGACCACCACGAGGACTTCAGCTTCTGCTCTGAGTGGAAGACTCTGGAGAGCTCTGACAAAGGCAAGCTGTGACTTGCGTATTTAAGGGGTCACTCCAGTTGCTGCACTGAGAACAGGTTTCGGGAGCAAATGTAGAAGCAGAGAAACCAGTTAGGAAGATGCGGCAATCACCCAGGATGGTGTGTTCATTTCTACCTGGGACTCCCAGAGAACAGGGTATGGACTTCCCTGTCCCACCACAAACAGAGGGAAACCGGCCCCAAGTGTGAAACGCTTGTGTTTAGACACGGGACGCAGACAGCCAGGGCTGTGATCCCTGAGAGGGGGTGCTAACAAGCTCAGCTGGATCATGGCAGCCTTAAGCCTGGAGGGAATTTTAACCCACTGCAGAGAGGGGAACCCGACAGAGCAGGGGGTCACGTGGTGTGGACGGGACGCAGACTGAACTCTGGGCATCGCAGATGACTAGAATGTGGGAGACAAGGAAGCAGACAGGAGGGCACTCCACAGAGGAACAGCTCCAGAAACATACAGGGGGGTCTTCAAGACCACAGCTAAATACCGGTCCACGCAGGAAGAAGGTGGAACTCCGCAGGGCCAGAGAAAAGAATGTCTGAGTGAAGAAGGATTCCAAGGAACTGAGGAAAATCAACATCCCACAAACACAGGTGCAAGAATGAGTTGAGACGCCAAACAACGGGGGAAGAATAGTCTTCGACAAATGGCTTTGGGATATTGGATGTCCACATGCAGAAGAATAAAGTGGGTCTTCATGCCACACATAAGGTTCTACCCAAAATGGATCAAAGACCTAAACGTAAGAGCTAAAATTGTGCAACTCTTAGAAGATGTGCAAATCTCTGTGATTTTGGCTTTGACAATGAATTCTTCTCTATACACCCAAAGATCATGCAACCAAAGGAATAGACAAATTGAGCTTCAACAAAGTTAAAAACTTTGGTACCTCAATGGACATTATCAAGGAAATGGAAAGACAAGATACAGAACGTGAGAAAAGACTCGCAAATCACATATCTGATAAGAGTCTGGTATCAACAATACATAAAATACACTAATAACACAAAAACGCAAATAGCCCAATTTTAAAAAGGGAGATGACTTGAATAGACTTCCTTCAGGGAAGATATAAAAATGGCCAATAAGCACATGAAAATATGCTCAATGTCCCCGGTCATTAGGGAAGTGCAAATCAAAACTGCAGTGAAATAGCGCTTCATATTCATTAGGATGGCTAGAATCGCAAAGCCAGATGGTAACAAGGGTTGGTCAGGATAGGGGGCAATTAGAACCCTCACGCACTGCCGGTGGGAATGTAAAACGGCACAGCTCCGAAAACCATAGTTTGGCAGTTTATCCAACAATTACACTTAGAACTATTTAATACCATATGACCCAGCAATTCTACTCCCAGGAGAAAGGAAAACATATGTTTCTATGAAAACATTTATTCGCAAATGTCCCTAGCTGCATCATAAAACCCAAGAAGTAGAAACAACTCAAATGTCTACCTTTGGATGAACGGATAAAAAAAGGTGGAATTATCCACACAATGAAATATTATTCTGTCATAAAAAGAAATACAATGCCAACACACGCTACCACATGGGCAAACCAGGAAACAGTATGCTGAGGGAAAGAAGCAGTCCCAAGAAACACGTGTGTATGATTCCATTTCCACGGAACACCCGGACAGGCAAGTCCGTGGAGATGGGAAGTGGACGAGAGGCTCCGGGGCGGGGAGGGAAGGACCAGGGGTGAGGGCTGACAGGCGTGGGGACCTTTGTAAGATGATGGCCATCTCCTGGAATTAGATAGTGGTGATGGTTTCACAGCCTTGTACATTTATTAAAACCCATTGTGTGTGGTAAAAGGGACTTTGCAGATATAATTCAGTTAAGGATCTGAGATGAGCAATTACCCTGGATTATCCGGGTGTGCTCACTGTTAGCACAAGGGTCCTTAGAGGAGAGGGGCTGGGGTGCGAGGGAGGGAGGCAGGGAGAGAGAATATTTACGACAGAAGCAGAAGAGGTTGCGCTGCTGGTTTTGAAGGTGGAGGAGGGGCCACGAGTCAAGGAATGTGGAGGCCTCTGGAAGCCGGAAAAGGCAGGGACAGATTCCCCGCCATGAGCCTCCAGAAGGAACCAACCTTGGTTTAACCCCATGAAACGCACTGAAAAGCAGAGCTGGAATGAAGTGTCTGAAGCTGTCTCAGCAAAACCTGCGCTCTCAGCTGTGGTTGTGGGTTTTTGACCAACAAATGAAAGCATCCTAAGACCCCAGGCACCATCCGCCGAGGCAGGAGCGAATATCTGTTTCCTGCCCCAGCCCTACAACCAGAGAATGCGTTTCCTCACAGCTTTCTCCTCCAACTCAAGGAGGGAAAGCATTTGGAATTATTTTACTTCTCCCCTCACTCAATGGAACTTTGGAGCCATTCTTCCCACCCTTGCCAAGCACAGGGCTTTCCCGTCTGCGGGTGCGTGTGCAGGTTGTGGGGTGCGCACAGATGCAGGGAGGGCATCTCGCCAATGGACAATGGGATATTCACGGCCACGGCATGAAGTGACACCACAATTCCCTAAACTGTTTGCTGAGGCTGCTCACTGGGACGTGGCACCGGCCTGGTAAGCAAAGCCCTGGGAAGCCAGCTGGCTGCTGTACTTGGCCACAGCCGTGGTGATGACGGCGGCAAGGAGCATGGAGCGAGGGCTGCGCTGGCTGCCCTGGGCTTTCAGAAAGGAAACATCAAGATCTGAGCTTGAGTCACCATCAAAACGCTGGAGACCTTCTGTCCCGGCCTTAGAATCAGATTTCATTCTTGCAGCCACGGAGCAGAAATGGCTGAAAATCAGACCCCACATTTAACAGTGTGGGTTGCACGGTGAGTTGGGTTCAAAAGTCTCCAAGTGCTTTATGTGAAAGTTGGGTCGTCGATTAAGGAGTGGGACCATGACACACAGAACTGGGACATTTATATGAGCTCGGATGAAAGCACGCATCTTGATCCCCTTCCCAATCCCCCCGAACCTGCCTGGGCAGAATCACCCCCTCCTTCATTGCGTGAGGAGACGTGACTCCCCATGGCTCCCCAATCTCAGACATCTTCCTCTGAGGCAGTTGTGTGGGGTCGGATTCTACGGGCTTTATGCAAAGAGAACCACTCTCCAATGTGGACCCAAGCTCAGCGTGTCAGTGTGTGTGTACTGAGCACAGCAGAGCTCTCAGCACGGGATGGCTCCGCTCAAGCCCCTGCACCAGAAGGCAGGAGATGACCAAGCTCTCTCGGCTTGCAGCAGCACGAGGCATGTCCCTGGGGAGGCCCCAGGCCCCCTGACTGCCTGCCTGAGAGCTCAGCACTGCAGGAAAATTTGCTGTGTGTCCTGGCCAGCACTCAGCCACACCTTCTTAGAGTGTTTGCTAAAAAGGGCTTACACCTGTGCCTCCTTCCTCTGCCCCTTGAGAAGTTCATGTTTCTCCTACAATGCAGAAGTGTCTCTCAGGCTGGGCACAGTGGCTCACGTCTGCAATCCCAGCACTTTGGGAGGCTGAGGTAAGTAGATCACTTGAGGTTAGGAGTTTGAGACCAGCCTGGCCAACACGGTGAAACCCTGTCTCTACTAAAAATACAAAAATTAGCCAGGTGTGGTGGCAGATGCCTGTAATCCCAGCTACTCAGGAGGTTGGTGCTGGCTTCCCCGTGGAGGTCGTATGGGGCACGCAGCACTTTCTGAGCTACACGTGTGTGCACGGGCTCTTCGCACTCATCATTGGTGCAGCGTCTGAAGACTGGTGCAGTGCCAGCCCTCGTGGTCACGTCCACCCTCTGCAGGTGACACCTGCTGCAGCCATGTCACCCCTGGAGCCTGGCAGATGGGAGATGGAGCTGGGCATGGGTGGCACCAGCTACAAGAACCTCAGACCCCTCGTAAGAAGCGAGCTTCGTCTTGAGATACAGAAAGCGGAGCCCAAGCGGAATCAGGTTTCTTTTATTTTTTATCTTATTTTTTGAGACAGGGTGTTGCTCTGTCTCCCAGGCTGAAATGCTGTGACATGTTCATAGCTCACTGCAGCCTTCATTTCCTGGGCTCAAACAATCCTCCCACCTCAGCCCCCCAAGTAGCTGGGACAACAGGTGTGTGCCATTAAGCCCAGCTAATTTTTGGGTAGGGGTAGAGATGGGGCTTGCTATGTTGCCCAGGCTGGTCTCCAACTCCCAGCTTCAAGTGATTCTCTCACCTCCGCCTCCCAAAGTGCTGGGAACACAGGCACGAGCCACCATGCCCAGCCAGAATCGACTTTTTTGAAAATGCAGTCTTGAAGCAGTGTTCAGGCCCAGCTAAGCCCAACCCCTTCTTCCTGAGCAACTGATTGGTCCACACAGCAGCTCGCCCTAGTCACACGGTCCCTCTCCGGGGCCACTCCCCACCAGCCCTCATTGCCCTAAGGCCAGATAGCAGACAATCAGGGATGGCCCCTATGCCCTGGAGCAGATAAATGACTCCTGTTAGCTGGCCACGGGCAGCCACGTCCTCACCCGCTACCCCCTCCGCTCCCTCTACATAGGCTGTCCCTGAGCTCCAACAGCTACTGTCCTGTCCCGGGTGCAAGCCAACCCATGTGGCCCTGCCGGGCCGCCGCTCTCTCCTGCAGAACAATGAGTCACTAAGAGTCTGCCTCTCCTCACTCCCAGCATGACTGTGGTGCTGCGCCGTCTAAGGAAACCTTAAATCCTACAAATCGCCAGGCTCAGGAAAGGCGCCTGAGTGAGGTGGCACCTGTGGTGGCTGTCCCCAAGCTGGGAACATGCTGTCCCAAACCTGCCCATGCACAGAGAGGGACAGCGTTGGGCCAGGCCCTGGGGGGCAGAGCTGGTGAGGTTCGCCTGAGGACAGGGCTGGTGAGATCCAGCCTGGAGCTGCTGTCCCCTCCCCCCACATCCAAACTCAGGGTCCGTGCCCAGGGCCCAGGTGGCCCTGCCCAGTCCCCGTCTGGGGCAGCAGCTGCACTGAGTCCCAGGCCTTTGGGTCTTACTTGTGCGGGACCAAGGAGCAGAGCCCTGCCCCACCCTGCTCACTGCCAGAGCCTGAGCTCCATGGGCGGCTGACCTGCAGGAAGCACCCCAGGACCCTCAGGCCCAGCCCCCAGCACCCACCCGCCCGCCAGGTCCCTCGCACCGTTGACCTGCAGCACCCACCATGGAGAACTGGGCCGAGGCTGGTCCTCTGTCCTTCCTCCCACTTCCCACCCTCTCCCTGCACCCAAGGGAGCACCCAGCCAGCCCCCACCCCAAAGGACCCCACAGATAGGCGGAGTCACCAGGAACTGCTGAAGCTCTTTATGAAGAACCAGGAGGGGGACACAGAGCGGGAGGAAGGGGGGCGCTGGTAGGACGGGGTGCAGCCGCCCGGGTTCTGCAGGGGCGAGGGGGCTTTCTCCATGTCCCTGTGAACAACGGAGGTGCTGGGTGGTGCCATCCTTGGGCTGCTGAGGAGCCAAGGTGCCCTCTGCCCTAGAAAGGGGGGAAGGGTGAGTGAGCCCAGGACAGGGAGGGTGGGAGGGGGATGCTTCGTGGGGGCGCATGCGGGCTCTTGGGTGCTGCAGTGTGGGGGCGCATGTGAGCTCTCAGGGGCTACGGTGTGGGGGAACATGCCAGGCTCTCAGGGGCTATGGTATGGGGTACACCTGTGGGCTCTAGGGGGCTGCAGGGTGGAGGTACATGCGGGCTCTCGGGGGCTGTTGTGTGGGGGGCACATGCACAGTCTCAGGGGCCAGGGTGTGGGGGCACACACAGGCTCTCGGGGACTATGGTGTGGGGGCACACGCCAGGCTCTCGGGGCTATGGTGTGGGGGGCACATGCAGGCTCTTGAGGGCTATGGTGGGGGTCACACATCCAGCCCTCGGGGGCTATGGTGTGGGGGGCACACACTAGGCTTTCGGGGGCTGCAGATGGGGGCTCCAGCCTCCGGATTGGAGCAGATGGGGCAGGGACCCCCCGCAGGCTGCCCACAGAGCTCCCTGCTGAGTGAAGAGATGTCAGGTGGCTGCAGACCAAGGGGAGGGTGTGGGAAGGACAGCAATGCGGTCGGGATTCTGGCTCCGCCCACACCTGGGCAGGTGACCTCAGGTGAGTCTGAACCTCTGGTTCCCTCGTGCAGCCAGCGAGGGTCCCATCTGACACAGTGAGCACAGGCATACTTGCCGCTTTGCTGAATCTGAGCAATTCATGGGGTAAGCGGGGTCACAAGGACGGCTGAGGGTGAGGGGTGTTGAGGAGGAACCTGAATCTCCCGCCTGCTCCCACGAACGGGGCTGTGGGGTAGACACCGTCTCCGCCAGCAACCAGCAAAGGCAGGCTTGGCACTGCGGGCTTCCCAGCTGCCCAGGAGTCACGCCCAGGGCAAGAGCAGAGGCTGGTGCCCAAGTGCAGGTAGCTCAGGAGCAGAGCTCGCACTTGCCTGGCCCACACGGGGCGTCTCCCACCCAGGTAGGAGTGGGGTGGGTGGGAGAGACCCCTCGGCCTCTTGAAGCGCCACTGAGCCCCAGGGCTGGTTTTCTCAAGCGTCCTCTAAAGCTGTTCACTCACCCTAATCGCTCCCTGGAGAGCAGGTTTCTGCAGGAAAATGAAGCACAGGTGAGTCAGGAGGCCCCAGGAATGCAGTCAGGACTGGGGCCCTCATCGGCCGCCAGCTCCACCACCCCAGGAAGGACAAAGCCAGAATTACACACAGCGCAACTATGTGCCCGAGCAATGCGGCTCTGCCAACGTCCCCACGCAGGGACGTGGGGACTCCACAGGGCCATTCTTCCTACCGCTCTGCCTGGGGATGAGGATGTTCTCCGTGCTGAGCCCACGGGCTCCTGCAGCCTTCACAAAGTCCTCCAAGGCTTCCGGGTTGTTCTCGGGGTCTCTTCCTATGGGTACCAGGATGAGATGTGGGTGCTCCCAGCAGCACTGGGCAGTCGCTGGCACCCCTGTCCCAGCCTGGAGGGCTGAGCTGGGCTGGGGAGGGAGACCTCACCCACCACGGGGGGACTTGAACCCAGAGGCCCTCAGGCTGGCAAAGTGGGACCAGGGCACTGTGGACAGCTCGGGAGGCTCCCGCGGCAGCAGAACTGGGAGAAGTGGGAAGGGCTCTCCATCTGTGCCGGAGCATCTCCCAGAGTGAGGATGGACGGACGGCAGGACGGGCCGCCCTGAAGGAAGCGCCTCTCCCCTCTGGGGCAGCAGGGCACCGCCTGTCCCACTCCTCTGTGATTCGCACACCCCTGGCTCCAGGGAGAGCTCAGGAGCCTTCGCGGGCCTCATCCTCAGGCAGGGACGGCACTGACGCACCACTGTCTGCAGGCACCACCTCGTCCAGAGTTCAACCCCAGGAGCTGGAATGTCCTTTCCACGCAGACTCCTGCTCACATCCCCCTCCTCTCCCCTGCTGGACACCCCGCAGGAACGCGCCCAAGGATGACGCTGCAGGGAGCTGCCCCAGGGGAGGGCCTGGTCCACCTGGTGACACATGTGACCTCTAAGCTCCTGTGCTGACAGCCGCGGCTCCTTCCTGCCTCCACCGCAGACCTAGGCCGGGACATCCTGAATCCTGAACTCCAGGGCTGGGAATTGGGGCTTTTATCAGGAAAACCCTTCCTAAGGAAACTGCAGTAGGTTCCTGGGTCCCAGTGGCTTCTCCCGTGGAAAGAGGGTGCAGGAGACTGAGGGAGGAGGGAGGGCAGGAGAGAGGCTTGGGCCACAGGGTGGGGGTGCGGGACCCACCCATGAGCTCCACCACTCTGGTCAGCTTCCCGTGTAGCTCGTCCTCACAGTAAAGGATGTAGTGGTCCTTCACGTGCGACCTGATGACGTACATCAAATGCTTGCCCCCATCTGCAGAAGGACAGCAGCACAGTTCTGAATTAGCCACTGGAGCCTTCAGAGAGGATCCCGGGACAGAGTGTGGCGCTGGGCCCAGCAAGACCCGCAGCTTCTGCACCCTCCCAACTTCCCAGAGATCTCCCAACAGGCCTGAGTCCCAGGCCATGGGACCCCCACTTCCCAGGAACCCGGCGCACCCGAGAGGCGGCCACATCCCAGACCAGTGAGGCATGGGAGGTTCCAGGTGTGAGGTCTGCGGAGGTGGGAGTTGGGGTACAGCCCCCGCAGCCAAATATGACTGTACTCCTGGCCCCACCTGGGCCTCAGCCAGAGCTACAGGGACAGTGCAGAGGGTCCGTCCCACCACACCTGGTGTTTGGAGTCAAGGGTTCACGTCTCTAACACAAATTGATCAGCGGGAAGGGAGAGTGGGCTTTTAATGGGGTCAGAAGGCAGCAGGCCAAAAGGCCACCCCAAAAAGGCACTGGCTGACCCCCACTTTCAATATGTGTTTGAGCTCAGGCTCCGGCTCAGACTCCAGGACTCACCAGCCGTGTATTTTCCTGGCTCGTCAGTTTTCTCCAGGATGGCCTTCATCTCCTGGCACTGGCCATTTATCCTGGAAAACAGAAGCTCCCTGGCAAAGCGTCCCTGGCCTGTGCCTCCCCCGGCCTGGGAGCAGCCACGCCGCAATGCCCTGCAAAGGCGGCCCCAGGTCTGCCACACGCCCATGGAGGAGGGTGCTTCTCTGCATCTCAGACCAGGCGCCAGCGGCCCCTCCAGGCCACACTGGAGTTCCTGTGGTCTCCCGAGGTGGCCAGGAGCTCTGCACCACTCCTGGTGGCTGCCTTCCTAACCCCCCTGCCATGTTTGCTGCCAGAGGGACCTGGGCTGCCTGGTTTGCAGGCAGTGTCTGTGGCGTGGGGCTGAGCCCTCATCCCACCAGGTGCTTGCTTCCTTTTGGAGATATTCAGGATCAAGCCCCACGTCTACCATCATCTGTCCCAGAGGGAAAGGTTGAGTTGGGGGCTTTCGGGAAAACAACAGACAAACATCAGGGTCATTGCCAGGGTCAGTGACTTCCTAAGGGCTGGTCCCCAGGACCAGAGCACAACACAGGGGGAAGCTACGCGGGGGTGAAATCACACTGGTGGGAAGTGGCACAGGTGGGAGTCACACAGATGAAATCATACAGGTGGGAAGATGTGCAGATGGGAACCACACATGGTGAAATCACACAGGTGGGAAGATGTGCAGGTGGGAGACATGTGGGTGAAATCACACAGGTGGGAAGTGGCACAGGTGGGAGCTATGTGGGTGAAATCACAGAGGTGGGAAGTGGCACAGGTGAGAGCCACACAGGTGGGAAGCTGCACAGGTGGGAGCCACACAGGTGAAATCGCACTGGTGGGAAGTTGCGCAGGTGGGAGTCACACAGGTGGGAAGGTGTACAGGTGGAAGCCACGTGGGTGAAATCACACAGGTGGAAAGCTGCACAGGTGGGAGACATGTGGGGGGAAGCTGCACAGGTGGGAGCTACACAGGTGAAATCACACAGGTGGGAAGCTGTGCGGGTGGGAGCCATGTGGGTGAAATCACACAGGTGGAAAGCTGCACAGGTGGGAGCTACACAGGTGAAATCACACAGGTGGGAAAATGCGCAGGTGGGAGCCACGCAGGTGAAATCACACGGGTGGGAAGCTGTGCAGGTGGGAGCCATGTGGGTGAAATCACACAGGTGGGAAGTGGCACAGGTGGGGGCCACACAGGTGGGAAGTCACAGATGTGAGCCACGTGGGTGGAAGTGGCACAGGTAAGCACTACACAGGGACTTCAAAGGCATCTTCTCCATGATGTCCTACGTCCCCTCTTGGTCATTCTGCAAGCCTCATCCCCGAGCTTCTCCAGAGCAGAAGTTTACTGCCAGGGCTACGAGTCCACAGTCCATGGGCCCTGCCTGCGGGTCTGACTCTGGTCTAAGGTAAATGCCTTTTCCCAAAGGGTCCTGCACAGCACCAGACATTCCCCAGTGGGCGAATGAATTGGGCAGTACCCAGCACTGCCCCTGGTAGCCCACGGGGTCTGATCCGGGGCCTCTGCCCCCCAGGCCCCCCCAGCCGAGGCACTTCAGTGGCACAGTTTGCCCTAAAGCATTACAGGAGGGGCTGAGAGGGTCCTCCCAGCAGGTCTGCCCACCTCCCCAGCACCAGAGCGCTCCCGGGTGGGGAAATGAAGGCCCATAGACCAGGTTGCGGGCTGCCCAGCTGGCTGGCGACACTCACAGCATGGTGACCTTGGCTTCCAGGTTGCCCCCTTCCAGGGTCGTGAGGGTCATGGGTGTCATCGATTCCAGATTCATCTCAGGAAGCTCCCAGTCCACCATTATGGCCTTTAGATACCATGTCCCTGATGCCTGGAGAAGTTCCTCTACATCAGGCTCAGGCCGACCGCTCCAGAGCCTCTCCCTGCTTCCCTGGTCTGCAGCCCTCAGACTCTACCCCACCCCGAGGGCTGGAGACGAGGTGCATTCCCCAATCTGACCCACCCAGACACCCAGCGCCTCGCCAGGCCCACCTGAATTCCAGTCCCTGCAATTCAGCCAGGACCACGGGAGCCCTCACCCCCAGGGGAGAAGTGAAGTCAGCCGGACACCCACCCTCCCAGCCTTGCCCCTCTGTGCCCCCACCCCCCAGCCCAGACTCCTGCTGCCCCTTCTCACCATTCCCTTGGGACAGGGCTTTAACACCCAACCCAAAAATGAGGGTCTCCTTGGATGGGGGAAGGATGGGGTCTCCATCCAGCAGTCTCAGCCTCACCCCACACCCACTCCAGCCCACCCTTCCCATCCGAGCCTCACATCCTGAATATCCTCGTCCGAGACCAGGAGGTGGTGGGCCTGCAGGGCAGCAATGAGGCTGAGGCTGACAGTCAGGAGCAGGGCCTTCATCTCCAGGGTCTGAGTTCACGGCAGCCTGATACGTGGCTTGCTGGGGCTGGGAGAGGCTGTGCTGCTTCTCCCGTGGCTGCCCTTTATACTGCTGGGCTCAGGGTCCCCTGGGTACCTGGCACAGGTGACTGACCAATCCCTTCCTGGATGTAAACACGGCCAGTTCTGCAATGGAGCAGATAACGTGCCATTGTTGGAGGCTGGTGAATAACAGCCTGTTAATCCCACAGGATCATCCGGACAGGGCCACGTGCAGAGGAGCGGGTCTGCAGATTTCATCTGGGAGGAAACTGAAGGGAGTGAAAGGCGTGCAGGCCTCCTGGGGACGTGTGTGGCAGTAACAGGCGCCCTCCAGCCATCCCACACGCACTGGTGTGCACACCACCAAAGGGGTTTTGGGTTGGAGTCCGAGGGCCATGGGCTTGGGGCTCAGCTGAACTTCCTGCATCTCTGGGCAGGTTACTTGGCCTCAGATTCATCCTGGGAAAAGAGGAACCCTGCTGTGTGAACATGGTACCATGTGCATTTAAGGAGGGTGTCCACACTCCTCAGCAAGGTGTGCAATAAGGACCTTCTCTGCTCCACACACAGAGCAGCAATAGGTCAGACAGACAGAAGACCAAGATAGGTGAGTGTGTACATGCATGTGCGTACATGCAGACATGCATGCATATGCGCACACACACACACATAAAACCAGGAATGGAGGAGAAGTGCAGGCTGGTGATGGGGCTGAGGTGGGCCTGTTGGCTCCAAGTCCCAAGGCAGGCAGAGAAGGCCAGGGTCCAGCTCCTGGGAGTGATGGGTGCGGCTTTCCTGAGTCCAGGCAGGAGGCTGGAAGCCCTTCCTGACACATCCAGGGCTGTAACTTCTTATAACTGAGTGGACTCTGTGGCATAGGAGGGCAAGAGGACAGCGACGCAGCCGTGAGAGCAGAAGCTGAGATGAGCCATCCTCAGAAAGGGTGACTTTATCTGTGACACCCTCCACATCACTGCAGAGCAGAAGCCTGGGACCCAGGATGGGGCAGAGGCTACGAAACACGGCTCAACAAGATGGCAGAGAAAGGCAGACACGCAGAGGCACGACCTCGTCACCTTGAAATGAGCTAGCAGGGCGAGGTTCCAAATGACCCAAGGCAACAGCACTCTGAGAAAGGCAGGCTTAAAATGAGCAATTGGTGCAGGAACCTACACGAGCTAAGGAAAGTCTGACACACACTTTAAAACTGCAGGAGTATGACTGAAATGCCTAGCAATTTAAAAATATATAAAGTGTAAAATTAGAACTGGCCAGAATAAAAGAAACACGAGAGATGAAATAGAAATAATTACAAATCTTGAAGATGAATAATAAAGTGAATAAAAAACTCAACAGACAGGACCAATTCCAGACTTGACATAGTGGAAGAGACTTAGTGTTGGGGAAGATACTACTAACAAAGTCACCGAAGTCAGAGCAATCTGGAAGAAAATTGAGGCGTTACAGATAGATTCAGTCTCCAGCCTGCAGCTAGTAACAAAATGAGTGGAGGAAACCAAGCAGAGTGCAGCAGCTCTGAAAACACACACACCCACACACACACACACATGTGTGTACACACACATGCACACACACACGTGCATGCACACACACACATGTGCATGCACATACACATATGCACACATTCATGCACATACACATGCACTCATGCACATACACACATACACACAACCACATGCACATACACATGCACCCACACATGCACACCCACATACACATGCAGACATACATGCATATAACACACACATGCACACATACACAAACACATGCACACACACATCCACATATACATTCACACACACATGCACATACACACATACACACACCCACTTACACATGCGTACATACACACATGCATGCACACATACACACACGTACACACATGCACACACACACATGCACAAAGTTAAGACACATGGAGAATAGATCGAGAGGCTCCAATATAAATGGAATAGGAGTTCTCAAAGAAAAACATTTTTTAAATGGCAACAAAGCAACATAATGGCTCAGGATTCTCTAGAATTCAAAAGACATGAGATCCCAGATCTCACTTACAAACCAAGGAATGATCAAAATTGAGAAATCCACTCCTAGAATATTAAAGTGAAATGCAGATCATCCAGAAAAGGAGAAAAAAGTCAAAATGGCCAGAAGGAAGAGCCTCACAGCCTACCAAAAACACAGATGTGAGCTGACGGCAGACTTCTCAGCAGCAACACTGCCTCCCGGAAGACAATGGAGTGACATCTTTAACAAACCCAGGGAGGACAATATTTACCTTTGAATGTTATACTCAGTGCAACTTTCATAAAATGCTGAAGGCAAAATAAAGACATCTCAGACACTGAAAAACAGCTGAGAGTGTTTCCCACTCACTGGCCTCCATTAAAGGAGCTTTGAAAGGGAGAATTTTAGCAAGTCTGTAGCAGACTGGGGCAGGGGGGATAAATGATGTCAGCAAAGCGAACTACCTGCTGGCCGTACAAACACGAATGGTGCAGACTTTGATGCAGGGAGGAAGCTTCCATTTTAGTGGATATTTAAAGAGTGTTAAATTCACACAAAACACACTTGTGCCCATAGGCATGGGTTCATATGAATGAAAAGACGCACATTAAGCACAGGAAAATAGTGAGCTATGGTGAGAGGGAAGTAGAAAGGGGCAGGCAGGGATGATAAATTTCCCAAACAAATGAAGAAGGCTGTTAGACACAAGCATGATTTATTTTTCATCAGCGTGGATGAAAAATTTCATCGACATGAAAACAATTGAAAGCATAATCACAAGATGAATATTCATGAATTTGAAGGCACACTGAATAAAAATGCAAGAAGCCAAAACAGACTGAAGAACAAAGGAGCCAAATCCACAGTCGGAACAGGAGATGCCAGTACTTCTCCATTCGACACAGAGAGCTAGAGTTTTTAAAGTTCATACTAATGTAGAAGATTTGGAACCAAAATTGTAAAGTATACAAAGACACTGCCCCAACAGCTAGACAATTACATTGTTGTAATTGTTAAAATGAACAATTCTTAATTGTTAATTCTTATTAAGGACACATGGAATCATTTAAAAATTAGGCCACATACCAGGCAATATGGGGAATTTCACAGAACCAACACAGCAGAGCCTGCCCTTTTCAGCTACAAGGCAATAAAACTAGCATCAGCAACGAGCAGAGTGTTACATAAAGAGAAAAGTTCAAGTCTACAGCCTTAGATGCATCTATTATACGATGAAAAATAAGTTAGGCATTTAAATAAAAAACTAAAGATAACACATAATCTAAAGAAATTAGAAGACAGAAATAATAAAGAGGAGAAATCCGTGGACCAGAGAATAGAGAAAAAGTGAGATAACCCACAAAAGCAAAACTGGCTTGTAGAGGAAAATGCAGTAAATGGGTAGACCTCTGGCAAGCCTGCTGAAGAAATCAACGAGAAAAGCAGCAGTTCAACGCCATCAGGAAAGGCGAGGTGACAGACACTGCGGACGGAGGCCAGAGAGAAGCTCGCGTGACTGAGGGAAGCTGAGCGGGGCACACGGCCGGCGGGGCTGGGTGTCCTTTGCCACTGTCATTAAGCCTGTGGTGTTGTCACGAGGCTGCACGGATAGATCGCCAGAACAGGAGGGAGCCCAGGCAGAGACCGGAAATGGAATCAGAAAATTAGGGGCGTAGCAAACACATTTGAGGGGAAGATATTGAATCAATGAAGGTTTTATCCATATGAAAAGGACATATCCATTTAGCTCCCTACCTCACACGGCACGCAGTGGATTCCAGGCAGATTAAAAAGCTTAATATGAAAAGCAAAACTTTAAAAACGTGTGGAAGAAATGGGACAATCCCTCTGTGACCAGGAGGTACGTCCGAAAGCTGCGAAAGTCACGTCTTTCGCAGAGGCAGGAGACGAGCCAGGCGGAGGGAAGGACCTGTGCGGCGTCCAGCTGCACGGTCTCAGCGTGCAGAGCGCACGAGGAGCTCCTGCCGGTGATGGAGAGGAGGACGGACAGCTGCAGGGAAGAGCTGGCAGAGGAGGGGAAAAGGCAGTCGGGGGAAGAGGCGACCCGGACGCCACAAGGACGGGAAGAGGGGCTGAGTAAGGAGACGACCATCTCAGGGCCGAGGCTGAGCGCATTCCTCACTCTGGCAGTAACGTGGGTAGGATGAGGTGTAACAGGAAGCACCCGTGGGTGCAGGCGCTGCAGAGCAATGGCCCAGCTAGCGAGGCTGGAGACAGCATGCCCCGGGCCTCTGCAGTGCCCGCTGCCTCCCGCAGACCCTGAGATGCCCTTGCTTGGTCCTTGTCATGTGCAAGTGGGGAGCTCCCCTGTGCATGACTTTGTAAAATTTGCCACAGCTGTCTCTTTCCTTGGTATTGGGAGGCCCCGGGGTGGTTCAGGTGCAGAGGGGCCTGTTGACGCTGACAGTCACTCTGGCTTAGAAGCTCCTGCCCCCCCGGGTCCTCTTCATTTTCAGGAATATGCCCACCGTTCCCTGTGCCAGTGCACCTGGTGTCATGACCCAAGGATGCTGGACTGCATGTCACAGCAGGACATGAATGGAAGTTGGCCGGTCGGGAAGGAGAGGCAGGTTTCATCCTGGGGTAAGCCTGAAACGAGTCATGGTCAGCTGTTCTGAGCTCCCAATGTACACGCCTGTAAGCCGGGATTCAGTCCTCACCAGTGACTGTCAGCCCCTGACATGCACGCCTGTGAGCTGGGATCAGTCCTCACCAACGTCCCTCAGCCCCCAATGTGAATGCTTGTAACCTGGGATCAGTTCTCACCAATGTCTGTCATCCCCTGACGTGCACGCCTGTAACCCGGGATCAGCTCTCACTGACATCCTTCAGGACCGAAGTCCTCTCTGTGTAAAAAATACTCGGTCACACACGAATGCCCCGGCCAGCTCTGCACTACTTTGGCGGTCACCTCACGAAGGAGAATTGATCAGAGCTGCTGCTTAGGGGGCCGACGCCCGCGGAGGCATCATCACACGCACATCTGTGTTGGCGACCACGTGTGTCCTGCAGCCCCCAACCGATGATGAGAAACGAATCTGAACCCCACGTCGGAGGGAAGGCTGAATTACCTTTCTATTCTATTTATAGGAGATCATTTTCATAGGAACCAATAATCAAGGGGTAGCAGCCAAGAGATAGAAAAAATAAGTTTTATAGAGGTATGCCAGGAAGTAACCAATCAGCTCTTATGTTTTTTTCTTCCATTAGATGATGTTTATTGCACCTATTAGCTTTTTTCATGTGTGAGCTTTGTGATTTTTTTTTGTCACTTCATACATATATTTTACTCTTACACCTTTATTTCTTCAAAATTCAATTCCTAGTTCAGTTTTTCTATCCACTTAAGCTGCTAGACTGGGACAGAGCAGGATCACCTCAGCGAATAGTTGTTAAAAGCAACCATTACACATGAAGAGAGGACCAAGAAAAAAAATTAAAACCTACAAATTTCTCTAGAATGTGGATCAAACATAACTAGCCACACTTTTCAGTACGTTGTGAAAAAACATTACAAAGCAGTTTAGACTCAAAGTTCCCAATGCCTTAAAGGTTATCCTTTGGTTTTTTGAGGACAGGAGTCATTTCGAACTACAGTTGACCCTTGAACAACATGGGATTGGGATGCTAACACCCCGCACAGTCAAAAATCTGCATACAACTTTTGACTCCCCCAAAACTTAATCACCAATAACCCACTGCTGACTGGAGACATACCAATAACAAACAGTTAACTCATTTTGTGTGTTACGTGCTATATTCTTAGAAATAAAATAAGCTAGAGAAAAGAAAATAAGAAAAATATATTTACGATTTAATTAGTGGATCGTCATAAAGGTCTTCGTGTATTTTGGCTTTGGTTTACCATCCATTTTAGTGGCTACAGAATGTAGTCCACTTTAATAGATGGGAAATCCTAGGGTTTTTCAATACTATACTATTTAAGACAAAATACAAAGCAATTATTCAGAAAAATCCAGGTTGTGTGGCGGGTTACTGGAGGACTGAAACTTAGGTTCTTGGCTAAGTATTCTCGTTTATACTGCTTCTCTTTCCCATTGCTTAAGCACAGCACAAACTATGTAATTATATGTAATTACAGTTGACCCTTGAACAACATGGGTTTGAACTGTGTGGGTCCACTTACACACGGGTTTTCTTCCACCCTGAGATGGCAAGACCATTGTCTTCCTCAGCCTACTCAACTTGAAGATGACGAGGATGAAGACCAAATAAATATTTTCATATCTAATTTGGATTCATAATTTCTATTATTATTTATTTAAAGTAACCCCTAAATTTTACATATATTTTAAGCCCCACAAAATTCATCTACCCCTGGCTATAACTGTGAGTTTAATTTCCTTTTAAAGTAATCTGAATACATACACACGTTGAGATTTTCTAACGCCGGGCATGGGCGATGGGTGTTTTTATTCTCGGCTTGTTCTCTGGGCGCTGAAATCGTCAGGATTAGGACAGAGTACCATGGAGAAAGTGCCGGGATGTGCTGGGGCCTGCAGATCACGAGAAAGGGGGGCCGCGTGGATTGCACGTTCCTTTATTTGGATTCTTGCTGCTCCCACATTACTGTCACAATATTTTCCGTGGAGTTTGAAAAGCAGATGCCCAAGGCAAGCATAGAGAGTGCAGGGGTGGGGGTGCCCCAAGGGTGGGGGTGCCCCAAGGGTGGGGCTGTGGGCAGCACCTGTACCCCACACCACGGCTCCACCTCAGTGCCTGGGGTTCCATCCTCCTCAGTGGCTTGCAGGGCCTCTGTCCACTGCTGGGCTGCTGGCCAGGCTATGGAGAGACGATGACGGTCAGGCTCCTCGGGTCCTCCGGGTTAGAGGAATACGTGAGCCTTTCAGCCACCCCGCTGACCACCCATGAAACAAAGGCAGAGCTGCTGCCCAGTCATGCAAGATGAACAGCCCCTCGCCCCGTCACCTGGAGGCAAACCAGGGAATCCTGGGATTCTTCCTGCTCAGACACACGCCCTAGTGAGGTCGCTTCCCGACACATGTTTAAAGGATGCACACGTTATAAATCCTAGAAAGCAAGCCAGGCATGGTGGCTCACACCTGTAATCCCAGCACTTTGGGAAGCGGAGGTGAGTGGATCATGAGGTCAGGAGTTCGAGGCTAGTCTGGCCCAGATGGTGAAACCCCGTCTGTACTAAAAATACAAAAATTAGCTGTGGTACATGCCTGTAATCCCAGCTACTCAGGAGGCTAAGGCAGGAGAATTGCTTGCACCCAGAAGGCGGAGGTTGCAGTGAGCTGAGATCATGCCACTGCACTCCTGCCTGGGTAACAGAGTGAGATTCCATCTCAAAAAAAAAAAAAAAAAAATCCTAGAAAGATGGAAGAGGGGAGAAAATTACTTCCAATCCTACCTCCCCAGTGACTCACTTGCTAGTTGGAATGCTTTCCTTCCTCTCTTTTTTCTAAGGGGTGCGCAGGGGGCTTGAGGCCAGCGCCGAACTGCCTCCCAAATCTTACTGTGGGATCTGAACTTTCCTGGAAGACCCCAGAAGTAAGGAGAAGGAAGAGCAGTGGGGAGGGAGGGAGTACCAAGCCAGGTGCCACTAGGGGGGGTGGCGTCTTGCGTGGATGTGATGACATAGATGCGTCACCCGCCTGTGACCGAAGGAAGCCACAGGAAGGACACCCAAGGGTTTTAAGGCATCTTGCCTGCGCTCTGCATGTCCCCAGCACCAACCCCAAGGGCAAGGCCAGCCGTGGTGGGCAGCAGCCCCCCTGCTGGACATAGTGCCTCCTGCCCCAAGGCCGAGGCTCAAAACTCTGCCCCCCACTGAGCATCTGATTTCCTGAGTCCCCCCTCTGAGGGCTCTGGAATTTGACCTTGAATCATGTCCGCCTGAGTCTGTGTGTTTTAGGCCTGCGTGGCCTTCCCTGTCCGTGCCCTTCGTCCACCCGGCTGCTGCCACTCTTCAAAGCCCAGTCCAGTCCCACCTCCTGGGGGAGGAAGAGGCCCTGACCATCTGGCCTCCAGGGTGTCTTGGGCCAGGGCAGCCAGAGCGGTCTCTGCCCGGCCCTGTCACAGGTGGATGCCTGTCCTGAAGAAGCCCAGTCATCCCGACAGGTCTCAGCTCCCCTGGCCACCCAGGCTCCCTCGCCCTTCCGGTCTGGGCTCAGCAGAGGCTCTCCAGGCTCAGCCAAGCTGAGCGGAGTCATGGGTGATGGAAGTGAGGGGATCTGCACTTGGCCATGGGGGCCAAGGGTGTGGCAGGGGGCCCAGGGCGCTTTCGTGGAGGGGCTGCTTCCCGGGAAAGGTCGCATTATGTTTGCGTTCCAGCTCTTTCTTCTGCCTGAGTTCCTCCAAGGCCCTGGCTTATCTGAACACAGGACCCTTTGTGCCACGGCCTGCCCCCCGTCCTGGTGAATGCCACACAAACAGGAACGTGCCTGGAGGCCGCCTGGACCAGTCCCCCTGCCCATCAGCTGCCAAGGTGATGCTGTGGACACCGCCGTCCCCACCTGCTTCCCCACTCACGGAGCCCCTCATGGGCTCAGCGCCCCTATTCCAGAAGGCTGGTCTGGAGACTGGAGTCGCTAGCGTCTGGAAGCCCAACAGGCCTCTGCAGCGCAGCCAGCATGGGGTCCGTGAGCCAGGGGGTGGAAGGAGGTCCTGTGACTTGGGGAACACCCTAAGCTCCTAGCCCAGCTCTTCTTCCTGGAGGACGGGATGCCCTCTCTCTGCAGCTGGGGAAGGGGTGCACAGGGGGCTTCAGGACAGCACCAGAAGTGCCCCTCAAATCTTACTCTGGGATTGGCACTTTCCTGGAAGACCCCAGGAGTAAGGAGGAGGAAGAGCATCGGGGAGGGAGGGAGGCAGGGAGTCCCAAGCCAGGTGCCACTGAGGTGGAGTGCTGTGACCCTGTCCAGGTCGCCTCCTGGAAAACAGGCCCAGCCAGGCAGAACCAGGTCTCCTGGCCCCAGACACCACCAGTCATTTAGGCAGCTGGAGGCTGGAGATGTCCAAGGTGGGGCCTTCAAACCAGGAGCCACATGGAGGGAGGCCACGTTCCCCATCCTCCCACCTGCACACCTGCCCTCCCCAGGTGAGCACCAGGAAGCCCCTCTCTGGGGTGGGAGTGGATGCTAATGTTCTGTGCAGCTGTTTGGTTCGGTGAGTCCTTTTTGGTGAAAGGGGTCAGACATGCAGCTGAAGACTGTATCAGCCTTACACTCCCGCAAGGGAGCTGTTACCCTCGTGCCCCTTTCATGGTAGAGGAAGGTGAGGCTGGAAATAGTAAGGGGCTGAACTCACTCGGAGGCTGGTATGACCTCGGGCTCACACCACCAGCAATGTTAAGAGGCACTGGGAGCTGAGAAGTGCTGAGGGCGCCACAATGGGGGTGGATGGGTCCAACCTGCCCACTCCTCCGAGGCTCTCTCCTTCCTTCACGTGTTGGCCTTTGGAGCCCACGGTTGTGGCTGTCTGTCACAAACCCCAACATGCACCCAAGTGCTGCTGAGGATTTTAATTCCTGCTTTTGAATTTTCAGTGCTTTCTGATTATTTGTAGACTCAAAATCAGAAGAGGCTATTTGTCCTAAACAGAACACAGTATATTTGAATTGCAGATAATTTTACATTTTTAAGAAAAAAATGCAATTTTTCTACAAAGTCACCCATTAAAAAAAACAAACAAACAAAAAAAACTCCTCAGGGATTTTGACTGGGTTGCCCTCAGGTGTGTAACTGATTTGGGGATAATCCCCCATCCCTTTGCTTTCCATTACCCTGTGGCCCCCACGTCCTTCAGGGCAGGTGGCCTTTGCCTTGTGAGCATCATACATTTTTGGAGGCATTTCCTGGGCATCTGGTAGACCCATAAGTGAGAATGACCCCAGTGGTACTGGACAGATGTCTGCACTGGCACAACGTTAGTGCAGGAAGTCAGGGGCTCATCGGGGCTTTTGGTGGCTGACACGTCATCCATTCCTCTCCCTGCATCCCCTCAACACACCAGCATCCTCATGGACAGGGACCGCCCTCCTCACTTCAGGGGGCATCTGATTGATCTAAAGGGGCTCCATCCCTCTGGTCTGTGATTGCTCTGGAATGGGGAGCCCAGAGAAGAAACACTCAAAGGGCATCTGAGACCCATAGCAGGGGCCCCAGTTGGGATGACCCAGCCCTGGGGACCTCGAGGAGAGAGGCAGGAAGTGCCCAGTCCTTGATGCCATCATGGAAGCCTGCCCCACGCCTGGACTCCAGCCATGTGGGCACGCAGAGCCAGGTGGGCTCAGCAGCATGAGGTGAAGCATGGTGCCCATTGTGGATGCCACGTGTGTTGAGCCAGCTGTGCTGTGGACAGGGCACTGTGAACAGGTGGGGGATGTGAGCACTGGGAGGGGGAGTGACAGCTGGTGTGAGCGCCCCTGGAGAGGGGGGTGCTGGGCAGTGAGAGGTCAGGGAGGTGTGGGGGCTTGGGACGGCCACCGCCATCCTGGCCACTGCCCAGGTCAGAGCAGCACTGCTGCTGATTTCCAGAAACACAGAACGAGGCCCCTTGGCAAAGCAACAGGATGTATCTTTGAAATGGCAGCAGCTGACCTTTAAAACAGAGGCAAGCCGTGCCTGTCTCAAAATGTTTAAGTCCTCACCCCAAACCATTATGCGGCTCACTGCACCTGCGGAAAGCCAACATCAATACCTGCGTGCACGCTGGCATCCCTGGCTTGGCCGTTCTTTGAGGTCGCTGGCTCGAAGCCCCCGGCACTGCCAGACAGGGAACCCGGCAAACTCAGAAACTTCCAAGGCTCAGCTCAGCAGCCACACCCTTCCATAGGCCAAAGGAAGCAATAGTTCCTTCTCTTTCTCACTGTTCTCAGGGATTCATTGTCTTTGTTTTTTGTTTTGTTTTTTGGGAAGGGGGTCATGTCATAGGTTACTACAGAAACTATTCCTGAACTAGATGGTGACAAAGCTGTCATTCCACAGGGAGGCTCTTCAACTTGAATCAATCATGGGGCCATTTGGTAGAAAACAGCTGTTTTTGGAACATTTTAAAATTCTCTCTTCTTCCTTTGCCTCAGTTGGGGGAAGCATCCCTTCTGGATCACCTCTGATCACTTTTTCTTCTTTTTTTTATCCAAAGCCCAGCCTGCCTGTCACAGGGTCATGTATGAAAAGGGATTTATGCAGGTGTTCAGAAGAGTGTTTTCAGTTTGTACTCATCTCAGAAAATGCTGTGAAGTGATGTTAATAAAGAAAACAAGAAGTAAAAGTACATATTCAGCCCAGGCTTCACGCAGCCTGGGGAAAATGTGCTAAAATGTCAGCTGTGGAAAGAATTCGCAGTGATCTCTAATTTCTTCTTCATACCTTTATCAAGTTCTTACTATTTATTTGTTTGTTTATAGAGATGGCGTCTCACTTTGTTGCCCAGGCTGGTCTCGAATTCCTGGGCTCAAGTGATCCTCCCGCCTCGACCTCCCAAAGTGTTGGGATTACAGGTGTGAGCCTCCCCGCTGGGCACTACTTTTTAAGAGCATTTATAACTTAACTATGAGAAAAACAGCAGCATTTTTTAGCAACAACAAAAGACAGATGAGAGAATGTGCCCCCAGCAGAGCCGGCCCCAGGATTGGGGGAAGAACCCTAGGCATGGGGAGCAGTGACCCCAAACTCAGCCCCCCGGGCTCCGCCTCCAGACCTGGGCAGCTCTTGGCAGGGTGGCCCTGCCAGGGTGAAGGGCGGCTGTCCGCGGTCTCCAGGTGACTAGCAGGACCTGGCTTATGATCTATGAACCCCCGCCCCATCTAGAGCCCTAACCTCTCGGTTAGAGAGGGCAGGGTGGTGGGGAAGGATAGAGAGGGACCGGGGACATCTAGGCCCACAGGGGCTGAGCTCAGCGGAGCAGGGCGGAGGTGGGCGAAGCGGGCGTGGTTGGGGCGGAGACAGTGGAGCTGGGTCAAGGCTGTGTCGAGGGGCAGAGTGGGCGTGGTCTGGGCGGGGCCAGCGGGCACAGGGTCAAGGCTGTGTGGAGGGGCGGAGGGGGCGTGGTCAGGGCGGGGCCAAAGGGGGCAGGGTCAAGGCAGTGTGGAGGGGCGGAGGGGGCGTGGTCAGGGCTAGGCAGGTGGGTGGGGCCCGGAGGTGTGGCGCTGCACCCGGAGTCTTTAAGAATCCGGGAAGATGCGTGGGGCTGGGCAGACAGGCTGACCCAGGGACCCTGACTACCTACCTGAGCTTCCACCCAGCTTTAAGGCTATGGGGTTCGTTTCTTCGCCAAGGTGAATGGCCCTGACCCATCCAGTGGACCCTAAGGGTTTTAATGCTAATTTTTATTTATTTTTTTTTGAGACGTTGTTTCCCTCTTGTTGCCCAGGCTGGAGTGCAATGGCACGATCTCGGCTCACCGCAACCTCCCACCTCCCCGGTTCAAGCTATTCTCCTGCCTCAGCCTCCCGAGTTGCTGGGATTACAGGCATGCGCCACAATGTCCGGCTAAGTTTGTATTTTTAGTAGAGACGGGTGTTTCCATGTTGGTCAGGCAGGTCTTGAACTCCCGACCTCAGGTTATCCACCCGCCTCGGCCTCCCAAAGTGCTGGGATTACAGGCGTGAGCCACCGCGCCCGGCCTGAATGTTTATTCTAAATGGGCTCCAACGCGAAGTGCGCCTGTGCTCAAGGACCAGCGGGCTAGGAAGCCTTTTCTCCCCAGCCACCCAGTGAGACAGATCTATAGAATGTTCTTCCGCAGTCTTCCCAGTGGTCCTCTTCTGAGCACCCTGGGTGTGCGGTTGGGGGGTGGGCACGTTCTTCAGTGCGTGGTACTTTCTCTCCCTCCCTCTGTCATTGGTCTCCCCCAAATTCCCCATACATAGCAAGAGCCACAGAGCCAACCACATTCCCCAAAGCCCTCTGGGGGGAGGACAGCGCCCTGGGCAGAGGAAAGACCTGCCCAGCTCAGCGGGTAGAAATCCCAGTGGTGCTTTCCGTGCCGCCGAGTCTCAATGATTGCCATACTCACCAGTGGGCGAGTACTCACTCACCCTTACCCTGGGGCAGTGCTGCTTTCAGCACCAGGACTCCGAAAGGGCAGGAGTTAAAGGCACAAGGAGCAAACGGGCTGGGACCTTGCACTTCCGGGCCTCTTATGGATAAAATGTCACTCCCCCTTGACTCAACGGGGCTGCTGCCTGGAGCCCCTTTCATTGTCCTCCCACATCCCTGAAAGTTCTGTTACTCTCCTTTAAGGATCAGGGATTCCCAGCTCAGGGCCTGAGCTGTTTCTGGAGCTTTCACTCTGGTCAGTGTGAGGGAGAGGAGTCCCTGCAGCCTTCAGGTCCCCTTCCCTCCCCTCCTGCCCCAGCCAGACAGTTGCTCAGAAGCACAGCTCCAGACACAGGGACTCATTCTTTCTAGAACCTTCCCAGAGGGCCTGCTGCTTACCGGGGAGGTAACTGTTGTGATTTGTATGAGACATGAGTTGTCCAGGACACCAGGGCTATCCCCAAGCCCAACCATCTGAGATTCTGAGACTGCCTTCTCTGGAGCCCACTGCGCAGACTCGGGGTTGCTTGTCTGGCAAACTCAGCCATGGGCACAAAGTCGGGAAAGCAAAATGGTGTGCATAGAATGACATATTTTGTGTTTTTAAAAACCATTTTACAGCTGCACATGTTGTGAAAACAGCACGCAGCAATTCTGCCCCGCCCCACCTGCCTCTAAAGCTCCGGCTCCCTTACTCCTCATTCCCAGGCCAAGGGGCAGGCTCTGCTGTCCTCTCCGTTTTACAGGCAAGGAAACTCGGGCTTGGGGTTAGACAGCAGAGACAGCCAGTGGCGGTGTGGGACAGGAGCCTGGGCCTTGCGACTCCAGGGTGCCATGCTCCCCCCACCTACTATCTCAGGCAGAGGAGCTTTTGGGGGGTGGGTGGTTACTTTCTGCTCATCTCCTTCTTCTTCTTCTTTTTTTTTTTTTTAAATACATGGTCTGCCTTTGTTCCCCAGGTTGGAATGCAGTGGCCTGATCACAACTCACTGCAGCCTTGAACTCCCAGGCTCAAATGATCCTCCCACCTACCCTCCTGAGTAGCTGGGATCACAGGTGCGCGCCACCACACCTGGCTAATTTTTTTTTCTTGCATTGTTTGTAGAGATGGGGTATTACCATGTTCCCAGGCTGGCCTCAAACTCCTAAGCTCTAGTAAGCCACATACCTCAGCCTCCCAAAGTGCTGAGATTACAGGCATGAGCCACTGCACCTTGCCTACCTGCTTCTATATGACTTTAATTTTCTCCTATTATTTCTCTTTTAAACATGAAGGAAAAGAGCCTTCCCCATTGGAATCCAGTCAAGCAAGAAGGAAGTGTGAAGGAGGAAAGCGTAGCTGGGAAGCAGTGCGTGAAGTTCAGTGACCACCCAGGGAGCAGGGACGCCCCAGCCAGGCCGTTGCTCAGAAGCAAAGCTTCAAACACAGGGACCAGTTCTTTCTAGAATCTTCCCAGAGGCCTGCTGCTTACAGGGGGAGGTGCCTGTTGTGATTTGTATGAGACATGAGTTACCCATTTCCTATTCCTCATGGCCAAATGCTTCTTCTTTACATCTTTCCAATTACAGTTATTCTAGAAATGAAATGTGAGTGAAGATGGAGATTCCAGGGCAATCGCTGTCAACTTGGGCTGCTCTGTACAATCACTGGGGGAACTTCAAAAGACACTGATGCCAGCTGGGTGCAGTGGCTCACACCTATATTCCCAGCACTTTGGGAGGCTGAGGCAGGAGGATCACTTGAGCCCAGAAGTTAGAGACCAGCCTGGGCAACATAGTGAGACTCCATCTCATAAAAACTTTTTTAAAATTAGCCAGGCATGGTAGTGCATACCTATAGTCCCAGCTACTCAAGAGGTTGAGGTGGGAGGATCTCTTGAGCCCACTGAGTTCAAGGCTATAGTGCACTATGAATTAGCCACTACATTCTAGCCTGGGCAACAGAGCAAAACCCCATCTCTTAAAAAAAATACTGATGCTTGGGCCAGGCAATTAAATCACAATGTTCAAGTGTGAGGCCTGGCAAAGGAATTGTAAAAGCACCCCAGATGACTATAATGTGCAGACAAGGTTAAAACCATTGTTTCCTGGAGTAGAGGGGGGTGGAGGAGAGGGTAGTAGGAACGAGAACAGGCTTGTTTCACTTGTTCTTCACTATTTCTTTAGATTCATTAATCAGCAATGCTTGGACACAAAGAAGAGAACAACAGATACCGGGGCCTACTTGGAGGTGGGAGGAGGGAGAGGCAAAGAAAATACCTATTGGGCACTATGCTTATTACCTGGGTGACTAAATAACCTGTACGCCAACCCCCCGAGGCATGCAGCTGACCTCTAGAACAATCCTGCACAGGTTCCCCTACACCTAAGTTTTTTTTTTTTTAATCAGGAATACTTAGCCTAATTCATTTTCATTCCGAATATTGCAGTTCATTTTTCCTGTTCAACACTTGCACAGATCTTTAAATAAAAACAGAGCAGGAAACAGGCGCCTCAAGGGATGGTCATGGTTACAGCATTCACCTGAGACCTTCTGTTGAGAAGCCACAGAAACCTCCACCCAGGCGGGTACCGAGAACAGCAGACCCAGCGATGACGTGCTGAGTGGCAGCTCCATAGGCTGCAGAACCTCTTTCGATCCCTGAGCGGGAGCCCAAGTCACCACCCCTAGTTGACACAGGAGGAAAGCGAGGCTCAGACGGTCCAGTGCCCCAGGCAGCAGCAAAGCTGCAATTTCAAGGCCGACGGCTGGCTCCAAAGCCCAAGCTTTCAACCATCACACTATAGGACATCATGCAGTCCTCCGGGTTTGTTATATTTTTATTATTTATTTATATTTTTCAGAATTAAATTATTTTATTTTTGCCATAAGAAGCTCTAAGAACTAATATCAGGCCATGGTTAATGAAACATGGAAGTTACAGTCATGACAGGGAAGACTGTAGACACGTGAGCATGACAGTATTGAGAGAAATGAACAAGGTTTCACATGGTTGACCGGCCAGGAAGCCGCTGCTGTTGAGTTGGCATTTAACTCTTTAGAATACGCATGCCTTGACAACACAAAATACCTTGATCAATGTTTACCATCTTTATCATTTTGGTACAATGCGGGGAAATGTGGCATTATTTCTTCATAGTGATTTTGTGAGGGGGATCATTACCACCAAAATCATAATAATCATTTAAAGTACATTTTAAGGCAGGCATGGTGGCTCCCAGCACTTTGGGAGGCCGAGGCGGGAGGATCATGAGGTCAGGAGATTGAGATCATCCTGGCTAACATGGTGAAACCCCATCTCTACTAAAAATACAAAAATTAGCCAGGCATGGTGGCACGCACCTGTAGTCCCAACTACTCAGGAGGCTGCAGCAGGAGAACTGCTTGAACCCAGGAGGTGGAGGTTTGCAGTGAGCCGAGATCATGCCACTGCACTTCAGCCTAAGCGACAGAGTGAGACTCTGTCTTTTTTAAAAAAAAAAAAAGCATATTTTAAAGTTAGTCTTACAAGATTTCTACACATTTTTAAATCTCTGTCGTTTGAACATTTTCATTTTATCATTTTAAAATCTCTGTATCCCATCTTGGTCCTGTGACAAAAAAGAAAAAATAAATAAATAAAAATAAAATAAAATATCTGTAGTTTGAACATTTTCCTTTTAGCATTTCTTTTAACAAATTACTATTTCAGATAGTTACTATCCAGAATATTTACAAGTAATTTAGCAAAGGGGCAAATTTAGAGCTAACTTCAAAGAAGAAACGGAAGTTTAATAGCCAAAGAGCTAAGTATAAGATAGAAAAACCATATAATAATTTTAAACAGCATCTTGCTACAGATTTCCAAACCAATAAGTACCAGGAATGAAGGACTTTTGCCCCCAAGCAAGTATTTCACATGAACTCCGAACCTTGGATGTGAAAACTTCTAGAAAAACTAAAGAGCCTGAGACACACGCAAGTAAGAGTCTCCTGGCAAAAATACAATTAAATTTTCCAGTTTCCCTCCTGTCAAAAAACTCCAGAAGATACCTTTAGTGGGCATAGAGTTTATATGTCATATTCAGAATTTACAGAGCACAGCAGCAGCAAATAATTACATCCCTATTATTCGGAATGGATAGCTTTCCATTATAGAATTAGTTCCTGGTTTGTCATAATAGGCTTATAGAACTGCCAGGTTGTATTATGACAAACTAATTGCCCTAGCAGTTGAGTCTGAAATATCTGGAAGTTCTGCCGGCATGAGGGTCACTCGCATTGCTAGACCTAATTATGTCTAACTGGTGAAACTGCATTAATGAAACTTGAACAAATTTCCACTGAGAGCCGGGCGTGGTGGCTCACGCCTGTAATCCTAGCACTTTGGGAGGCTGAGGTGGGTGGATCACCTGAGGTCAGGAGGTCGAGACCAGCCTGACCAATATGGTGAAACCCCATCTTTAAAAAAAAAAAAAAAAAAAAAAAAATTTCCACTGAGGACATTTCAGAGTGCATGCTATAGTCAAACAGCAATGTTACCAATATCACCACAGAAAGGAAACAGATAGGTGATCCCAGAGATCATGGGGTCTTAACTTATAAGGTAATTTCAAATTTCCCAAAAGTTAGTTTACAAAGTGATTTGAAGGTGTAGACTTACAGAACAGAAAACAGATAAATGCACATCACTCTACCTCTTGGAAAGCCAAGGATTTTTTTTTCTTATATTAGGATATATAATATAAAAAATGATTTTTTCTTATATTATTGCATGTACTGATGCCTGATACCCTCAGCTACCAACTTAAGAAACATTGAAACCACTATCTTCAAATCCAGCTTACCAGCAGAACGATGTATAAGTGAGAAATTACGATTAAAGCTTTAAGTTCAAAGTCAAGGAATAGACTATTTTTTAAAATACATAGTAAGGAGAGAGAAAATATCTATGTTGAACTCAGAAATACTTAAGCAAGGTTACAAATGACGAATAACTATGCACAACAATCTTTTCCAGTATCAATTTTTTTCTTTGCAAAAACAAAAATCATTTACAGACATTCGACAAGTCAATTCTGTTATAAATGCTAGGCTATACATATGTCCCAACCTGCTTCCTTTTGGTACCAGCAGTTTAGTACTAGCACTTCAGTGAGTGTTAACTTTATTTTCTAAGTGTTTAAATATGTGTCATTTTAAAAAGAAGAAAGGTGGTATTTATTGTTGCCAAGACAAACGGGAACTGACAAGCCTATATAACATTCTGTACGTAGTTTCTGATCGCTATAATATTGCAACAATTTGCAGATGGAATAAAACTTATCTTAGAAGGGGTAAAAACCTAACAGATCTTGTTGAAAAGAAAATACTAGATCACTGATTCAACTATTTCAAATAAAGACTTCCTACTGGAGATCCATATAGTATGAACATTTAAAAATATGTGCCAATAACCTCCCACCCAAAATATGTAAAAGTCTCACCTATGGAATCTATCATTTACAAGGATTTATACATAAAGATTCATTTGCTGGCTTTCAGATTCAAAATTTGAAATTTTCATGGGAATATTTTTAACCCTACAAAGCAAAAAGGAAATCTCCATTCAATTCTACGGTCTATCAAGTGACAGCCACAGAATTAAAAATACATGCAACAGAACTTTTCACATCCTCTGGTCTGCATTATGGAGATTTGTTTTTGCCCACAGAGACCATATTGCACAGGTATAAAGTGGTCTAGCCACCAAAGTATTTTTACAGATGATGGCAATGAAAGCAAGGATTAATTCTATTTAGCTAAATCTAACTGGTTCTTCAGATGAGAGACTTGTCTGCATGGCTATTTTCAGGGAGGGAGGGATAGCAGGAAGTTGCTGTCCACTTGGACTAGCAGAATACACAGCCCACGTGGAGACTTATCCTAACATTTTCCAGAACAACCCTAAAACTTCTTATTTACTCTTTATGCCATGTACAAGACAAAGCACACATTTACTGTCTGAATGTTAAGAAAATAAAGAATTCAGCAGTAGAGTGGTAACATGGAAGGGGAAGGCTCTAAGAGGTACTAGGGTATGCTAATAATTCCAGTTATGTTCAGGGAGCATTGGGGCTGCTTCAAATTCTATTCAGAAAAACTCTCTCCAAGCTTCTTATTTTTGCGTCTTTTAAATGAGCTGGAAGCTTATTATAAAAACAGATACTTAGTGAGTGGGGGGAGGGTCTCACCTCTACTCAAACGTTCAGAAAAATTTACTTCTAAAAATTATCAACAAATAATCCCACTTCACTACCTTCAGATAATGTGGCAGATCAAATTAACTTGTTCACACCTTAATTTGTTTTACCAATCTTCTGAAACCCTGCCTCATCATCCAAAACGAAACTTTCCAGTATTTCAAAGGAGTTTAAGATTCTGGTTTTATAAATTCAAACTCAGTACTGCCGTCTGTTACATTGTGTTTAAAAATGGAATCATTTTCCTGCTAATAAAAATATTTCCCAGGTCACTGGCTTCTTCTGAGTAGATGTGGTGGTCCCTACTGGAGGTTCCTCTCCAGTGTCAACCTTTTACCCAAAACCATACGCCTTCATTGCAGCCAGAGTGCTTGATCTATCAGAAAGATATGCATATTGTCTGATCTGTAAAGACCTGGATGGATGGAAACGATAAAGCTTTGAGTCCCAGAAGGATGTTGACTATGAACTGACTTTTTATGTGAAGATATGAACAGAGAGTTGATGAAAGATTTGCCACAGGCCACACGCTGATACCTTCACTCCCCTGTGTGATGAATTTCATGCTTTGTGCATTCTTTCTGTAAGAGGAAGTACCTTCTCACAACAATGGCACAGATTCTTCTTCTCCCAAGGATGAATGTGAAAATCTCTCCGCAAGCTTGTCAGACATACGACCTTTTGCATACAATAGATATCATCGACCCTTCCATCTACTCTGAACTCACGTGATCATCACGTTTTACTTTCATGTTTGTTTGCCATCTCGCTGCCAGATGTTTTTGGAATTTCATTCTCAAGGCTGGCCTCCCCTTGAGCAGGGTCATCTTTGACAGGAATCACTATGTCATAAGTATCTTCACTGATATTTACATAAACCTTGCAACCAGTCGATAAGCCTTCCATTTCAGTAGCTGTATCTAAAGTAATGATCTTCTCACCCTCCGTGAGATGTGTTGATTCTAAGCCTGGATCATTAGCATTTCCGGTAATTATATTTGAAATTATTAAGGAATTGGAAAGCAGTTCTTGAAGAAGTGTAGGAATCTGCATCTTCTGTATTCATGATCCATCAATCTGGTATCTTGGGAGGTATCAGCCCGGCAACTGTGAAGAGCTGATGGAGACAGGTACTAGAAGCCGAAAGACTATTCTTGTGGGCCCAGAATTTTTAGTCTTACACGATCATGGTAACATCACAGAAGAGTCCATGGCCACGTTCCTCATTCAAGGAGGTCAGCAGACTGCCAGGGTATTGATGGTAGCAGAAATCAGTTTTCTGCTCTCCATGCCTGCTTCCTGGCACGGCCACTTCTCTTCAGGCCCGAGGGAGGCTGGGAGTCCCCCAGCAACAAGAAGGGCACTCCCCAGTGATTCTGTCCCTTCCTTAAACATCGCCCCAGTCTCGGTTAATGTTGATGCGGCCACTGCCTCATTATATTTTTTAAAAGACACTAAAAATCATGTCATATTCGAGTCATATAACAAAATGAACCAAGAACTCTTTTGGATCACAAATCCCAAACCCAGCCAAAAACATGTAGCCATTGTCTTAAATTCCAAGTCATTGGTTCGGTTGAAACCTGGGAAGCTAAAAATCCACTAAATCCCATTTTTAGGAAGAACAAAAAACCACTCTGCCACAAACCAGCAAACTAATCGTACCTGTATGTTCACAGGGATGTGATGTGCAAAGCAAACCCCGCAACGTGAAGGCAGCTAAGACAAGGACCTGGCCAGGTCCCCGCCCCACCATCCCCCATCACAGCACCTGCCAAGGCTGCAGAGCACGGACCCAACACACAGATACCCAAAGTGCACACCATGGGCAGGTCTTCTGCCAAAAACCAGCTGTACCAGGCGCCATCCTGACACCTGCCCGCCCAGGAGAGCAGAACACAGTGGGAGATCGGGGGCTTCCTCAGAAGAGCCCCAGGAGATCCCCGCCTCCTCCGCAGGCCCACCCCCTCTCCTGGCCAGGCCTGCCTTTCACAGCAGAGTTACCCTTTGGTGTCCCCGAGGCCCTGGACTTCTTGGATGTGCCAGTGTCTCTCTGATGTTCTCCCTTTGGGCTTTCTGATAACCCTGGCCCTCCAGGGCAGCCCTGGCACTTGGGGAAGCCTCTAGAAAGGCCATGGGCAGAGGCGGTGATAGCCCAGCCCCACCCAACCCCAGAGAGCCCTAAGGACATGCCCGGCCTTCCAGGAGAACTGCCTGGCACCCATCAAGCAGATTTTGGAGGGCCCTCTGTGGGGGCCAGATCCCTGTCCTCAAGGAGCTTGCCTTGGCTCTGGGGCAAACCAAATGTGGGTGGTTGGCATCAGCCATTGTCCATGTGAGGAAACTGAGGATCAGAGGGGCACATCCAGCCTGGGAAAGCTAGGCCATGTGAAGTTCCTGGCATGTGTCCTCACCTGCTCCGTCAGCAACACCACCCCCTCGGGGGCAGCTGGGTGACCCCATCTCACAACAGGGCAGACAGGGCTTTGAAAAGTCCCTGTTCAAAGCAGAGCTGGGACTCAAGGCCACCAGATTTGGTGCACAGGAGACAGCTTGGATCCAGAAACAAGCTCTGCCAGTCGGGAGGACAGGACTGGGTGATGGGAGCTTAGTTTTAGAATAAAAACCTACAGAGGAGCCATCTGTCCAGTAAGCGCCACAGAAACAGAGCTCACAGTGGCAGCCACCGTTCTTTCAGGGCCTCTCATGTGTCCAGCACTTCCCAGAGTTTTCTCTCTGACTGCTCCCCACAGAACTAGCAGTGATGACAACTGCAGGGCCTGGGCTACAGGGTTGGGGCGGGGCTGCAGTGGTTGGGCTGGGCTGCAGTGGTGTCCCTGGGCTGCAGTGGTGTCCCTGGGCTGCAGTGGCTGGGCTGGGCTGCAGTGGTGTCTCTGGGCTGCAGTGATGTCCCTGGGCTGCAGTGGTGTCCCTGGGCTGCAGTAGTTGGGCTGGGCTGCAGTGGTGTCTCTGGGCTGCACTAGTGTGGGGCTCTCAGGCCTGGTAAACCAAATGACCTGGACCAGGGAGTCCACACGGGAGGCTGGCTGGACTGGCTGCCGGTGCTCGGGTTTCTGCCCCACTTGCCCTGGGATGTGGGGGCTCCCTGTACCTAGTAGTGTTACCTGAAGGAGTCCCAATCCAGATCCCAGGACAGGGTTCTTGGATCTCGACTGAGTATATTTATGGTTATTTCTTGATTATATACTAAACAATGGGTGGATTGTTCGAGAGTTTCCCAAGAAAGGGGAGGGGATTTCCCTTAACTGGGTCCCTCTCCGTTTTAGACATAGAGTCTAACTTCTGGACATTGCCATGGCGTTTGTAAACCGTCATGGTGCAGGTGGGAATGTCTTTTAGCAGCTAAGGCAGGATAATTAGCGCATCACGAGCAGTGTGGACGACTGGAAGTCACCTTTGTTGCCATCTGGGTTTCGGTGGGTTTGGGTGGGTTTTGGTGGGCTTCTTCACTGCATTCTGTTTTATCAAAGGGGTGTCGGTGACTTGTATCTTGTGATACCAGTCCTGCCAACCTCCTGTCTTACCCTGTGACTAAGAATGCCTAACCTCCTGAGAATGCAGCCCCGTAAGTCTCAGCCTCATGTGACCCAGCCCCTATTCAACATGGAGTCGCTCTAGTTCAATTGCCTCTGACAGTGATGATCTGTCCTTTCCTGGGGCTCAGCCTTCACCCACTGAGGGGCCATGGATGGGAGAATGTTTTGGTTGGTGGGGATAACAGCTGAATTTCCCAGCCCCTGTGATCCAGAGGGTGGTGGGGCAGGGCTGCAGCTGGGAGGTAAGAAGGTGGTGCAGGTCTGCTGGGCGTTGACCACTCATCCCAGACCCAGCCAGGCCTGGGAAGCCATGGCTAGGAGGGCACTGAGCAGGCCTAAGGTAAGCCCCATCCCAGTCAGCCTGGCATGGCCTCTCAAAGGCAGCCTGGGCTGGCAGTGATGCCACCCTCACCCCAGCAGCCCAAAGTCCTCCCTCAGCGCATGGGAGGCCCTGTCCTGGAGGGCGGGGCTCAGTGGAGGTTGGCTGCCTGTCCTTTGCTGCCCCTTAGAGGGTGAGAGAGGAGTTGGGACAAGCCTTCCACGGAAGGACCTCGAGTGTCCACCACTGTCCTCTGATATATTAGAGGGTCAGCTGGGGCTTGCCCTCCAGTCCGGCACAGCTCCCACCATCACCCCACATGCACTGCAGGAGCCCTGCTGGGCCCCGGCCGCTGATGTCACAGCCCATCTCCAGGGCTCTTTCCCTCCTTGTCTCTGCCACCCACGCCCATGGCCACACAGCAGCCTTGTTGCCACCACAACTTGCAGGCAGAGCCCCTCACAGCCACTTTCGGACTTCTATGGACCACTGCCCTGCAGTGACTGCACCGACCCAGTCCTGTCTCAGCTCCACGGTCTGTCATCATAACCACTCTCATGGGGACCCTGTGGCCCCCTGCACTTAGAACCTTCCTGCCCACCCCTGAGCAGCTAACAAAATGGCTGGAGAAAGTCCAAGCCCCAGATCCAAGCCCACATCCCTCGCCCAGTTTCTTCCACACCTCACATCACCACGTGCACTCACTCACTCACTCCGGAGCCTGCTTCTGGCCCTGCACCTGCCTGCACTAGAAGCTGTGGGGTCAGGGGCCCTCATCCCTCTCTTCACTGTGTCAGAAACAGGCATGGTGCATCAACACGGATCGCTGAAGGATGACCTGCCTTCAAGCACGCTCCATCGGGGGCAGGGCGGGCATGCACCCAAATGGCGATGCCCTCTGATGGGGGCCCACCCAGACTTACATTTACACAGAGCTGGCTGGTACCGCCAGCCCTGGATGTGCCTTAGCACGTGTTCTGGGCACTTGTTGATGTGCCGCAGGGTGAGTTTGCAGAACAACTGGTGCCTACAGAGCAGAGAGACCCAGGGACCCAGTTTGCAGGGACAGTTCACAGCAAAGATCCAGACTGGTGGCTGCGTCTTGGACTCATCCCTGGACGGTCTACCGGGAATGGTCCACCATGCGACCTGAATATTAGGCTTTTTTAGAGGCTCTCCGAGCAAATCCACTCTGAAGCTGGGCAGGGAACTGCCGACCCAGGCCGACAGTGGCCTCTTAACGTTTACTGGAAAAGTAGGCACAGCAGCCTCATTGACTGCTCCAGGGTGAGTTCATGCAAGAGGAAGGCTCCGCCTGGCCAAGTGCTCAATGAATGGGAACATCCCATCCGTTTTGACGATTACTGCCCACCCTAGCTCCCAGCTAAATCAAAGATCACTTATGGGATCAAGAGGAGAACCCAGCGCTGTGCACAACCTCAGGAGACAAAGCACAAGCCCCTACTCTTCTGTGAAGCAGCCACACCCCACAGGACAAACCTCACGATTACCGAAAAGCAAATGAGCTCACGGCGGGGCCTCACGGGGATCGCAGGTGACTCCAGTATCTGGGTGCCCACCTGGAACCCAAGGCTCCCAGCTCTGCGAGAGTGGGGGCTGCAGAACTGGCGGAGTCCTCAGAAGGAGGGAACTTTGGAGTTTACCGCCCAGGACCTATCCTGAGCCGAGCCCTCCCGGAGGCTCCCTTAGAGAAGACTCAGGCACCGGGGGCACCAGCGGAGGGGCTGTCCCAACTGCCCTGGCCTCCCCGCGCCGCCGGGGACCACCTACGGGTTCTTGGTGCTGGGCACGATGTGCGGTTCAAACTCTGCATAGTCGAACGCCGGGGAGGCGCGGACCAGCCGCTGGTACTTCTTGCCGCGGGTGTAGACCTGGAGCTCCGGCAGGCGGCAGGGCAGCTCGTGACCCGTCAGGATGTGTGATGTTGTGCTGGCCTAGAGCCAGAACCTGAGCAACACTATTTTATAAAATGCAAAACTGTTTTTTAAATAAGTTGAAATGGCTGCCCCATTCTCCTCACAGTAACTACTGTCCTTGGCCTCTGTAAATAGAACTGCTAGTTTGTTCTTCAAAACTATGTAAAGCTGCTTACCTTTTCTTATCAGTAACTGCTAAAATCTGTGACTTCTATCACCACCCAGACGATGTGTAAACAAATGTATATCCTGACTTCTGTAAACCACTGAGGTAACAAACAGAATGACAAAAGTCCCCTAGCCCTTGGAATGTCCGGAGACCCCCGCCCTTGTCTCCGCCCAGGAGGTGAATCACAGAATCCCCTAGCCCTTGAAATGTCCGAAACCTTTTCATCCCCATCCCCGCCCCTCACCCCCACACCCAAGGTGGTTTTTCGGGTATAAAAAATCATAGCACCCTCCTTTTGGGCCGCAGGTTGGAGAGATGTGAGTCCTCTGTGGTCGCCGGCGTAATAAATGACCCTGCAATCTGGCATACTTTTGTCTTGGTGATAACTTTTTACGCTCGGTCCAATACAACATTTGGAGTTCCCCAGCGAGATATTCTCTTTTTGTTATCACCAGACAAAAGCCATCTCAGAGTCTCACCCGGGCGGCCGCTCCCACCATGGGGGCCTCTGGGGAGGCGCCCCCTGTTCTTTCCCAGGGCCCCAGAGAGCCACCGTGGAGGATAAGCGACCTCTTGGCCGACATTCACCCGAAATTCCTCAGGGTCCTAAAAGAAAAAGCCTCCGGAGGTAAGTCTGGTCTGGGAACTAGTTCAAAGGAAGGGCCTGAGTCGGGGGACTGACGAGTCATTGCAACTCTGACCTGGCAAGCCTCACCGAGACGTCGCTTGAGGCTTCTGGTAGCTGGTGCAGTGGGTACCAGCGTTCGCTTCTGGTGGCTGTCATAGTGGGTGGCAGCCCTCTGGTAGCTGGTGCAGAGGGTATCAGCGTTCGCCCCTGGTAGCTGGCATAGTGGGTGGCAGCGTTCGGTTGTTTTCCGTAACCTCTGTGTGAGTGAAAGAGTGAGTGTGTACATATGTAGTCCCACGGCTGAAAGGCTACGGGGCTTGTGTGGGCCTTCACCCGCGGTTCCACTGGGGCGTCGTAGGGCATAACGGTGATTCACCTCAGAGCTGTCCTACTTGGACTTCCATCCTAAGGTGACCAGGCCCCGGGATTATACGGGTACACCTTAGCCAAGACGCCCCTGAAAATTCTTCTGAGAAAGTGGCCGGGCAGGCATCTGACTGGTCTCCCATCTGGGGGGCACCCACCCTTTGTCTGTCACTCTTGTATGTGGTCCTGTCTCGTCTGTAAATTTGTCAGTTTTATTAGACTCCTGCTAGCAGACATACACTGGTTCAGGCCATCTTCCCTTGAGGTAGGAGATATCTTACAGTGGTTGACGAACCACTGGATGCAGGGAAATTTTATTGATTACACCCCAGCAAAAATTACTCTTTTCTCTTTCTTCCTCATCTTCTTCTTCTTCTATCACTGAGGCCTCACTCTTTCTTCCTTTGCCATGTGGCAGAGAGTCTTAACTCTAGTTGTCTTTATTCTCTTCCTTGTTTTGGTCATTGTGGCCTGTAAATTCTCCCAGCCACCTCCACCGGGAAAAGAGTACTTTTGCCCATGCTGGGTCAGATTCCATGTTGGGGAGGCCGTTGTGCCCTCGACACCTTGGAGGTAATTTCTTTGGAGCTTGTGTGGAACAAAACCCTAGATCAGAGTTTATGGGTGCTCTTTCTCAGGCTGGGATGGAAAATAGGTAACGCTTATTCTGCCAGGAAAGTGTCCAATGTTATAGGCAGTGCCCAACGGTGCATCACAGAAAGGCATATTGGCACTATCCTGGATGTTGGGAGGTAGGATGTCACCGCCCCAGTAAAAACTGACTGGCAGCACTTCTGCACACTCTACCGGGTGTGGTGGGTCCAAAACACACATCCGGTAGATCTCTTAGTGCACCTGTTTGTCACCTCCCGACCTTTCCGAAGCAACTGGCCATTAAAAATGTATAAGGGGGAGGATTATGCCCGGGCAGCGCTAAACCTCCATAGTGCTTATTCTCGCCAGTTGTGGTTTGCGGGGGAAAAAGACCGATGCCTTACCTTGGCCCCTACCCCCTGTTCCTCTGACTAGGACTAGGAATAAACCCTAAAATTCAGTTGTCTGGTCCTTGCAGGACCTGGCTGCAGAGGCCCTGCTAAAACCTGCTTTAAAGAGGGCCAAATTTTAAATTTGAGGTTTTCCAAAATTGGCTTTACTACAGAAAGAGAAAGTAGGGAAGGGAGGAAAGGAGAAAAGAGAAGAGAGAAAGTAGACAGAAGCGAGAGAGAGAAGGGGACCAGAAGCCACAGGGGCAGAAAACTTGCTGCCAGCAAGTTCAGTTTTAAACTGACACTAAGAGCGTTTTTCTCCTTTCTCTGCCGGCAGTCAGCCCCGCCCAGCTTTGGGGCAGGCCACACTGCCTCAGGGTGCAGCATTTGCATCCAGAATCTGGCTTTAAGAAAAGCTTTCTAACTCTCTGTAACAAAAGTGACTTGTTAGCACAGTCGTTAAGGTGTGGGGCCTGCAACTGCAAGGTTGTTGGTTCAAATTCTCAATGAAGCTAGTTTTAAATTAGGGAAATGAGTTTTAAATTAGTGAATTCTCTTGAGGAAAATTTGCCATAAAAAACAAAAAAAAAAACCACAAATGGGGTCGTCTAGCTCCCCGCCTTGTAACCCCCTCCAATGCATGACGGCCAACTTCAAGGTTGGGTTCTCAGGCCAATATGGGGTGAAGTTAACCCCTGGAAAGCTCCGCTCTTTGTGTGAACTTGAATGGCCGTCTTTCGGAATTAGGTGGCCAGATACTGGGACCTATGACCCAAAAATTACCCAGGCTGTATGGAAAATGGTTGCAGAAACTCCTGGATACCCTGAGCAGTTTCCATACATCGACCAATGGTTGGGTTTAGTCCAATAGCCTCCCCCATGGCTAAAGCGCTGCATAAAACAGGCTAGACTTCAGGTCACGTTAGCCAGCCCAAAAGAAAGTCCCTTCTGGGCCAGCCATTCTCCCCACCCCAGCGGAGGATCAGGAATTACTTCCACCCTACTCGAGGCCCTCTAAACCAGCGCCTCAGCACCCCCCTCGACAGTACTATTAACCAAACCTTGTCCCCCCTGCACACCCGTAGCAGGGCCCCCGCACCCACCGGCAGTCCTCCCTTTCCAAGAGACACCCCCAACAGAAGACAGTTGGGGTCGCCCATTCTTTGTTCACATCCCCTTCTTGTCAAGTAACTTATATAACTGGAAGGTGATAGAGATCAAAAAGAGGGCCAAAACACCAAGTGCAGGCACGAGCTTTAAGGGCAAGGGAAAGCTGCCGGGCTAAACCCAAAATTGGCAGCACCCATGGCATGGCAAAGGGGATTTCTATGGCCTGCAAGCCGGCAGAGATGCATCCAGTGTGAGGGGCTGTGCAGGAGGGAAGTGCTGGGGAACTGCTAAGAGTTCCCGGGAGGGGGTAGAACTGGAGAACTGCTAAGACGGCGAGAGGGGGAGGGCTAGGTACCTGCCCAGATGGAAAGTTCCAGGGAGCCGGTAGTGCTGGGAGGCCGGGGAATTTAAGGTGGTGATGTTGCCAAGGTTTTACAATGAAACTCAACATCCCCCCTTCTCTGAGAAGCCCCAGGCTTTGACAGGACTCTTAAAATCTGTATTCCAGATGCATCGCCCCACTTGGGACAACTGCCAACAATTATTACTAATTCTGTACACCACAGAGGAAAAAGGCAAAATTAGACAGGAAGCCCTGAAAGCCATCATAGGTCCAGGGCGAGGAAAAAGTTTTTTTCCCTCTACCTGACCCCAATGGGACCTCAACACCTTGGGGGAGGGGGGTCACCAGGCTCTGAACACTTTTCACCGGTATCTTATAGAAGGGGTTAGGGGAGTGGCCCACAAGCCCAGTAAACTCTCCGAGGTAGGACCTGTAACTCAGGGTCCACAGGAGTTGCTAGCTGCTTTCCTTGAGCGCTTACTGGACGCCTGTTACCCTGAGGCCTGGAGAATCAGCGGGCCATCAATCTGGCTTTTGCTTCCCAGTCCACCCCAGACATCAAAAGAAAATTGCAAAAATTAGAGAGGTTCCAGAGAATAAATTTAACTCAGTTGTTAAAAATTGCCCCAAAAGTCTTTAACAATAAAGACGCCTTAGAGGCCAAGCAAAATAAGAGAGTTACTAAGACAGTGATAGCAGCACTCCAGGAAAAACCACAGCTAGCCCCTGGACCACAAATCGATTCGTTGATCTGGGAAATGGCACTGTCACCCATTCCCTGAGTGTCCATATCCACTCCTGTGACGGGACTCACCCATTCCCTGAGTGTCCATATCCACTCCTGGGACGGGACTTGCTCCACAAACTGCAAGCAAATATTTCTTTCAGCGAGGGTCAAGCTTGCCTCTGAATTCCTCCTCCCTTAGCCACAGGGCCACCTCAGCAGATCCTCATCACCTGTGCTCCGTCAGACGAGTATCTCTTGCAGGAAGCTTTATCCTCAGAGGCAGATCAACCACCTGCACCAGACTTCCTCCGCAAATTTCAAGAGAGTGTACCGGGAGTATGGGTTGAAACGAGTCCCCCAGGGCTGGCAAGTCACCAAACCCCAGTCGTGGTCCAGCTATTAGCAACGGCAACTCCAGTCCAGGTGAAGCAATATCCTATGAGCCGGGAAGCCAGGCGAGGAATTGCTCCGCACATCACCAGACTCTTGAAGGGAGGAATCCTCACTACCTGTAAGTCTCCCTGGAACACCCCCTTGCTCCCCGGGCTAAAACCAGGCACACAGGACTATCGGCCTGTGCAGGACTTGAGGAAGGTGAATAAACGGGTAGAAACTGTTCATCCTACAGTTCCAAATCCGTACACCCTCCTAAGTCTCTTGGACCCAGAACACCATTACACTGTCTTGGATCTTAAGGATGCATTCTTTTGCATCCCACTAGCCCCTGGTAGCCAGCCTATATTTGCTTTTGAATGGACCGACCGTGATACTGGAGTCTCGGGGCAACTCACTCGGAGAAAACTGCCTCAGGGGTTCAAAAACTCCCCCACTCTGTTTGATGAGGCACTTAGCCAAGACCTTGCTGCCTTCCGAGCTGAGTTCCCAGAGTGTACCCGACTCCAGTACGTGGATGACTTACTCTTGGCTACAAAAACCCAGGAGGCCTGTAAAGAGACCACCCAGTCATTATTGAAAAAAACCCTGCAGACTTTGGGGTACCAGGTCTCAGCTAAAAAGGCCCAACTCTGCCAGCCAAAAGTGACTTACCTGGGCTATGTTATAGAGAAGGGCAACTGGGCACCGGCACCCAGCCGAGTCCAAGCAGTGCTGCAAATACCCACGACCACCACGAAACGCCAAGTTCGAGATTCCTTGGGGCAGTAGAGTACTGCAGGTTATGGATTTTGGGATTTGCTGAGATAGCCAAGCCCCTGTATGCCTGCGCTGGAGGAAATCAGCCCCTGACATGGACAGAGGTGGAGCAACAGGCTTTTGACAAGCTCAAGACTGCCCTGACTGCAGCCCCAGCCTTGGCCTTGCCAGACATCTCTAAACCTTTCCAGTTGTTTGTGCATGAGAACAGGGAGTCACTAAGGGGGTGCTCACCCAGACATTGGGACCCTGGTCCCGACCGGTTGCCTACCTTTCAAAAAGATTTGCCCGTAGCCTCTGGGTGGCCAGCTTGTTTGAGGTCAGTGGCAGCTACGGCCCTGTTAGTCAGGGAGGCGAACAAACTGACCTTGGGGCAGGAGTTGAACTTAGTGGCACCCCAGACGGTGGAGTTGCTACTCCGTGGAGCTACGGGAAAATGGATGTCTAATGCCCGCATAGCCCAACACCAGGCCTTATTTTGGACCAGCCCTGCATAAAATTTTCAAAAACCGCAGTTTTAAACCCCGCCACACTGCTACCTGACAGCGAGCCAGAGAAGCCCATACATGACTGCCAACAGACAATAGATGTCCTCCATGCTGCACGACCGGATCTCACCGATGTCCCCCTGCGGAACCCAGAGGAGGTACTGTATACAGATGGCAGCAGTTTCATGGTCGACGGAGTCAGGTACACTGGGGCAGCTGTGGTCACTCTAGAGCGGGTTATCTGAGCCCAGACTCTTCCACACAGAACCTCAGCCCAAAAGGCTGAACTTATAGCTTTAATAAAGGCCTTGGACTGGGCAGAGGGAAGAATTGTTAACATCTACACGGATAGCTGGTATGCTTTTGCCACGGCCCATGTGCATGGTGCCATTTATAAAGAAAGAGGGTTGCTTACCTCAGAGGGAAAAATCATCAAAAAACAAAGAGGAAATCCGAGCTCTACTAGAAGCTATATGGAAGCCTAAGGCAGTGGCATTGATGCACTGCAAAGGACACCAGAAGGGAGATGCACCAGAGGCAAGGGGAAATAGGGCGGCTGACCTACAGGCCAGATCGGCAGCCTTGGGGCCAGTAAAACCTCTGACCCTTCTTGTGACTCTGCCGGCCCCAACCCTGCCTCCTACCCCAACATATTTGCCTGAGGAAGAAAACTTTGCCAAAGAACAGGGGGGATGGCAAGATTCCACAGGATGGTGGATTCTACCGGACACAAGGATTGTGCTCCCCGAGGCTCTAGGACAGGCTCTAGTTAAGGACACACACCAGGCCACTCACTTAGGACAAACAAAACTCACCGAGCTGTTGAGGGCCAGATATTACATTCCACACTTATATAAGATTGTTAGAAAAAAACTACTACTTGTTGTAATGTACGTGCCAGGGTAAATCCAGGAGGCAGTAGGCCTAGTCAGGCAGGGATAAGACTTAAAGGTATTAGCCCAGGGGAACACTGGGGGTTAGATTTTACTGAAATAAAGCCCCCAGAGTGCGGCTGTAAGTACGTCATTGTATTTGTAAACACTTTCTCTGGATGGGTCGAGGCTTTTCCTACTAGGTCAGAAACCGCACTGGTAGTAGCGAAAAATTGTTACAGGACCTGGTTCCTCAGTTTGGCTTGCCCCTGACACTGGGATCAGATAATGGCCCTGCATTTACAGCACAGGTTTCCTGGAAACTACACTGTGCCTATTGCCCCCAGAGTTCAGGGCAGGTTGAAAAGATGAACCGGACCATAAAGAAAACTTTAACAAAATTCATTCTAGAGACCGGTGAAAACTGGGTCAGCCTGCTTCCTTTTGTTCTCCTCTGTACCCCCATGTACTCCCTATAAAAAAAGCTTTACTCCTTTTGAAATTATGTTTGGAAGTCCCCCTCCCTTACTCCCCAGACTTGCGAACGCCATACATGCTGGAGTCCATAACCATACACTCCTTAAGTCCTTGCAGGCACTCCAGTCTGTTCAGTCCCAGGTGCACTCGCTCAACAGGGGAACTCGACCTACCCCAGTGGATTTCACTGACCAGCCGGTACACCCCTTCCAGCCAGGGGATGAAGTCCTGGTGAAGAGAGTCACTACCTCTGGCCTAACTCCTCGCTGGAAAGGACCCTACACGGTAATCCTGGTCACCCCCATGGCAATCAAGGTGGATGGACTGACTGCCTGGATTCACCACTCACACGTCAAGACTGACTGCCCGGATGAAGGATGGTAAGCGGTTCCATCCTCAACGGACCCTCTAAAGCTAAGACTATTGCGCCGTTCTTGGTCATCATCCTAATCTCCCTGATTCCTGCAACCACCCTCCGAAAGGGACCCTCCTCGGCACCCACCTACTATCGATGGGTCATCACCGAGGGCTCCACTGGAGCATATGTTAGTTCCTTAACCGGAAAGGGATCCACCCTAGTCAACCTAACCCTGGAGTACACTCCGGAGACCCCCATTACCTTCTCCCTGGACCTCTGTGCCCTCCTGGGCCCCCATTTAAATTTCAGGACAAGTGGAAGTATAGCTGGGTGCGGCAGTTTAGGGGCAGAGCAACAACTCCAGACCATGGGGTTATATCTGTGCCCAGGATCCACGCCACAAAAAAAGATGAAACTATGGAGACTTAAATGAATTCTTTTGCCCCTATTGGGGTTGTGAAACTATCTCCACTATAACAGGATATACTGCAAACAGAGACTCTTTCATTTTCTCACCCGAGACCCTCCCGCAAACCCCTGGCTAACAATCCTCCTCACTGGATTAGCAGGACCCTTGGTGCTAATGGTCCTAGGGTTAACATTTGGACCATGCCTGTTAAACATGTTCCTCAAATTTATCCAGGAAGAAATAGATTCGGTCAAATTGATGGTTCTGAGATCCAAATATGGGCCCTTGTGTCAAAAAGAGGAAACCTATTAAAGATTTAATACATGTTAAAAGAACAGGGGGGAATGTGATATTGTGCTGGCCTAGAGCCAGAACCTGAGCAAGACTATTTTATAAAATGCAAAACTGTTTTTTAAATAAGTTGAAGTGGCTGCCCCATTCTCCTCACAATAACTACTGTCCTTGGCCTCTGTAAATAGAACTGCTAGTTTGTTCTTCAAAACTATGTAAAGCTACTTACCTTTTCTTATCAGTAACTGCTAAAATCTGTGACTTCTATCACCACCCAGACGATGTGTAAACAAATGTATATCTTGACTTCTGTAAACCACTGAGGTAACAAACAGAATGACAAAAGTCCCCTAGCCCTTGGAATGTCCAGAGACCCCCGCCCTTGTCTCCACCCAGGAGGTGAATCACAGAATCCCCTAGCCCTTGGAATGTCCGGAGACCCCCGCCCTTGTCTCCACCCAGGAGGTGAACTTGTCTCCACCCAGGAGGTGAATCGCAGAATCCCCTAGCCCTTGAAATGTCCGAAACCTTTTCATCCCCATCCCCGCCCCTCACCCCCACTCCCAAGGTGGTTTTTCGGGTATAAAAAATCATAGCACCCTCCTTTTGGGCCGCAGGTTGGAGAGACGTGAGTCCTCTGTGGTCGCCGGCATAATAAATGACCCTGCAATCTGGCATACTTTTGTCTTGGTGATAACTTTTTACGCTCGGTCCAATACAACAGATGCACCTCACCTGTGGGGGCGGCGATCGGTCGGGAGGACCCAGGCTCCCGCCATGCCCGCTCCCCGGTGCCCCTCCAGCCGCGCCCCCCTCCTCCCCTCCCCTGTCCTCTGGCTTCCTCTCTCCCCT